>NW_006399852.1:3381390-3440380 GCF_000299155.1 Elephantulus edwardii | reverse complement strand
TTCCCTTCCCTTCTTTTTTTTTCTTTCTCATTTGATTTCGTTCCTTCTGCTTCCATGTGTGTTGATAGTAGATAGAGTTAACAATGCAACTCCCTGTAGAATGGGTCACCAGAACTCCTGTAGCTTGTTAAGAGATGTACTTAATCATATATGTTGGATTTTGGACATTATGTGCTTATGGTTTCTAGGGAGATGTAGACTACAGTCTTACAGGCTGGCTTATTCTCTGAACTTTGGTGTTGTAGTTTTTTTTTCTCTTTCTTTTGCATGAGTAGAGCCTAATAATTGTATCTTAGATGGCCACTTTCAAGACTCAGTAACCACTCACCAACCCAGCACAGAACATAACCTTTATGTATGAGCTATGTTACGCCAGTGGAGCTGAGTGTGTTGTCTTATGAGAATATGATCCTTTAAACTCAGAAAACCAACACTGTGAGTAAAATGTTTGATTACGTATAAGAAGTATCTGGGGAACTCTGGTTTAGTGGTTAAGGAGCTGCAATACCAACCTAAATGCACGTGGTTCAAATTCACAGACTCCTTCTCAGGAGAAAGATGGGCAATACTGTGTGCAGTTTACAGCCTCTGAAAGCTTGCTGGAAGGTCCACTCCGAGTTGGTTCTGAGTCGACGGCACATAACAATAACAAAGAAGTATGTATAACTGCCTTCCCTGAGTGCTTTATTTCATACTTAATTATGTAGATACACGCACAGCTGTACGTATTTATATATGTACATATGTGTACTGTCAATTCATTTCTGACTCATCAACTCCAGGTGACAGTCGAACTGCCCTATTGGGCTGTTTCGGTGATTCTCTGTCATTATCGAAGCAGATGACTAGGTCTGCTGTGAGTCACCGGGTGGGTTTAAATCAGCAGTATTTGGGTTAGCGATCAAGTGCTTAATAGCATGTGCCACCAGAGTACCTTTTTACATGTGCATATAGATACATTTGTTAATGCACGTGACCCACCTATATGCATTTATTTGTTAATACACACATCCCACCTATAGACTTGGATTTATAAGTAACTCCACATATTTTTATAGTCTAAAATTATCAGCATATAGTCACTTATTATTAGAGGCTTAGTGGCAAGGAACCGCATTGCAATCCCAAAGGCATGTGGTTCGAATCCACCAGCTGCTCTACAGGAAAAGGACAGGCAGTTTCCTCTTATGTGATTAAATGCCTCTGAAAACTCATGAGAGCATTAGCTATGGGTCAGTTCTGACTCAACGGTACACAACAGCACAACGTCTCAGTGAATTTGAAATTAGATTTGAAAGTTATACACATACCTCTTAATTTTAAAAAGAAACCATTTTTAAAAAAAATTATAATTGTGTGTGTGTGTGTGTGTGTGTGTGTGTACCATCATATCAGCTCTGACTGGTACAGGAGGAAATGGCTCCGCCTTCTCCAGCAGAGCATCTGGTGGATTTGAACCATGTACCTCTGGGATTGCAGTGCAGCTGCTTGCCACTAGTCTACCAGAGCTCCCTTAGAATTAAACCCTTTTAATAACTTAGTTTGTAAATATAATTTCAATATTCATGGAACTTATTTTGTAGTCATAGTGAACATTGAGTTGGCGAACAGTTCCTTTTCACTGTCTTATCTGACATTTTTGCATTTATGACAACAATAGTAAAAAATGTATCCAACTCTTTTGCACAGGTCATGTGTCTAGCAGTAGTGAATGCCAAGATTGCGGTGAAATTAATGTTGGCTGTGATAGGTAAGGTTATGTGTCAAGTTTGCTAGGTCATGATTCACTGTGGTCTGGCAGTAATGATGGGATAGATCTCCACCTTTGTATAGTGACACTTTCACTTAATGACCTAGTATTTGGAATCCAACTTCTGCTAATAAGTGAGAAATGGTTATATTGAGACATTTTTCCTTAAATACTTCTGGTCATAGTTTTATCAACTGATCTACATGGTCTACACATTTTATGAATTTCTAGTTAAAAAAAGGTCATATTTAATGCAAAAAAGGAAATCATTGACAACTTCAGTCTTTTTTTTCCTTTAATTCCTCAGAATTGTTTATTGGTCCCTTTGTAGTGTTATTGTTTTCCTTATGTTAAAATGTATTTCATCCTGAAATGTCCATAGTCTTTGATACTCATCAGTAAGTGCTCCAAGTTTTCATTTTCAACACACAATGTAATGCCATCTGCTAAGAAAACATCTTCCAAACTTGAAACCATGATGTTCTTGAAATAATCTAGCTTCTTGGAAGAAGATGACATACTGGCAAAGGTAGATGGTCAGAGAAAGAGAGGAAGACCCTCAACGCGATGGACTGCCAGGATGATTCTAGCAGTCGAGTGGAACATACCAGAGATACTGAGGCTGTTGCAGGTTAGAGCAAGGTTCAGATAGTGTTGCTGTGAATCACAGTCACCTTGATGGCACTTAACAATAACCACAACCTGCAGGTTGATTAAGTGTGGTAAAGCACACTTGACCTGTGCCTTCCCTAATTTTAAACCAGGCAGTAGTTATATTCAAAAGACTGCTTACTGCTGTAAGGACAGGTTTCTAATGAGCTCAGTTAAGTGTTCCAGAATTTCTGTGACTCATAATTTGTTATAATCACAGAAGAATACTTCTGCATACTCAGTAAAACACTGGCATATCATTCTAGTATTGTCTGCTTTCAGCAAATTTCACCTGATGTTGGTAGTGCAATTTCTTCTTACATACCCTCTTCTGAATCCAGCTGCAATTTCTGGAAGTTCTCTGTTGATGGACTACTCCAGTCATTTTTAATTATCTTCAGCAAGATTTTACTTGGACGTGACACTAAAGACATGGCTGTGTAATTTCCATATTCTCTTGTACCACATTTCTTTTGATTAGGCACGGATATGAATCTATTCCAATTGATTTTCCAGTTTTCATAGAATAGGTGAATTAGCATATCCAGGGCTTCCAGTTGGTTGAAGCACCTCAGTTGGTATTTCATCACTTCTTGGAGCTTTGCATTTCCTGCATGTTGTTAGTGCACCTTGAATTTCATCTGTCTTCACTACCATCGGTTCCTAATCATATGCTCTTGTATGAAATGATTGCATGCCAGCTAGTTGTTTGTTGTTGTTGTTATGTATTGTCAAGTTGGAATCGACTCATTGCTGACCCCCCAGCAGGATTTTATAGGCAGTAAATCACATGGGAGGAGAATGCCTGTCTTTCTCCTGAGGAGCAACTCGTGGATTCTAACCACGTGTCTTTGTGATGACAGAGCAGCTCCTTACCACTGAGCTACCAGTAGTGAAGTATATTCCTTTAACCCTCTTTGGATATTTCCTGTGCTGCTCAATATTTTGCTAATAGGACCCTCCACTCTTACAACTTTACACTCAAGTTTTTCCTCAATTCTTTAATACTGAGAAATACTGAGAATGTTCTTCCCTCTGGTTTTCTAGCTCCAGACCTTTGCCTATTTCATCATCATACTTTATCTTGTCTCCTTGAGGCTCCTTTGAAAGCTTCTATTCAAGTCTCTTACTTCATAGTTTCTTCTTTGAGTTTACACTTTAGATTATGATAATCAGTGTGTATTTTAAGTGGAGGAACCCCAGTGGTATAGTACATTATGTGTTGAGGTACTAAATGAAAGGCTAGAGGTTCTAATCCAGCTGCCTCTCTGATGGAGACGGATCACTCATCTTCTCTTGTGAAGGTCTACAACCTTGGAAGTCCTCTGAGTCAGCATCAACTTCCTAAGAGTGAATTTAGTTCTTATTTTACACATGTAAATTGTTGTTATTGTGTGCCATGGAGTTGGAACTGACCCAGAGGCCAGTTTTCAGCGGGTTACAGAGGCAGTAAATTGCATGGGAGCAGATTGCCCATTCTTCTCCTCTGGGGTAGCTGGTGGATTTGAAGTGAGTGTTTGGGATTACAGCACATCTTCTTGCCACTAGGCCCTCAGAGTCCCTCAGAGTCCCCTACATATGTAAATACTTACCTATAAATGGAGAGCAAAGAAAGAAAATCATATAGAAATGAAATCACCCAGTTTGGTGATGGACTTGAGCTTTCCATTGTCTGGTGATGTATTTGATTTTTAGAGGAAGTTTATCATCATCATTAACTATATGTGGTTGTCACACATTGCCTCATGTGCACGCAGACGTTGATTCTGTTTTGGTTCACCTCTTTGGGAGTTTTTAACCATATTCACAGCTCTACTGTATTGATGTCTTGTTATTTTAGTTTATGATGAACTCTTAAGATCCTGGATTTTACTTCTTTTATGTAAGATGGAGAATAATATGGGAACCAAACATTTAATAAAATGCTTCTTTTCTTGCTCAGAATACTTTTAGAAGTTATTGTGAGTTGCTTTCATAGCCTCCAGCACAGTTTTTGAGTCTCTGTAATGGCATATTAGGCATTTGAGGGAAGATTTGGAAATAGTTGAAAGACCTTTTCTTAGACAAGTTAGCTAGCGGCAATCCTATATTTAGTCCCAAATCTCAAGCAGTGAAATAAAAAATAATAATACAAAAGGGACCAAAAATGATGAGGCTGGGGTTTTTTCTTTTTCATATTTCCAGGGGAATTGGTTCATTAATATCTTGATCACATATGTGCCTTTATTGTTGTAATAAGCAAAAATTACCTTTAAAGAAGCTTCTTTTTTTTTGCATAATTGTCTTGTTTTATTTACTTTTAAAAGCTACTTAATCAGTTGTAATGAGTATCCCCTTTGCTTAAACTCATACATTTTAGTGGTCTTATTTTACCATTGAAGTGAAGAACAAATACTTGAAATGCACTGAGTCACAATTTTAAACTTGAGGAAGCAGGATTCCTTCTTTGACCTTAATTGCAGAAGGGAAGTGACTGTGTTCTGAGGAATTACATATTGTACAGTTTTAGTAAGGTTTTCTGCTGTCTGTGAGCATCATGTATGGTTTAATGGGACTTCAGATCACTTGAGTGTGAACGGAAGATTCACATATAGAACTCTGGTTTCGTGATGTCTGGATAAAGTAAAAGGAAATTTCAAAATAATGAGAAAGCATTTGGTCATATTGTAATGACCTCTAGAATTAGCAGCTTGTTTTAAAGTATATTAAACTCTAAAGTTCTGCTTTCACTTAGCATGTTGAGAGCCAGGAGGAGACACTGTTGCCACTTTTGCAATGAGAAAAGGATGGATAATATGGATAACAATAGATTTTTGAGCAGGGAGCTGGCGTGTAAAGGCAGCCGAGTGATCTGACTTCCAAGGACAGAGGGAACACTTGCTGCATCATTTTGCTTTTGGCAGAACACATGAGGAGGGCTGGCAATCATCAAAGCTACTAGGAAAAACAACAAAACTTTTGTGAATTTTTAAAGGTCATATGCAGGCTTGTGTGACACTTTGAAATTCCCAGGAATCTCCAACACAAAGAATAGCCTGCAGCTACTGGCCAACTTTAGTGTGTCTGACCTCCACATGGTACTTAGGGGAATCGGGGACATGGCAGGGAGCCAGAGAGCACCCCTCAATGACACAGGTAAAGATCGACTGCCTGTGCGGGTGGGATAATTGCAAAAATCTTTCTGTGTTCCAAACTCTATTGTCATAAGATACAAAGCCGTTATAGTTGGAAGGTCAGAGACCTCTCTAAATACTTGGATGCAGGAAGAGTTGGGCAGTTAGTTATTAGAATAAGAGCAGAAAACGTGGTCTTCTAGATCTATACTGATACTAGATAGAACATATTTACATCTAAGGAGTACAATAGGAACTTATGCCTAGGATGTGAACTAACATGTAGTAATGATTGTGCCGTATCAGAGAGGAGTAAGCTTGAATCTAAGAGCCACAGACAATATAGGGTAGAGATTGGCTGTCATGAATGAATAGAAGAGATGAGTGGTAAGAAAGCCCTATCTTTGAGTACCAGGCAGGTCGAAAGCTGGAGAAGAGAAGTAAACCCCGTCTATTACAGGAGGGGAACCCAGTGGGTAGAGCAGAGAAACAAAATCTCCAGTCACTTCTAGAACTCATACTCAACACAAGGTAACTGCAGTCCACACTGGAATTTAAAATCATTGCCGCATTCAAGGTCATTGTAACAACACTCCTCTCCCCCCCCCCCAAAAAAAAAAAACCAAACCCAAAAAACACCACAAGGTCCATGATGCTTTAGAAGGACTCAGCCAGTCACAGTTGAGGTAAGATTACTGGAGAGCTATGATCATTGCAGAAGTAAATAATACTTACCTGGGCCTCTGTTATTCTTGTTAATACATTGTCCAGCATTTAAGGAAAAATTTACAGAGCACAAAAGATAGAGAAAAAAATTATCGATCCAGAGAAAAGACAGTGAATAGAACCAGACACAGGAAAATTTAGGTGTTGGAGCTGATAGGTAGGAAGTTTAAAATGGCTAAAAGGAAAGAAAAACAGCACAGAAAGCTGATCTTAGCAGAGGGGATTCTATGAAAGAGCTCAACAGAAGTGGGAGAAATGAAAAATATAATATCCAAAGTTTGAAAGAACATGAATTCTTTGTAAATTTGAAAATAGATCAATGTAATTATCCAAATTCAATCACAGAGAGAAAAAAGAATGAAGGAGGGCATTACTGAGGGGAATAAATGAGAAATGGGGGACAATATCACACAGTTTAATGTATGAAATTAGCAGTTTTGAAGTAGAAAGAATAGAAGAAGTGTGTGGAGATATCATGATTGTCTTTTTCCCAGATAAAAGAGAGAAAACTAAAGGAGGGATCCCGGAACAGAGAAAGTTGTTAGGTGCAGAATAGGAAATCAGAATGAAGTATGAGCTTTAGGTAACAATGAGGTATCAACATTGGTTCATTAATTGTAACAAAAACTGTAACTTGGTATAAAGTGCTAAGAAGAGGAAACAGAATGTTGACTCTGAGTTCTACTCCAAGAAGGAGAATGCTGATTTAGTTAAAAAAGACTAATAAAAGTCTTTGGGCCATCTTTGGTATAGACCAGGAAGTTTCTGAAGATAGTATCAGACTGGTATTTGTATACAAACTGTTTTCCTGTAAATTTGAAATAGCTTTTAAGAAGCAAAGTTTATTTTAAGAATAAATTTCTGGAAAAGAATGAAAAATATTTTGATAAGTATATAAAAAGAGATGCTAGAGACTGGGAAAGAGAGTATTCACAAAGCACATAGCCTGTAACTGTCTAGTGTCTAGACACATGGTGACTTGGAATTTTCTCAAGACCATGGAGCATTGATTTTAAGAAGTTGATCTGTATTGGGTGTTTTGGAAACTCAGTACATTGTTACCTGAAGCGTGTTGTTGGGAAGGACACCCTCCCTGCTTCTACACTAGCTGCAAAGTCTCTGCGGTGCTTCATTGAGCTGTTTGTTCTGGTCACTCTGTCAGTCCAGCTCATTGAGGGTCTTCCTCTCTTTGGCTGACTTTTCATGAGTGATGTCTTCTTCCCTTCTAGAGACTGCCACACTCTCCTTTTCTGCCTCTTTGGGAATGACAACATTCCCAAGGTACGTGAGATGAACTCTCAGCATCCCCACTTCAGTGTTTGCTTTTTCTAACACTGGCAGGCCACTGTTGTACTGAGCTAACAACAAAATTCCACTTCCCTCAATCTTCCTTATTCACTGCTTACCTAACACATTAATATGAAGCAACTGAGAATGACATGGTTTTGGCCAGGTACAACATAGTGGTTTTGGTTAGTTCTTCTGTTTTTAAAAAAAAATTCATTTTATATTGGCTTGCTTACAAAGTTCATACACATTGTGTTTCACAGTATTCTTCATTCATATTTTGTTTCATATCCATGCTTACTAGTTACTGTTCTAGTTTTACAACAATGGTCTTATGCAGTATTTGTCCTTATGAGACTGAGTTAGTTCACTCTGCAGGATGTTCTCCAGTCTCTCCCAAATAATGCTCAGACTCACTGGCAATAAGATGCAAATCAAAACCACAATATTGTTGTTGTTGTTATGTGCCATCGAGTCACTTGTGACTCATAGCGACCCTATGTACAACAGCCCTAAACCCTGCTCTGTCCTGAGCCAGCCTTATTGTCTCTGACACATGTACCCCCATTTCTCCAGTCACTAAATCAATCCATCTCATTGAGCTTCTTCTTCTCTTACGCTGTCCCTCCACCCTCCCAAGCATGATGTCCCTCTCCAAGGACTGATCCCTGCTTGCAACATGTTCAAAGTATATCACATGGAACTTCAGAATCCTTGCCTCCAAAGAGCAGCCTGGTTTCACACTTTGTAGGATGAACGTATTTGTTCTCCTAGCAGCCCATGGTATATTCAAGACTCTTCTCCAGCACCACAGCTCAGAGTGATCACTTCTGCCTTTAGCATCCATCCCTAGTCATTGTCCAGCTTTCTGATGCATAGCAAGTAATTGTAAAGACTACGGCCTGTATTGGGCACACCTTAGTCTCCAGACTGAAATAATTTCTCTCCAGTATTCTGGAGAGGTTCCTGACAGCAAACTTTCCCAATGCAGACCATCTTTTAATTTTCTACCTGCTGGTACCAAGGGCGTTGATTATGGAGCCAAGCAAATGGAAACTTTTTAACAATCTCAGTCTCTTCACCATCTGTCATGATGCTGCCGCCAATCGGCCCAGTGGTGTAGTCCTGGATCTTCTGCATCAAGTGCTTCAGGTCCTCCTCAGTTTCAGCATGCAGGTTGTGTTATTTGCATAATCCAGATTGTTGGTGACTCTTCCTCCAATCCTGATGCCACATTCCTTCTCATAGAGCCCAACCTCCTGGATGATCTATTCTGCATATAGATTGAGAAGATATGGAGATAGGATAAATACCATCTTATCCCTGTAGCAGTGGCAAAGTTTAGCAGAGCAACAAGCAATACATGTTGGGGAGGATATGGAGAGGTGAGAACATTCGTGCACAGTTGGTGTGACTGTAAATTGGTACAACCATTCTGGAAGGTAGTTTGATGTTTCTTTAAAAAAATAAACATCAAAGCTCCATATGACCCAGCTATTCCACTATTAGGAATATACAATAAGGACATTAGAACCAAGACACTAGCAGAGACTTGTACACCCATATTCTTAGCAGTGCTACTTGCCGTCACAAGAACATGGAAACAGCTCAAACGGCCAGCCACAACTGAATGAGTTGAGAAATTGTGGTACATTCACGCAGTGGAATACTATACAACACTCAGGAGCAACAATTTCAATAAATGCTGTGTAACTTGGGAGACAAAATCTAGTTTTTAAAGTGACATCTTTGCTTTTGAGCCTGGTAAGAAGTCCTTAGCAGATCTGTGCAGTGCAGTGCATCCTTTGACTTCTTGACTGCTGAGTACATGAATATTGATTGTAGATCTAAGTAAAATTGTATAGGTGCAGGTGACAAGAAATTACAAGAGAAATAGCTTCCTGCCTTTTCATTTGTGACTTGGCATATTTATGAGTATCAATTGATAGGTCAAACTTGAGGCAAGCTCCAGCTCTCAGTCTTCTGAAGAGTTTAGTCAAGACTAAGTGTGACATGAACCGTGAGGAGTCCCTGGATGGTGCAGAGGGTTAAGGTGCTCTAACATCAATGTCTACAATTGAGTCAACTCAGAGGCTGCTGTGAAGAAACTTGTGATCTGCTTCTGAAATACCAGCCAATGAAAAACCAATCGCGTATACTTCTTCTCTGATGTGCATTGGGTTGTCATGAGCTGAAATGGATTTGATAGATGCCTGGTTACTGGTTCCAAACCATGATCATTGATATTACTACAGGGCTGAATCAGGCAGCTCCTGTGTCACTGTCTGATGAAGAGAGAAAGCAGGAGGGCACCGGTGGCTGCCAACATCCCTGGGTGTGCTTGACAAATCCCACTTCCTTGGCAGAAGAGTTGATATACTTACATATGGGTAAAA
Organism: Elephantulus edwardii; assembly: GCF_000299155.1. Lineage (NCBI taxonomy): Eukaryota > Metazoa > Chordata > Mammalia > Macroscelidea > Macroscelididae > Elephantulus > Elephantulus edwardii. The sequence goes on along the minus strand of NW_006399852.1, from coordinate 3,430,457 downwards.
AACACAACCAAGCAAGCCAGCATATCTGTGAATGCTAGGTGGTTTTAGAGTAGTGGGGAACATCAATCTCTAAACCAATCTTACGTTCCAGTCTCTGAACATTATCCTTGGATGTTCCGTAGAGATCGCGCCTTGTGGCTTTTTGACATTTCATTAATGTCACCTACAGCCCACACTCCTCAAATGGCTTGGTAGAAATGAATTCCCGAGGCGGAGATTAGGCATGATGGACTGGGCTTTGGGTTCAGCTGAAAGACGTCAACACGTGCAGAGGGAATGGGGAACAGCTTGCCAAGAAAAGCTGTGAACTCAGGGCTTTGTAGGCTTATGCTTGATGAATTTCAGACTATTACTGTTCACTATCGTGACTTAGCATAATACTAATAATTATTAAGCCTCTAACAGAGTTTATTATCTGGGGAAATCAAGAGCTTTATGTACACATTTATATGTGTGTGTATATATATCTACACACACATACACACATTCATAGTTACACAGCTGTGCTGCAATCCTGAAGTCAGTGGTTCGAATCCACCAGCTGCTCCATGTGAAAAGGATGGACAGTCTTTTCCCATGTGATTAACTGCCTCTGAAAACCTGCTGCAGGGTCACCTGTGGGTTCGTTCCAACTTGACAGTACACAACAACAGCAACAGTATAGAGTTTATAATCACACACACACACACACATATGTAAGTAAACATCTATAGCATTTTAACATGATGTGGTTTTCAGGGTTAAAAATAAATTGAGTTCTACAGAACTTGAACTGGGCCCTAGATGCCATGGGCTGAGGGAATTAGACTGTAAGCTTCATGACAATTTTGTCTGCTTTATAAACTCTATTTTCAGCACCTTGCCACACATATTTGTGCAAGAGCATAAGTAGAAATCTCAGAGGAAAGTTAGTGCAAGATATTGATTAGTGGGTGGTCTGTGTGTGGGGTGGGGTGGTGGAGGTAGATAGTAGGTTATGAGGTGGAAGTGGAAGCAAAGTGCTGGGGGGGGGGTTGTTGCCAAACTTTTCTGCAGCGCTAATGAGTTTAGAATTTATTTCTCTGACTCTGAGAACCGAGCAAATATATCTGACCTGGGTAGTTGTTGTTGTTGTTGTTGTTAAATGCTGTCGAGTCATAGGCGACTCATAGCAACCCTGTGAATGAAAGTCCTGAACACTTGTATAATTTTCATTGTTTCTCGAAGTTCATAGGGTTTCCAGAGGCAAGCTGTTTTAGAAGTTAATGCCACTCCTGCTTCCAAGCTTGTTTTAATTGGGGAGCTCCACCAAACACTGTCTGCCATGGGTAACCATTATCACATGGGTGACCTGGGGGCTTACCTAATCTAATTCTTTTTTTTTTTTGGTAATTTTTATTTTATTTTAATAATTTTAATGAACATTTACAGAGATTTTGGATTTCCATTAATTCATTTCTTTTAACAAAGCTCATTCATCACGTCCCCACTCTTTTGATTTATTGTCCATCTTCTAAAGAGTTGCCAGTCACTTCATCTACAAACATTCCTTTTATTGCACCCCCCATCCTGTCCCCCCTCCCCCACCCTGCCTCCGTGTAGCTGCCTCGGAGATGAAATACTTTGCAGTGATCAGAGTAAGCGGTTTGTTCTCTTGTTTTTGAGAATCAGAGGCATTTAGCTTAGCAAGAAGACATAACTCTTGAGTAGAAAGTAAGAATTACCAGACAAATCCCATTGCTATACCCATGGTGATCTCCTGTGTCTGAGTAGAATCGTGTGTTTGAGTGGAGCTCTGTTCCATAGGATTTTCACTCTTGATGCTTTGAAGTGGACCACAAGGCCTTTCCTCTGAGTGGGTCTGAACATCTAACCCTTACTTAACAGCCTAGTGTCTTCCGCCAATGATCTCAGTCTGTCAGGTGATACAGTTTTGCCTAGCACCAAGAAGGAATCTGGAAGAGGAATCTGTGGTTTCTGTCAGGCTTTTGGAAATGCTCAGAGATTCTCCGGGAGCCTTGTTGGCACCTCACGGACTCCTTGACATCCTGATGTCACCAGGTTGGCCCCCTAAGGAGCAGCACATTTCTACAGAAGTTGGACAAGTTGCTGATCTAACGAGTACTGACTGACTTAGGAAGCCTTGCTGTTGGATGCTAAGCCTATCTGTGTCAAATATGGTTGGAATGTGTCCTTGACCCTAAGATTTAATGTCATCCATTGTTCAAAAGCTGTTGAAACTAGATCCCTTCCAAAGAGTTTAGCCTCTGCTAAATCCAGGCACTGTCCCTAGCACAGGACTTGCAGAGTAAGCTTGAAAAGGGTGATCATTAATTCATAGCACATTAGGCTGACATTTAGCGGAGAATAACCATCTAACTAAATAAGCATCAAATGGCAGCGCTGACAAGGTTCTGGGCTCCGAGTCAGATGGCCGGAGCTCCGTGACCTCGGGCCTCTGCGATCCCAGTCAGATGACTTGACCTTTCTTTGCCTCCGTTTACTTCTCTCTGCACTTAAGATAATAATGTTCACAACCTCATGGGATTGTTCTGAGGGGTGAGTCAGAAAACACATGTACAACAGTTACCGCAGAACTTGGTATGTTGTAAACGCTCAGGAAGCTAAGCTATTATGGATTCCATTTCATAATTAAAGAGGAAATTAGAACATGAATTCATGGGCATGTTAACCATAGAATAATGAGCAAAATACTAGTTAGATTTATGTAAATTAAGGGCATCATCTCCTCTAACGGCATTCATTCGTTCCAAGCGTCTTTAACTAATGTCCTCAATATTGTTTGTTCATATAACCCTGTCAAATGAACTCAACTTTTATTATTTTGTACACTTCAGCACCATTTAAGGATAACATCACCAGGTCTTAATTCGACAAATTGCTTAATACCCATTGAAACTTAGAGGTATTTATCTTTAATAACTGACCATTTGATTCTGCTGCTAGTATAAACTTTCATTGTCCTATGAGGTATGAAATGTAGAGATGTTCTTTTTTTCTGTTACTAAGATAGGGAAAGGTTTGATGCTGATATTTCTTTATTGATTACCTTGTAGAAAGCCACCTACAAATTCTGCATAAGGAAGCAGGCAATACAGAATAGACTTGTCTGTAAACATTTCCTTGGACCTTTATACCTCTGTCTAATTCTTCCTTGCTTCAGAATAAATGCACACAATAAAATACTCTTAATCCCATTTACTTTGTTAAATTGGAAAAAAAAAACACCACACAAACCCCACAAAAAACAAAACACAAAAAACCCACTGCAGTTAATTCTAACTCACAGCAACCTTCGGTTAGCTTTCGTAAGCTGCAGGTTGTTATGGGAAGAGACTGACAGATCTTTCTCCTGTGAGATGTCTGGTACATGCAAACCATGAACTTTTTAGTTGACAACCTGGTGTATTTTTGTACTGTGCCACTGTAGTTGTTGTTAGCTGGCATGTATGACTCCCATATGATCTTGTGAACAGAGATCTGAACCCTGTTTTATCCTGCACCATCCTACACTTCCTGACAGACAAGAGCCCATTGCAGCAGTCACCGTGTCAATCTACCCGGTTGAGGGTCTCCCTCTCCTTCGCTGACCCTCCGCCCTTCCCAGCATCATGTCCCTTTTCAAAGAATCCCAAGCACCTCCTCGCACCATGCCCAGAGTATGTGAGACGAAGCCTCTTTATACTTGCCTCCAAAGGACACACTGGCTGCACCCTCTCTGCTCCTTAGTTATATTTTCAGTGATTTTAGATATCTAATAAAAATGACCTGGGCACTTAGAAATATTTTATGCTATACAGCTTTCCTTGAATATTATAATTTATTCTTTCCAAATTTGCATTTATACACTGCAAATAGTGCTGAGATACTTGGGATTTGTGATTGAAATGTGGGCTTACGTGAATAACGATGATGGAAGAAGAGCTGGTGCCTTTGAGCTGTGGTGCTGGAGAAGAGCACTGAATGGGCTGTCAAGAGAACAAACAGAAGTGTTTGGAAAAGTGCAGCCAGAGTGCTGCTTGGAAGCGAAGTTGCCTTGGCTTCATCTTTCACACTTTGGACATGTAGCTAGGTGCGGCTGTTCCTTGAAAAGGGACATCATTCTTGCAAACTGAAGCTCAGGAAAACCCTCAACGAGATGTATTGACACGGTGACTTCAACAACAGGCCCTACTGTGTCAGAGCCGATAAGGATGAAACAGAATAGAGCAGGGTTCAGGGCAGCTGTTCACGGGGTCGCTATGAGTCATACTCGACTCAACAGTGCTTAACAACAATCAGGGAAAAAAAGCTGTCTGCCCTGACCTGTGTACCCCACACAAGCCCTGTTCCTTGAAGGTATATCCCATCAAGCAGTGTGTGTGTGTGTGTGTGTGTGTGTGTGTGTGTGTGTGTGTGTGTGTGTACTCACAGATAACTTTGAAGGGGGGTCACTCTCTTGGCAAAAAACATTTCTTACTTAATACGAATGTGATTATGTGACTTTTGTTTATATAACTCTGATTTATAGCTAAAACTTTAAGGTTAACTATAACTTTAAAAAAATCTTAAAATATTCATAGCCATTGAGTTGGAACCAACGTCCACGGCTGACCTGACCCTCCAGCAGGTGTTTGGAGTTCGAACACTGCAGTGGAGGAGTCTTCCCCTCCTTTCCCCACAGATGTGGCAGTGGATTCCAAGGACACAATTCCTAGTAGCACAACCCTTTACTGACTAGGCCATCAGAGCTCCCTCTCACTAAACAGACATCCTAAATATAAAGACGCATTTCCCTTCCAGGGAAAGACTTCATAGTTTGACAAGTTTTGTTGTTTGTTCTGTTTTGTTTTGTTCTTCCATCATCTTTGTTCATTGTCTAGCTCTCTGATGCACAGAAGGTGATTGAGAAGACCATGCATATAGCCTTAGTCTTCAAACTGACATCATTGCTCTTCAGCATTTTAGAGAGGTCCCTGACAGCAGACTGGCCCAATGCAATATGTCTCCTGGTTTCCTGACAGCTGGTAATCAAGGGTGTTGATTGTTGATCCAAGCCAGTTGGTCCTGTGGTAAAGACCCTTGTTTTCTATTTCAACATCCTGTCTGCTGAGAAGGAGAAAGGAGCACAACCCAGGGTGGCCTCTGGGGCCTGAAAGTGAGGCCTTCCTCTATCTGCATCTTGAGGTCCTGTCATCCAGTCCCAGCTCCTGCCTCTTTGGCCACCATGGGCTTACTCTTTTAGTTTCGGTTTTTTATTTTGTGGTCCTTGTTGAGGTTTGTGTCATTAAAGTTAATTAGCAGAACAGCCAGTGAGACTCCAGCCTTGAAGACAGAGAATGTCCTGCACTTCCTGAGTCCCTGGGACTCGGAGTAGCTGAAGTGGGATTGAGGCCCGAGGGATGCTGGCTCGCCTGGGGGTTCCCTGACCCTGGATGAGGAGGAGTGTTGTCAGGTCTGAGCCCTGGAGCTTTTACATAATCAGGCTTCTTTAGAATTTATACAGTTTGATGTCTTAATCTATTTTTCTGAGAATTACAAAACCTTGGTCCGCAAATCCAAATTAATCCAAGGTAACCTTTGAATGTGACCTACTTTCACTTAGACTGAAGCCTCTTTTGAAATTGTAAGCCCTTATCTTGACTGTAGCTCATTAAACAGCATCCTGTTTAGAAAACATACCTTTTTTTTTTTCTATTATAGATTCCTTCTTACTCTGAGAGGTCAAGATAACAAAGAAAAAAATATGTTTACATCATTTTAGGAAATTTAGACTTTCAGGAATTTAAAATAATACACTCTCCTTTCCCCACACCTATTTTAGAGATAAAAGACATTATGCTCTACACCTCCCAGTTTTTGTTCTGATGTTTCAGAAGAAGAACTTTTATCCTATTCATACGGCTGCATGTGAAATCTTTGTAGCATTTGTGTGCCTTATATTCAATTTCAACTCAGAGCAACCCTGTAGAACAGGGTAGAACTGACCCCCCGCCCCTCCGCCGAGGTTTCCAGGCCGATGCTCTTGTGGCCTAGTTGTGAGGGGAAGTGCTGCTGATCCAAACACAAGTGATCTGAGTCCCCTAGTACTAGAAATATGGGCAGTGTCTTCCCAGGTGACTTAAAGCCTTGAAATCCTGCTGGACGGTCATCTATGAGTCAGTTGCTTCTCAGTGGCACGTAACAACAATAACAACAATACTCTTTATGGGAGAAAATCACCGGGTATTTTTTCCCCCTAGAAGCTGTGAGTGGATGTGAACTGCTCACTTCTTGGGGTTGCAGCCAAGAGCTTAACCTTTGCACTACCAAGCCTCTTTAAATGGCATCTGTCCCAGAGTTTGGGTTATGTAAATTGTAGAAGTGAGTTTAGCTAAGCATTTAAAATAGTGCTTGAAGTTTGACTTTTCCTCAAAAAAACTGAACATAGAAATACCATATGATCCAGCTAGTCCACTACTTGGAATATACCCTGAGAAAAATAAGAACTGAGACACAAATGGTGAGTTGTACACCAGTGTTCATAGCCGCATTATTCACCATTGCAAGAACACGGAAGCAGTCCAGATGTTCAACCACCATCAAAATGATTCGGAAATTATGGTACATTCATTCAAATTATAGTACTATGGAATACTACGCAACATGCAGGAGCAATGATTTTGTACATTACTACCTAACGTGGGGGAGGCTGCAGACCATTATGCTAAGTGAACTCACTCAGTCCCATAAGGACAAATAGTGTATAAGACCATTATTGTAGAAATAGATATCAAGTAAACTGTGTATGAGGATCCCATGGGGAGGGGCTAGGAGCAGAGGAACCCCTCTGCTTCTAAAGAATGGGGAGGGGAGTAATCATAGGGTTGCACAATTTGATGGGTAGAGGGAGAGGTGGGTAAAGGAAATGTTTAGAAATGTCTAGTGTGAAAAACAATGTGTATGAACTTTGTAAGCAAGCCAGTATAAATGTTGTTGTTGTTATGTGCCGTCGAGTCGCCTACAACTCATAGCAACCCTATGTACAACAGCCCTAAACTCCGCTCTGTCCTGTGCCAATCGCACCGTCTCTGACACTCCCATCCCAATTATCCCAGTCACTGAATCAATCCACCTCATAGAGGGCCTTCCCCTCCTGCTCTGTCCCTCCACCCTCCCAAGCATGATGTCCCTCTCCAAGGACCGTTCTCTCCTCACAACATGTCCAAAGTATGTTAGACGGAGCCTCAGAATCCTTGCCTCCAAGGAGCCACCCGGTTTAACCCTTTCCAGGACAAATCTGTTTGTTTTCCTAGCAGTCCATGGTATTCTCAATACTCTTCTCCAGCACCACAGCTCAAAGGCATCAATTCTCCTTCTATCCTCCATTCTTGATTCAGGCCGTAGTCTTTTCAGGTACTTGCCGTGCACCTGAGAGCTGGACAGTGAATACAGATGACAGAATGAGCATTGATGCCTTTCCATTGTGGTGTTGCAGAGAAGCCCTGAATATATCATGGACTGCCAAGAGGATGTTGGCCCAATTCATGGCTGACCCTCTCTTGGGTTTCCAAAGCTGTAAACTGAGTAGGAGGAGATTGCCCACCTTTTACCTGACAAAGAGGTGGATTTGAACCTCTAGAGAGATGTGACCTTTGGGTTAGTAACACAGCTCCCTACCCAGTAGACCACCAGAGCTCTCTAGACTTTACAGTTAGTTTTTTAAATTATAAATTGTTTACGAGCTCTTTGGTAGCTGCTTGTTGTCCTCTCTCTCTCTCTCTCTCTCTCTGCTTGTTACGTGCTGTCAAGTTAACAATGACTCACAGAGACCCTATGAACAAGGGCTTTTACCCTTGCCCTGTCCTGAACCAACCTCACAATCTCTGACACACCTGACCCCATGGCCACAGCCACTCTGTAAATCCATCTCATCCACGATCTTCCTCTTCTGCTCTGACCCTCTATTCTTCCAAGCATGAAGTCTTCCTCCAAAGACTGGGTGACCTTTTGTTGTTGTTGTTAGGTGGGTGGCTTGGTGATAAAGCCTTGCACTACAAACACAGAAGTACTTGGTTCGAATCCACGAGCGGCTCTCTGTGAGAAGGCTGGATAGTCTTCTCCGTTACTGCCTCTGAAAACCTGTCGGGTCAGCTGTGGATCAGTTCTGACTTGATGGTACACAACAGCAGCAACATAAGCATTATGTCTGTAAAACTAAGTTTATGAATGTGTATTCATAAACATTTTTTTCCTAAGAGACATTTAGCAGTCCACCGTCTTGTTATCATATTTCTTTCTATAATTCTGGTTGGAAAAGGTTAACTTGCATTCTCTGATCTGAGCTTGGCAGGAGCAGCCAGTATTTCCTTCCCAGAATGAGCTCTTTGTAGATTCTGGGGAACCCCATGCTGACGTGGCTTCAGGAGTCCTTGGCTTTGAGGAGAGAAGGAATCTACTGGCAAAGGGCAAAAGAGTGCCTTCCAGAATTAGACTCAGGTGTTTATTATTGTTTGAGAGGGTGAACAACAAACAACATGTATTATCATTGTTGTTATGTGCAGTCCAGTCTGAACCCTGCCCTGCCCTGACCCACTCTCACTGTCTCCAATAAATGTGTTGCCATTACTACAATCACTGGGTCAGTCCATCTCATCTGGGGTCTTCCTCTCTTGCTCTGACCTTCCACCTTTCCAAGAATGTTTTCTGTCTCCAAGGTCTGATCTCTCCCAGCAACATGCCCAAACTATGAGAGATGGAGCTTCAAATTCCTTGCTCGCACAGATTTGAAGCAGGTATGTGAGGCCCCTACAAACCCACCGAGCCCATCATGAGTAGATGCAGGTTTGACAGGGACTGAAGTTTATGAACTTGAGCAATGGTAACACAGACCAGAGCATGTGCACAGCTAACTAAACAGCTGTGCACAATCTCTGGTTTCAATCGACCTGTGTCTCCAAAGGAGGAAGATGGGCCATGCCCTCCCATTAAAATTTATAGACCCAGCAACTCCCTGGAGGGTTGAAGTGACTCAATGGGTGGGAGATTTTGTTTTTCTTTAAAAAAAAATAAATAAATGATGTTGTTGTTGTTGTTATGTGCCATTGAGTCGTTTGCGACTCATAGTGACCCTATGTACAAGAGCTCTAAGCACTGTTCTATCCTGTGCCAAGCTCACTGTCTCAAACACACTCATTCCCACCACTCCACTCACAGAATCGATCCATCTCATCGAGGGTCTTCCTCTCCTGCGCCATCCCGCCACTTTCCCAAACATGATGCCCCTCTCCAAGGACCAGTCCCTCTTTGCAACATGCCCAAAGTATGTCAGATGGAGCTTCAGAATCCTTGACTCCAGGGAACATTCTGGCTTCACCCTCTCCAGGACAAACCTGTTTGTTCTCCTACCAGTCCATGGTATATTCAACACTCCTCTCCAGCACCACAGCTCAAAGGCATCAATTCTCTTTCTATCGTCCTATTCACTGTCCAACTCTCCAGTGCATAGCATGTAATTGCAATGACTATAGCCTGGATCAGGCACGCCTGCTATCTAAATAAAAATAATATTAATATATTCAAGTAAGAAGCTTAAGAAGAGCCAAGACAAAGAAAAGGCTCTGATGCTTTATTTAGCATCATGGAAAATCTGCTTCTGATGAAGCATTTCTGAAGTCACGTGAGCTCTTAGACTGAGAACCAGTAAAGTGTTGCTCGTTGTCATCAAGTGTGACCACGCTTATGATGACCTGACATGCTGTGTGATCCTGCTGCCTGGTCTTGCATTTCCCCATCCTCTGTTATGACTCGGACCATTGTGATACATAGGGTTTTCACTGACTAATTTTTGAAAGTAGATCCTAGTCTTAGTTTGGAAGCTCCACTGAAACCTGTTGATCCTCCTAGCACCATGGAAACCCTACCCTGACAGTAGGGTGGTGGCTGCATGTGAATTGTGTTGGCTGGGAACCAAACTTGGGTTTCTGGAAGAGAAGGTGAGGATTTCGCCGTGACCAAGGAGCATGCGAGGACACCAGTGGTAGCAGTAGGAACTGAGAGGACTGTCCAGCCCAGGTTCTCAGCCTGAAGCAGCCGGAGCGCGTGGAGGAGAGGAAAGGCTGCCAGCAGAATAAGCAGCTCAGCTGCAGGCTTTGCTCTGGTGGCTTAGTGGTAAGAAGCTGCACTGCAATCCTGAAGGCACGTGGTTTGAACCGACCAGCTGCTCTGTGGGAGAAGAATGTCTCCTCCTGTGCGATTCACTGCCTCTGAAAGCCTGCCGGAGGATCAACTATGGATCCATGACACACAACAACAACAAAGTGTCATTTTGTGTTTCAAGAAACAGTATACTAACCTCAGGACTAACACTTCTCACCTCCCAGCTTCTCTGTGGGAGGGAAGTGAACCAATTAACCTCTGTGAAGATTTACAGCTTCAGAAGCTCTGTGAGGGACTTCTGCTCTGTCCCTCTGGGTACCAGGAGTTCGAAGTGAGCAGTTTAGTTTGGGGGCTTTTGGTGTGTGTCATTTTGGGCCCTGAGAGAGGCAAACCCTTTGTCTTTTCAGCTTTTATCTTCTGGCACGTGTAACAGTGGCATTTGCAGAGACATGCCATGACAGAAGTGAGCAGGCTGGGATTTTCTATTTGTGTTTTCCTGTGGATTTCTTTTTGAAACAAGAGTGAATACTCAAAGCGCAGTCAAGTCAGAACTGACTCTTCATTGGGTTTCCAAGGCTGTAAATCGTATGAGAGAACATTGCCATATTTCTCTGCAGGAATGACTTGCTGTTGTGAACCGTTGGGTCAAAACCAGCCCATAGCTGACCCTCTGGGGAGTTTTCAAAGAGAGTTAATCGCACAGGAAGAAATTGCTCCTCTTTCTCCCACAGAGCAGTTGATGGATTTGAACCGTGTGCCTTTGGGATTGCAGCTCAGCTTCTTACCACTAGGTCACCAAAGTTCCATGGCAAATCACTAATGGCTTGAAAAAGCTAGAGTGGCGTGGGTTTTGGGTGAGCAGGGCAGCTCCCCCGGTCTATGCCACCAGAGCCTCACATTAAGTCCTGTTGTTGTTGTGCACTGTTGAGTCAGAACTGACCCATAGCTGATCCTCTGGCAGGTTTTCAGAGGTGGTAAGTTACGGGGAGGAGATTGCCTGCCTTTCTTCTGTGGAGCAACTGGTGGATTCAAACCACATGTCTTTGGGTTTGCAGTGCAGCTTCTTACCAATAGGCTACAGGCAAGTTAGACCTCGGGCAAGTCCTGGGTATTTAAAAGTATAGATAATTTTCTGTAAAATGCTGGTCCTGATAATGGTCTTATTGATTAGCTTTCAGTTCGTAAAAAAGAAAAGACCTATCTTCATCCAACATTAAATACATAAATCAGGTGATATAGCTGTAAGCAATAAAGGAGAGACATCGGGGCTTAACAGAAGTTATTGATGAGTATAATGGAGAGAATTTTTTAGAATGTGGTTATCTGGGAATGTGTGGCATGAAAAATGGAATGGATTCGTCTAGACACAGATTGGGAGGAAGACTGGAGATATTCCAGTAAGAGTAAAATATAAGCAGAGGCCTGTTCAAGAGAGAACCAGATTTCTATAATAGGAAGGATATATTTAAAAGGAAGATAGTCAAAGGAGATTAAAGCCCTCAAGATGCCAGTGTTCTATGAATAGGCAATTCTAATTCATGTAACAGGAGCTCTGGTAGTATAGTCTGTAGGACGGTGTGCTACTAAACTAGAGAAAACACCTCTTTGGGAGTTCAAATCCACCAGTGAGAGAAAGATGGACAATCTCTTCCTGTATGATTCTTAGCCCCCAAGAAGCTGCTGGAAGGTCACCTATGAGTCTGTCCTGACCCAAAGGTAATGATTTTTGAGAATGCGCATCATGAGTGTAAAGGCTCCCTATGGTGGCATTCAGGGGCCCTGGTGACACAGTGCATTACGTGTTGTAAAGGTCAGCACTTTGAACCCACTAGGTGCTCATTGGAGAAGAGTAATTGTTGCCACTGTAAAGATGGACCACCTCAGAAACCCTGTAGAGGGTCTCCATGGGGCAACATCAACTTGTTGGCTGTATGTTTATGTTGATAGAGTAGAAAGTTAAGCACACACTTGTTAACCAGAAGGTTGGAGGTTCAAATCCACAAGTAGCTCTGTGTCAGGAAGACCTGGTGATCTGCCATGGAAAGAATGCAGCCACGAAAACTCTACAGGGCACATCTGCTCTGTCACATGGCGTCTCGAGTTGGAATTGACTCAGTGGAATCAAGCACAGCCTGAGAACATCCCTCACCACTGGTCCAATAGACAACATCAAAATAGATGGAGAGAAGAAAAGGAAATGGTCAATGATTTAATCTGATCATACCTTGGTACCAGCAGTCAGGAAATCAAGACATGCTGCATTGGGAAAGTCTGTTATAGTCAGGGACTTCTCCAAAATGTTGAAGAGCAAGGATGTCAGTTTAAAGGCCAAGGTGCCCCTGATCCAGTCATGGTCTTTTCTTGTTGTGCATCTGAGAGTTAGACAGTGAGTAAATATGACAGAAGAACTGTTGGCTTTGAGTTGTAGTGCTGGAGAAGAATACTAAATATCCCCTGACTGTCAAAAGAATGAACAAATACGCCTTAGAGAGTGAAACCAGGATACTCCTTAGAAGGGAGAATGACGAAACTTCTTTTCACATACTTTGGGCATGTTGTTAGGAGGGAGCCAAAAGACAGCTCAGTGAAATGACCCGTGATTGTAGCAATGGGCTCTAGTTTGGCAGAGATGGTGAGGACGGCACGGAACAGGCAGGGTTCAGATCTGATGTTCACAGGGCCATTGTGTGTCATACTTGTCTTGATGGCACTTAGCAACAATGGCAGTGGTGCTGTGGGAGATGAGGCCTGACAATCTGCTCCTGTAAAGAAGAGAAACAAGACTCAGTGAAGCAGTTCTCCGTAACTCATGGGTTCACAACAGTAAGCATGGAGACACAACTTATTATTGAAAAATGGTGATATTGTAGGGCCATTACTTGTGCTCTGGACACCAGGGAGGTCCGTGGAAGTTGTTGTTGTGGTGTGCTATTGAGGTGGAACCAACTAATAGCTAATGCTCCAGTGAGTTTTCAGAGGCAGTAACTCACACAGCAGGAGAGTGCCCGCCCTTTTCCAGCAGAGCAGTTGGTGAATTCAAACCACGTGCCTTTGGGACAGCAACACAGCTTCTTACCATGAGGCCCCCCGAGTTCCCTGGTGAACTTGCTAATGGAGTTAATATATGGAAAAATTTTATTTTAGGAGGTTGATCACATTATATATAGTATGATGTAAACAGTGTATCTACATATACTCAATGGGAACATCAGTAATTTGTGGAATATTTATCTAAAATTTTAAAAGATACGCTATTGTAGATTTTCCCATGTAACCAGAAATTCTTTTCATAAGACTTAGGATAAATTTCTATGTCTAGCAAAACCATGTGACCCATGGTTATTTAAAATACTGGTCAGAGGGGTTTTAGGGCTTTTAAAAGAGACAGAGCTATGATGTCATTCACCACTAAACTTATGTGTACAACTATGTTTAGAATGTGATTGTCAAGGACAGCTTGGCAGATTATGTTTGCGTTTCATACACACAGGGATAGAATTGTTGTCATAGTGGCCTGGCCACTCTTCTGTGAGTGTAGTGACCTCATGAAGTTGTTCTGAGTTGTTTGACACAGCTGTTGTTGTCTGCTATAGAGAGGGAGAGAGGGCTGGACTGGAGGAAGGGTGGATGTACTCTTTTGTATCCTGGTACAGATGCTATTCAAGTTCTCATTTTCCGTTCTGGTTCTCACAGTATTTCCTGGTTTCCTTTTGGAGTCCTGATGGCATAGCCTGAGGGAGTTGTGCTGTCAACCCCAAGGCAGTGTAGTTTGAATCTACAAGCTGTTCTGAGGTACAAATGTGAGCCTTGTCCTCCCTGTGACGTACAGTTTCCAAACTTAGTGTCTTTGAGCTGCGGTGCTGGAGAAGAGTGCTGAACATCCCATGGACTGCCAAAAGAACAGACACGTAGGTCCTGGAAAAGGTGCAGCCAGAAGGTACAGCTCCTCCAAAGGAAAGGTGGCAAAGCTTCATCTCTCATCCTTTGGACATGTTAGAAGAGGCTGTTCTTAGAAAGGAACATCATGTTTGGAAATGTGGAGAGTCAGAGAAAGAGAGGAGCAAGATGGATTGACAGAGTGACAATGGGCAGTGGGCTCAAGTGTCTCAGTTGTGAGGATGGTACAGGATAGGACCAGGTTCAGAGCTATTGTTCATAGTGTTGCTGTGATTCAGACTCGACTCCATAGCACCTAAAAACAGCAGCAACCCAGTGGAGGATTAGCTGGGAATGGATTGGGATGTGATGACAATACATTTTCATATTTTAAGTTTGTTTTACTTTTAGAACTTCTATATTCTTAGTGAAGGAGTAAAACCCAATCATACTTTGGCTTTAGAATCCTCTCCACAAATTTGGCAGTGCCTAATGCTCTGACTTGCTGCTGTCGACAAAGCCATTGCTTTCAAAGTGAATCCCACATAGCTGAAATTCTTTGGCAGCAAAATAATTCTGAATACTAATAGAGAATTTATGGATTTCAATTAGAGTTTGTGGTGTGTCATAATTCCAGTTTTATATTCCGTGCAGTTCAGTGTTTTGGATTTTTAATGGGGCCAGCGTAGTAATAATGAAAGTGATCCAGAATGCACCCAGTAATTACAGAGATTTGCTGTTGCCTTTGCATGAAAAATGATGATGATTTATGCTCAGAGAAACTGCGTTTGTGGCTCTATTCAGGGTATTCTTGCTATTAAGCCGCATATTAGTTATGGTCAGTGATTTAGAGCCTAAGAGCTGCATTAGAGGGCTGTAAAATTATTTATTCTTTAATAGATAACAGTAAATTGGAAACAGACGTTGGGTTAATTATAATCTTGTACATTAAAGAATATGTGTTAGCCCTTTGTCCAGCCTTAGGTCTTCTGAAATTCATTTCAAATAAATGACCAAAATGAGTGATGGACAGGCCACTGGTACCTTCTGGCCTGGAAATAGTTAATAGCTTTTCTGAATGCTCCAGGGGCTCGCTCTTCTCATCACGAACCCTTCCCCATGTGAAGCCGTGCCAATTGGTGTGGTTTTGTGTGTGTGTGTGTGTTTTTCTTTTAAACTTGACTTTTTTCTGGACTTGCATTGTTTCAGTTAGGCCAGGATGACCAGATAGGCATTTCTGATTTGGGGAATCCTGGGGAATCGAGAAGAAAAACATAATCCCTTGTCATTGGGTGGGTCCTGATTCACAGGGACACTGGGACAGAGAACAACTGCCCCACTGAACATCTAAGGCTGTGAGTTTATAGAAATAGCCAGCTATATCCTGCTGCTGCAGAGTGTTCGGGGTTCGGACTGACGAGGCTTTAGTTAGCAGCTGGGAACTTTAACCACTGTGCCACCAGATCTCCTTCAGATAAGAATAAGAACACCTTACTTTGGCCTTGTAAAATGGAGTTTGTCATTATCTTATAATAATTCCGGTTTGGGCACATTTTGTATGTATGTATGTATGTAAATATGCATTTTGTACACACACACACACACACACACATACATATCTACAAACTATACACACACACACACACACACACACACACACACTCTTTATGTATGTTGTGGTATTGTTGTTTGTGCCATCGAATCAGAACCTGCCCATTGCCGGCCCTCCAGTGGGTTTTTGGAGACAGTCGTTACACAGGAGATGATTTCCCACTTTTCCATGGGTCATCTGATGGATTCTAACCATGTGCCTCAGAATCAGATTCTCATACTTCTGTCTACACACACGTTTGTACATATATTTACCTGTGCATATAAAACAAAGATTTTGATGCCCCCTCATTGTGCTTTCATGTAAGATGAAACCATCCAGTGTAAATATCAGGATGTGTCATGATAGGAATTTTTAGTAACACTAATAAAATTTGATATTCAAATTCTCTTGTTAATATTCATATGTAACATTTGGGTGTTACGCTAAATTAAGAAAAATTCTAAGGGAAAGAAATTCTGTCTAAACTTGTTAAGTTAAATCAGCTGAGAAAACGTATATGCACTTATTCGGGAGAAGCTAGCCTGTGTTGTACTGAGATACTACAAGGGTTCAGAGATTGTGAGGATGGCACAGGACTGGACACGGTTTAGATATGTTGTTCGTGAGGTCTTATGAGACATCCTTAACTAGAAGGCACCTAACAACAGCAACCACACCTCAGCAGTTATATATAAAAGAATTTTTGTCTCCTGCAAGATCTAGTGTAGGTGAGTGGGAGCATTACTCCATTCAGTGACTCAGGGATCCAGGCTCTCCATCCATCCAGTGCCTACACATGGCCTCTTCAGGTGGACAAGAACTGAATATTGGCTCAAGATTTTATTTTCAACTTTTCATTTATTATTTTCTAGAAAGTCTTGGGTAAAGTAGGGAAAACTGTGGACAAAAGGGAAAACAATCAAAACACGTAAAAATGGTCAGGCATATTGGTTTGATAGAGACTGATGGAATCTCCAAGGCCCTTAGTCACCCTTGGAACAAAATTCATCCTTGTGACTCAGCTTTCAGCTGAACAGTTGCTGGTGCTGTTGTTAGGTGTCATCGAGTCAAGTATGACCCATAACAACTGTATACACAACAGATCTGAATCGTCCTGTCCTGTGCCAACCTCACAATCTCTGACACACTTGGGCCTGTTGCAGAAACCCCTCTATCAGTCCACGTGGTTGAGGGTCTTCCTCTAGTTCACCCTCCCTCCATCTTTTTAAGCATGATGTATCTCTCTAAGGAATAGTCTCTCCTAGAAGCTAGCTTGGCCAGAGTCTGTGAGATGAGGCTTTATCATTTTTGTCTCCAAGGAGCACTCAGGCTGCGCTTTCTCCAAGACATGTTTGCCATCGTTCCAAAGCTGAACAATAGACATTCCTAAAAAAAGATCATCAGTAACACTAGGAAAGTCATCACTCCTTGGATGAGCCAACCATACTGAATCAAAAGGTCATGCTGAATCAGCATTTGCTTAAAGATAAAACTCAAAAAGGAGGAAGGAGTATGTTAGAGCAGTTAATGGATAGAGTCACAAGAAAGGAATAGGAAGAATTTCGTTACATTTTGGGTATTAAAATGCACTCTGACAACTTAGTAGAAAGGAGTTGTTCTGGTAATTCAAAGGAAGGCAGTTTGAACCCACCCGCTGGAGAAAGGTGGACAGTCTTCTCCCGTGCTAATTATAGACTCTTAAAACTTGCTAGAGAGTCAGCTATGAGCTATGAGATTCCAACTTGAAAACAGTTAGCATGTGTGGGTATTGTAGTTAAGGTCATACAACAAATGTGTATGGATGGTTGAATGAAAAACCAGCTTACTCTAAAATTTCAGTCAGATCACAAATAAAGCATGTGGTCTGAAAATGTCTTCTTTTATTTCTGCTTTCATCAATCTGTTACTCAATTTGTTGGCCTCAACTTACATGTGTATGTTGCCTTTCTTTGTGCCAAGCAAATAAGAAATAAGAGAGTAACTGGTGAAAATACAGAGTTGCCTCTGCTGAGATGTTTCCTCTGCTTATGAATTCTGCCATGTATAGTTATATAAGTTGAAAATGCATAAATGCATTGACAATGTTTGCATGGACTGCAAAGAGAACAAACAGGTATGTCCTGGAGAAGGTGAAACTAGGTTGCTGCTTGGAGAAAAGGATTGTGAAGTTCTGTCTCACATACTTTGGGCATGTGGCCAAAAGGCACCAGTCTTTGGAGAAGGACTCCTGCTTGGAAGGGTATAGGGTCAGAGCAGGAGAGGAAGACTCTGGATAAGATGGATTGACACAGTAACTGTGGCAATGGGGGCAGGTGTATCAGAGACAGTGAAATTGGTTCAAAATAGGGCAAGGTACAGAGCTGTTGCTCATAGGATCACTATGAGTCTATGATATATATCAATAACATTGACATCTTTTAAACAGCCTTATGATCTCCAGGTTTCCACCCTGTCTCCATCCTCTAGGTACTGAGAATTTTAAACTTAACTGATGGCTGGTACTCAAGTCCCAGCCTCTTTTGGCCTGGCATACTGCCATTTAACCTAAATGCTTATGGCCCTTTTCTCCCTTAGGAGTAGTTGGTGACCAGGCTTAAGCACAGCTGAGCAGGGGCGATGATAGAGAAATATGTTTCCCATTTATCCAGACCCTTGGAATCCTGAACGTTTGCCTGAGTTCCTCCTCCAGCCCCCAGTGAGTCCCATGAGAATACATGGCGAACTTTCTGAATGAAGGTGAGAGAGCGTCATGATATTGCAGTTTGACAGTTGTTGTTATGTGCCGTCAAATTGCTTGCGACTCATAGCGACCCTATGTACAACTGCCCTAAACTCTGCCCTATCCTGTGTCAATCACACTGTCTCTGACACACCCATCCTGATTATCCCAGTCACTGAATCAATCCACCTCATAGAGGGCCTTCCCCTCCTGTGCTGTCCCTCCACCCTACCAAGCATGATGTACCTCTCCAAGGACTGGTCCCTCCTTACAACATGTCCAAAGTATGTCAGACGAAGCCTCAGAATCCTTGCCTCCAAAGAGCCACCCGGTTTGACCCTTTCCAGGATGAATCTGTTTATTTTCCTAGCAGTCCATGGAACCCTCAATACTCTTCTCCAGCACCACAGCTCAAAGGCATAATTCTCCTTCTATCCTCCTTAGTCACTGTCCAACTCTCTGATGCATAACAAGTGATAGCAAAGACCGTAGCCTGTATCAGATGCACCTTAGTCTCCAAAGAGACACCATTGCTCTTCAGTACTTTGGAGAGGTCCCTAACAGCAGACTTTTGCGTAGCAATATGTCTTTTAATTTCCTGGCTATTGGTGCCGAGATTGTTGACTATGAAGCCAAGCAAACTAAAGCTGTGTACAATCTCAATCTCTTCACCATCCATCCCAATGCTGCCAATTGGCCAAGTGGTGAGAATCTTTGTCTTCTTGATATTGAGCCTCAATCCATATTGGAGGCTGTAGCCCTTGACCCTCTGCAGCAAGTGCTTCAGGTCCTCCTTTAGATGGTAGAAAACTTAATTTGAGAAATCTAATTAAATGCTGTTAGTCTTTCATTGCAGAATAATGAGTCACACTACAAATTTGGTGTATAAAAATAACCTTCGTTAATTATCTTACACATTCCAAAGGCTAAAATTCCGGAAGACCCAAAGAGCAGTGGAGTTATCTGCTCAGGATTCATTTCATGAGCCTGATTGTCTGGCCATGACCCTCTGGAAGCCCAGGGAAGAACTTTTTCCTAATTAGGTAGAGTTTGCTGAAAGAATCCAATTCTCATCTACACATCCGAGGGCCCTGTTTCTTTGGGGAGCATCCCCCTCATGTGTCTCGTCTTGCATTCCTTCTCATGGAGGACTCCCTCCATCCTCAGACCAGTCATGTCACATGGTGGTTTTCTTCTCAAGCTTTCCATCTCTCCAACTTCCTTTCTTCTCCAAAACTCAAATCCCAAACTCATTGCTATCGAATCAGTTCTGGTTCATACTGACCCTACGTTGAGTTTCTGAAGCCGTAAATCTTAACAGGAGGACACCACTCAGCTTTCTTCTCCTGCAGAGCTACAGGCGGATTCGAACCAACTGGAGACATGATCTAGTGATGAAAAGTACCATTCCTTATGGACTGTGCCACCAGAACTCTTCCTTCTAGTCAGAGAACTGCTATGACTTCTAAAAGGTTCATGCAACCAGCTGAGGCCAAACAGCATAATCTCCCTTTTGCCGTATAACATCACCTGGTCATGGGAGTGATAACACGCTCATAGGTTCCACCCAACTCAGAGCGGGAGGGGATTACACGAGGTCACATCATTGAGACCATTCTTCCAATTCCACTGTCCATCTGTGTCTGTTCATGGCAAGCGAGAAAGGAAGCTTTCCTGTAGTAGAACATTTTCCCACAAGAATTGGGTAGGGGAGGTAGAGGTGGCAGGAATTGTTCTGGAGAATTTTTTAATTTCTTTCACATGTTTCCTGACAGACAGAAAATATTTTAAAACAATTTAGGCAATTGCCATAGAAAATTGTTGACTTAATCTTGAAATTAAGAACAGCAATCATAAAATGTCATCTAATAAATAAATAAAAATAATTTCATCATGGCATTTCTATAGTCACAAGCAATTTTGACACATGGTTTTAGCAGAGAGTGGACAGTGGAGAGAAAGCAAAGAGTGTAAAATCCAGTCAAAGATCTTAACAGAATAACACTGTCCCTCAAAGAATAATAGTGCTGAATAGTAATATAGCCAAGTTTGTTACCCTTACCCCTAGACATTCACTCCAAGCAACTCCGTGGCCCTGATTATGTCAGAAGATGATGAGGATGGCACAGGATAGGACAGGGTTCAGAACTCGTCTTAGGGTTGCTATGAGTCATACTCGACTTGATGATACTTAACAACAACAACAACAACAACAAGATGTAAGTAGGGAGCTCTGGTGGATTAGTGGTAAGGAACTGCACGGTCAGCCCAAAGGTCCAAGGTTTGAATCCAACTACTGCTCTGCAGAAGAAAGACAGGTAGTTTCCTGTGTAATTTACTGCCTCTGAAAAACCAAAGGAAAGGCTAGCTATGGTCAGTTCCCATTGCTTTCGTAAGTATTGCCTATTCAGACAGAGCATCTTTTACTTTTCTCATTAGGAAAAAAAATGTGCCAGAAAACATTATTTTTCTTGAAGGGTTTATTTACAAAATTTGAATACATTGTTTTCAAGAACAAATTTTTTCAATTTTCCTCGTCCCCCCATCAAATCGAACAACCCTGTAATTACCCCCCCCCCTTCCTGCACATCCTCATCCCTCTGTTTCCAAACTCTCCCTTGGATCCTTATACTCATTCTACAATAATGGTTTTATACAATATTTATCCTTGTGGGACTGAGTTAGTTCACTCAGCATAATGCTCTCCAGTCCCTCCCAAGTTAGTTAATAATTTACAAAATCATTGCTCCTGTGTGCTGCATAGTATTCCATTGTGTAAGTGTATCATAATTTCTCAATCCATTCATTTGTGGTTGGACATTCAGCTATTTCCATGTTCTTTCAATGGTGAATAATGCCACTATGAACATCAGACTGCTGTTTGTGCAAAGAAAAGATAGTGTAATTAAAGACGTTTACAATGTCCAGTGGTGATTGATTTAATAAAACATCATGCATGGCAATGTTTTCATGGAACACAATGTGGATGAAGAATAGTGTGAAACAAAATATGTACCAACTTTGTGAGCAAACCAATATATGTGCGTGCGTGTGTGTTTGTATATGTGTGTGTATATATGTGTATGTATATATGTGTGTATATATAAGTGTGCATGTATATATATGTGTGTGTATACACACACACACACACACACACACATATATTTAAAAAGTTGCGTAGAGTTTTTTTAAAGTCAGCTACCCCTCCTACTTGTGGCTTTCCCCCATATTTCTCCCTAGGGATCATGATAGATGGTACTGGTCGTTGGAGGTCCAAGTTACCGTTGAGTTGTTTCTCACACAGCAACTTCATAGGTAGTAGGAGAAGGAATTGTTGCCTGTGCCATTGTAATTTTCAGTTATTTAAACCCGTTATCAAGGCCTGTGTGGTGCCTTCCGACTGAGATGATTCACCACCCAGCAGAATGTTGTTATGTGCCGTCAAGTCGCCTGCAGCAGCTCTGAAACCCTAATCTGACTCCAATCCACACACTCCCCTTACCCCAGTTACTGTGTCAATCCATCTTACCTGGGGTCTTCCTCTTCTACGCTGTCCCTTCTTGCAAGCATGATGTCTTTCTCTCCAAGGCTGGTCCCTCCTGGCCACATTCCCAAAGTATGTGGGACAGAGCTTCAAAATCCTTGCCTCCAAGGAGGAACTTGGTTTTGCTCTCGCCAGCACAGACCTGTTTGGTTCTCTTGGCGGTCCATGGCATGTTCAAGAGTCTTCTCCAGCACAACAACTAAAAGGCATCGATTCTTCTTCTGTCATTCTTAGTCATTGTCCAGTTCTCTGATTGTCCCGTAGAATAGAGAACAACTTTGTTCTGTGATCTGTAGGATTTTCATCGGCTCACTTTTGGAAGGGCCTCACCAGGCCTTTCTTTCTGGTCTGCTGAAGTCTGAAAGCTCTGCTGAAACTTGTCCACCAGAGTGACCTTG
This sequence comes from Elephantulus edwardii, assembly GCF_000299155.1. Taxonomy (NCBI): domain Eukaryota; kingdom Metazoa; phylum Chordata; class Mammalia; order Macroscelidea; family Macroscelididae; genus Elephantulus; species Elephantulus edwardii. Next base: position 3,408,210 of record NW_006399852.1, on the reverse strand, counting down.
ATGGTATTGAATTGCCAGTGATAAACCTGCCGGTATCCTGCTAACATCTGTACTTCTACAACAGACCAGTAGGCGTTGTGGATTCCAACTCCGATGAACCCTACAGGACAGAGTAAATTGCCTTAACAGGTTTCTGAGACTCTACAGTTTAATGTGAAAACAATGCCTCATTTTTCTCCTCTGGAGAAATTGTTTGGGTCAAACCAGCAGCCTTTTCATTAGCAGCCTAGCACTTAACTCACTGGCAGACTGCAAGGGTAAATGACTCTTCCTGCTCTGCTCATTCCTACGTGCATCCTGTCCTTTGAACTAACGGCATGCAATATGTATTTAGTCAAGAAAAATGAAGTAGTAACGATGTGTATCTCTTCCAGGCAGAAGGAAACACATGCACAGTTTTTCCCCTCATCTGCAGTGACTGACAATGATACAGGATCCTTTAGCATCTTTGGTCCAGAAGTGATGCTTGTGTAGCACAGAACCATAGGAGATCTGCCCTAGATTTGAAACACAATCAAGAAAGAAATCTTTGCTGTAAGCCATGCAGTTTGGGGAGCATTTGTTACTGCAGCTTAACCCGCACATGCTGAGGGTTACACATGGTCTGACACCTGTGCACATCAGGTTGTCTTGGCACTAATTCTTTTTTTTTTCTCTATAATTATATTTTATTAATTTTCATAAACATTTACAGAGATTTTGGGTTTCCATTCATTCATTGTTGCACTATTCTCTCTACCCTCCTCCCAGTTTGTTCTTGTCCAAACGCCACAGTGCTTGTCAAAGCCAGTTCTGATTAATCTTCTTTGTCAGTGTGTCCTTTGCCATTCCCTATCACTCCTCCCTGAGAGAGACTTCACCCTGAGTCATAAGGAAAAGGGGATGGCGTATTCTCTTAGCTATTTCCTGCTGAAAAGGGACGCTGTGGATTTCAGGGTGAAGATCTTCTCTCACTACTCTAAAGGGCCCCTTTGGCAGTAGGAAACACATAGACTATTATGGAGATTGATTTTGGAATTTAGATGCACTCTTATTGATTGTGCTTGGCTGTACATGTACATATCCTTCAAGATGTATCATGGGGGTGTTGCAACCTAGAAGACACAAATTTGACTAACAAGTTATAAGTACATGAGTCCAAAAATTATGGAAAAGTAAAAGAAAAGATTCTTTCATTGTTTTACAAACCCTCCCCCAGGTCCCCTCCACCATGTAACCCTCGCTCTAGTCTCCTGTGATGACAGAAATACCTAGTTATATCTCTCTTTTAGATGGTTTTCTCCCTCCTCTGTTTCAGTGCAGTATACATTATTGAACCCATCTTACTCAGTCTCTCCCCAACCCCAAGGACAGTCCCATTCTACAACAGTGGCATCATGTAATATTTGTCCTTTTGTGACTGGGATATTTCACTCAGCATATGCCACTGATTGCTGTTTCAGCCAGCCTCACATGAGTGCAGCCTCACTGGCTCTATCCTCGCTGGCCTTACATGAGGTTCAAGGACTGTGCTCCTTTGTCCCGCTCCTATGGGGATTTGACTGCACTTTTACCTATGACATAGGAAGCCAGGAAATGAAACCCGGGGGATGAACCTTGACACACTGGTAATGGAAGCTGAAGAATACTGTTTCCCTCTTCCTTCTATAACACACTTGGTTCTGGGATATGTTTCTCAAGATCCTTGGAAGTTCCTGCAAAATCAAGCCTTGACTTGATCAAGAGCTGTTTGTTGGGGGTGGGTGTGTGTGTGTGTGTGTGTGTGTGTGTGTGTGTGTAAGTGTGTGTAGGAACTGGTAAAGATCTGGTGAGAAAAACAATGTACTAGAACTTTGTCAATAAACCAGTATAAAATAAAAATACATTTTTTAAAAAGAGCTTGTTTGCCGGAGAATTTGGACTCACCACCACATACAACCAGCCCCATTCAGATTCACTAATCTGAATATGACCCTTCACCAGACAGAATTGCTTAAATAAGTCAGCAGTATGATGGGTTTTACTGTCTGTGTAGCAACTTGTAAGTTATAAGAAACACTTGTTATTTTGCCTGGAAGACATTTTTTGAACTAAAAAAAAAATTCTCACAGAAATTTCTCTCCATTAGTTTTAAGTCCATCCTGATTACCATGACCCATAACTCTCAGATAGGAAGAATTTGTGTTTTTTGAGATTCAATTATTTGTTCAATATTATGTTGTTCAGTATATGAGGAGAGTATGTTCAACATATGTTGTTGAAGTTTTGGTAGAGAAATTTCCCAAAATATCTGGTCCGTCTTCAGCTTCAAGTTGCCAATATGTCGATGGCGCCATGTTGGCTCTCTTCTGGCATGATGGGAAATGACTTATTTAGGATTTGAACTGGCTAAGGGCCCAGTATCTTAGCCCTGTTCTTCTTCCTCTTCAGTACATTCTCTGGAAAGACTCATGTCCCCTCCTAGCAGAACTGGGGAGTATCTTTCAGCTTCCTTATTTTATAGATCAGTAAGCAGAGACCATCGAGGCTGAAGAGACATCTCCACTTTGTGGGAGAAGTTATGATTGTAGGGGGGATTGTCATCTTGGCTGTCGAGGAGACACACCATCCTTTGCTGACGTAATTAAATTCTTGATTGTGGCGCTCTTAAATGAACCATGAAATTCTAAGCACTTGCTGTGCAAGTGTGATTCTTAAGCAAGACTTTTCCCCCACCCCAATCAGCATGTTAAAGTGACAGATGCTCAGCTAATCTTAGATGGATCTATATTAAGAAATCAGCAAGGTGTCTTTATTTAACTTGCCTGATCTGTGAATATAATGTAGTGTCAGAAAGCATGATTTTGCACATTCTGTCCTAAAATAAAAGTGACTTCTCTGTTAAGGTAACAGGACAGTGCTATCAAGTGCAAGGTCATCTTCCACTGGGTCTCAAAGGGAAGAAGTAAAGACCCCAAAGAACATAACTGCTCTTGTAGTAGTTCTTAGCTTGGTCAAGTAGAAAGACCCCTTTAATAGTTTTAAAAACACCAATTCCCCACAGTTTGCTCAACCTATTCCTCCCTCCGTGTTACACACACACACACACACACACACACACACACACACTCTGAGAGAGAAAAGTATAGTTTTAAATAATATCCACCGAAGGACAGTCATCAGTGTTTCCTATTAGGAGAAGGGTGGGATCTGAAAGTTCTCCTTGTCCTGGATCTTGTGTCTTCATCCAACCACTGCGCTTTTTATGTTTCTGCCTGGTGGTGTTGCCTCAGGTCTGTCTTCATTCCAGGAAAGTCTTGTCCTTTGTTCTCTTGGGAACAGCAGTCCCTGCCGAAGCGGACATGGGATTATCTCTGTATAACGCCTGTGCTGTTGTGGGTCAGGTTCCTGAAAGAGTAAGCAGTGGAAGAGACAATTACACATGTGTGGAGGATTGAGCGCACTTCTGAGGACAGCATGTGCTCTGGATTTAAGAGGATTTAAGACATGGAAAAATGTTACCATTTTGCTTCTCCAGTCACTGCCATGGACTCTTCTTGCTTGCTGTATCTACTGGGACGCAGACATGGAGAGAGCTCAATCCAAAACCAAACCTGTTGCGAGCAGAGTATTTCCAACTCATTGTCCCTAAGGCATCATCTGTTGCTGGGGACTGACTCCTCTGGTAGGATTTACAGCCTCAGAGACCCAGTAGATGGTTGCTGTGAGTCACAACCACCTCAGTGACAGGAGTACAAATGTAGTGTTTTAAACAACAACATTTTGTATTAATTTATTTGAATGTGTTCTTACAGCCACACTCACTTTGAAAGAAATAAGTTACCCCTCCCCCCCAGTCAGTGAGCAGATGTTGCTGTGTACTGTGGAGTCAGAACCAACTCATAGCTGACCCTCCAGTGGGTTTTCAGAGATGGTGAATCATATAGGAGGAGATTGCTCTTCTTTGTCCTGCAGAACAGCTGGTGGGTTTGAACCATGAGCCTTTGGACTGGCAGCACAACTCCTTACCACTAAGCCACCAGAGCGTCCAGTGGGCAGTTGTGCCATTCAGTCGTTTGCGACTCATGGCGACCCTATGTACAACCGCCCTAAACCCTGCTCTATCCCGTGCCAATCGCATTGCCTCTGACACACCCATCCCAATTACCCCAGTCACTGAATCAGTCCACCTCATAGAGGGTCTTCCCCTCCTGCGCTGTCCCTCTACTCTACCCAGCATGATGTCACTCTCTAAAGACCTGTCTCTCCTTACAGCATGTCCAAAGTATGTCAGGCGACGCCCCAGAATCCTTGCCTCCAAGGAGCAGCGTGGTTTAACCCTCTCTAGGATGAATCTGTTTGTTTTCTTGGCAGTCCATGGTACATTCAATACTCTTCTCCAGCACCACAGCTCAAAGGCGTCAATTCTCCTTCTGTCCTCCCTAGTCATTGTCCAACTCTCTGATGCATAACAAGTGATTGCAAAGACCATGGCCTGTATCAGGTGCACCTTAGTCTCCAGAGAGACACCGTTGCTCCTGAGTACTTTAGAGAGGTCCCTAACAGCAGACTTTCCCATTGCAATATGCTTTTTGATTTCCTGGCTACTGGCGCCAAGAGTGTTGTCCATGGAGCCAAGCAAACTGAAGCTGTGAACACTCAATCTCTTTGCCATCCACCCTGATGCTACCGATTGGTCCGGTGGTGGGAATTTTTGTCTTCTTGACATTGAGCCTCAGTACTTTCTCTCTCGGGGTTTGTGTGTGTGTGTGTGTGTAACATGGAGGGAGGAATAGCTTGAGCTAACTGTGGGGAATTGGTGTTTTTAAAACAATTAAAGGGGTCTTTCTACTTGACCAAGCTAAGAACTACTACAATAGCAGTTATGTTCTTTGGGGCATGCTTCACAAAGCTAAATGAAAATTTTTAAAGTTAATGATTTGCCAGTGCTTAAAGCATGCACATTATTCATGACATATCCTAATAACATTTGCGGATGACTGACTTAATAATGCTATCGGACAACCATTATGCTTTTGTCCTGAAGACATGCTGAAGTATCTCCTCCTCCTTGGCGGGGGCGGGGGTGGGTTTATATCACTCTGATTAAATTGAGAAATAGAATTCTTAGCCTTCGAAATGGGGCAGGTGTGAAACCAAAACAAAATGAAACAAAAAAACCCAAGCATATAACTACTTAACACAGGCAAACACACACAGCATTAGATGCTGTTCTCAAATGTAGTGTGCATGTTAGCTTGTTTGATTCTCAGGACAGCTTCATGAGATGTAGACCCTGCTGTTGTCCCCTTTTTCTCCAGGGGTAGTGACAAAGTTAAGGAATGTCCCTGTCTCTGGGAAAAGCAGGAGTTCAAACTCACAGTCTGCTTTGGGAGTCAGCGCACCTTTTGCTGCTTTCTTTGAATTTGAGGTTAGTGGCAGCTCTCCCTATGGGCCCATCATTGTGTGTGCACCCCTACCCCCATGCGAACACATTCCCTCCTCTTCTCTCCTCTCCCCTCCTCCGTCCCTTTTCTTTCCCTCTCCCTCCACTCCGTGTCTGTCTATCTGTCTTTCTCTGTCTGTCTCTCTGTCTCTGTCTCTCTCTCTCTCTCTCTCTCTCTCTCACACACACACACACACACACACACACACGTATGTACACACGTGCTCTGGTCTCTCTCTGGACCTAGAAACGTGAGGCTGTCTCATACTGGGATTGAGAAGCCCTTCGATGTGATTTTTGCTCCCAGGCCATCTCTTGGGGACTTGCTAAGTTTCTGATGACAATTGTGTCTGGGTGAGGTCTCCATCTCAGGCTCACGCTGCCCATATCCCATGACGCCGCCTCATTCACGTGCATGTTTCCTATGTCCCTCTGCACCCGCCCAGCATCCTGAGCTTCCTCCTGGAGCTCCATCAGAGCTGATCCTATGGAGCAGTTAGCAGTGGTCCCCAAAGCCTGGAATAGGGGTGTCAGAGCTGTGGCTTTGGTGAGGCATTTGGAAGCAGCTGTCTTGCTTCCTGCCTGCCTAGACCTAGACAGAGTAAGGGGACTAGGAAGCAGCTAAGGCTCTGGTTGTTCTTAGCCCTGGCTGCCACCAACACGCAAAGGGGCCAGAGCTGCTGGAGGAGGCAATGCCAGGTAGCTTGGCCTGGCTTTCTTGTCCATTCCAGTTTTAGGGGGAGATGAGGGCCAGTGCAGGCCCTGGGGAGGTTCAGGCTTTGTGGAGATGGAACAGGGTGAGAGGATATGGCAGGCTAGGAGATGGGGCAGCCCAGCTGAGTCCCTTAAAAAACTCTTCCTGTTGTCAAGGCCAACAAGGACAAACCAACCCTTCAAACCTCATCACTGGTGAAACCAACTTGATGTCAATAAGTTTGAGTTTTTGATTGCAAAACTATTCCAGAAGAATGCTAACTTTTCCCCCCTTTTTTAATGCTGACATTTTAAAGGCATTCTGGTCTCCCCTGCCTTCCTTTCCTTGTTAGGGAGATGTCTTGTAACATGTTACATGTTGCACTGGCAGCCACAAAGCCATTAGTTTGAATACAGCAGCTGGTCTCAGGGTAAAAGAGGGAACATCCCTTTTCGTAGCAATTTGCAACTTAGGAAACCAGATGGAGAGTCTCTGTGATTTGGAATTGACCCCACGGCAGTGGGTTTGGTGGTCAAACGCTTTGTTGGCCAGTGTTGTGTGCTGTAGCTCACAAAGTATGTCCCTCCAGTGTCTGGGGCCTTTCAAGGGATCTGAATGGTAAAAGTGGCCATGACAGGACTAGGATGCTATTTGCTGTTTGAACACAGAGAAATAATGGGAGTTAAAATTGCTGTCATGTTAGCGCCATCAAGGCAGGGGTAGCCCAATGGGGTGGTACTTCTTGTGTTCCTCAACATCGTGAGAGAGAGAGAGAGAGAGAGAGAGAGAGAGAGAGAGGGAGAGAGAGAGAGAAAGGGAGAGAGAGTGTGTGTCTTTTTTTCTTTTAAAGTATTCTGAGTGAAACAATAGGAAATGTCAATCTTAAATCTCAGCATTTGAGCTACTTAACAAACAAATCTTTGGTGTGATGAAATGGGGATGCCTGACACCTGGCAGAGAACTTCTGCAGTGGATGCACTTGGAACCTCTCCTGAAAATCATGGAGGGTGCTATGTGAGTTGCTGGTAAACCACCTACACTACTCACGACACACCATTTTCATTTCAAGAACAGCAGAGGAGCAAAGCCCAACTACTTACCTTTGCTATCTGACAGATAATTTATCAGAAATCAATAAAGCGAAACTGGGTTTGTTTTTTTTTAAATCAACCCATCTGACAGCATTTGTTGTTAATGGTAAAATTTGAAGGTTACGGTGGAAATTAGAATTCTTGGAAACTTCTGTCTTCCACAGTGAGCTTGACAGCTTCATGATAATTGAAGTGGTTTTTTTTTTTATTTGATGAGATGAGTGGTGATATTAAAAGACAAATCTGATGTTTTTTTAAAAAAATATGAAGAATAATAGTACATGTCAACATTTGAGGGATCTGCAGCATGTAGGGACCCACTATTTTCCAAATGATGAATGGAAATCAACATGGATCTGTTAAATGTACAGGACAGAACAGTGACTTATATGTAATTGGTAACCAATAGGAAGTTCCCTGAAAGGGTTTTAGATTTTGCATTGCAACTGACCTTTAAGAAACAACCATTTGGTGAACTCTGGTGGCCTAGTGGCAAGAAGCTGCATTGCAATCCCCAAGGTGCACAGTTTGAATCCACCAGATGCTCTGTTGAAAAGGGAGGGAAAAATCTCCTTCTCTACCAGTCAAATCTGATTTGATGGTACACACAGAAATAATAATAATATAAATTTTTTTTTAAAAAAGAAACAACCATTTGTTGAGGTTTGGCATAGTATTAAAAGGCCTATCCAGAGTCATCCATCTGAAAAGGCAATTAAAGGATTCATATTTTTTCACATGTGTATGAGGTCATATTTTCTTGATCACCTTCAACTCCAAAAACATATTGCCACATACTGATTACTGAAACAGATGTGAGACTCCACTAGTCTTGGATCAAGCCAGCTGTAAAAGAGAAGTGAGGGGAAGAAGTAAAATAATGTCAGTCTTATGAATGTTTTATTATAGATGCCATTTTGTTAAAAGGCATGTTTTTAAAATATGCTATTCCGCAATATGCTTAAATTTTCTTAAATGGCATGTTTCTCATTATTAAGCTGTTATTATGTAGCATGCTTGTTGCTGTTATGTACCACTGAGTCGGAACCAACTTATAGCTGACCCTCCACTGGGTTTTCAGAGGCAGTTAATCACACAGGAGGAGATTGCTTATCCCTCTCTTGCAGAGCAGCTGATGGATTCGAACTGTGTAGCTTTGGGATTACAGCGCAGCTTCTTAACACTAGGCCACCAGAGCTTCCTGTGTAATATGCTTAGTATTGTTTTAAAATGTAGTCAGTGCATTTTGAACCTTTTTTAATTGTAAATTTGTGCATGGTAACTGTTGCTAATTGATAGTAAGGCACACACACAGACTCAGTAATTTTTTTACTAAATCCAGTGGGGACACAGTATTCAGAGCTTCTTGGATAGACACTTTTCAGTGGGGGGTTTCTGAGCTTCCAGAAAAGCCAGGATATTTTCAGTTTTGTCATATGCAAGTGAAACCTGGCTGATGAATAAGGAAAACTGAAGAAGAATGAATGTCTTTGAAATGTGGTGTTGGTGAAAAACAGCACTGAATAAAACACGGATTGGCAGAAAAACAAACAACTCTGTCTTGCAGGAGGTGCAGCCAGAGGCCTCCTTAGAGGCAAGGACAGTGGACTTTGACTGAGGCACTTTGGGCATGATATCAGGAGGGGCCGGCCTCGGAAGGGGACATCAGGCCGGGGCAGCAAAGAGTTAGAGGAGGAGACCAAAGCCCTTATGGAGATGGATCGAGACAGTGTCCGCAAGGATGGACTTGAGCCCGGCAGAGATGGTGGTGGGGCTCAGGACCAGCCAAGGTAGCCCCTAGGCTGTCCAGGACTTGACCTTGACTTACCTCCAACTCACAGTGCTGGTTTCAAGTTGGAGTCGATTTGATGGCACCAAAGAACAACAAAATCTTTACGGGAGCAGATTTGCCAGCCTTTGTTTCTGAGAGTAAATGTTTCTTGCTGTTTCTGGGGCAAGTGCGTAATCATAATCACAGCATAGTACATAAATAGACAAATACAAATTAGCAGATTAATTTTGTTAACAGTTATGTGAAAAATAATGGACAGTTTTACCGTGAGTAGGTAGACAGACAGACTGAGACTTCCCCAGGCAGGAGTTCACAAATCTGATTAGGGATGAACATCAGTAGAACTTACGCATTTTTAGATACAATTTTTTTATTCTGTTATTTTAATAAAAGTTTATAGAAAAGTTAGATTTTCTTTCATCCATCCATCCATCCATCCATCCATCCATCCTTGCCCCTTCTCCCTCCCTTCCCCTTCTCCCAGTTCACTTTTCTAATATTCGTTCATTGAAGAGCAATGATGTCAATCTGGAGACTAAGGTGCACCTGGTCTTAGAATTGTTTTATGAAAAACTCAACAAATGGCTTCTAAAGAGTGGTACTAGGAGGCGAAGCACTCTTTAATTGTGCTGTGCATTTATTTATAGGCCTTTTTTTCTTTCGTTTTTTAAAATTGTTCATTCAAGCACACTGTCCTCCCTCCCCTCTCCCCTCAAGTTACTCCTGTAAGATTTGTCATTGTCCTGCCTGTGGTTTCTCATGGTTCCTTCCTTTCCAAATGCCCTTCCTTTCCTTCAGCCCAGTGCAGTGTCTATTCTTTTCTTGCTCTTTCTTCCCCACTCCCGCCATCCCCCCGCCCCTGCCACCATGTATGCCTCTCTCTTGTTCATCATTTTAGGTGGTATTTGCAGACCTCGAAGCTGATGTAGAGAAGATCTCTAAAAGTCCCTATCACTACAATCCCATGCTGTCCCACCCACCTGCAGCTGCTGAGATGATTTCATGCCACAGTTCTGGGTGACTGGTTCATGCTGTCCCACTCTCTCCTTTAATCCCTGCCCCATCACTCTCTTCCTCCCTTCTGCAGACAGCCTGGGCCCCTTTGTTACCCAGAAGCCCAAGTCCATTGCCCATGAGCCTCCACCTCACTCCTTCATTTCAAAATGTGGTAGCATCTTTCCCCATCTGTTCTTTCCCTGTATTTTTATGTTTTTCCCTTTTCCCTCAATTTTTGATGAGGAATTACTCTTCTTTCCCTCTAAAATGAATCCCTCCCCTGAGTCTCTGCTTGCCAAGTGATAATTATGTCCCATTATTATCCCTTTGTTTTCTTGTGCTTTACCCCTCTGTGGAATCCTTCCACTCACTCTATAAATATGTTTAAGCTCCCTCTTCATTGTAAAAACACTGTCCCCTCAAGCTACTGTTTTGCCACCCTCACTGCTTGTGAGATTTCTTGGGGGAGTGATGCAACCTAGAACTGGCTACATGTTGCTATCGACCACGTACAGTTGTTGTTGTTATATGTGCCATCGAGTTGCTTGCGACTCATAGCGATCCTATGTACAACAGCCCTAAACTCTGCTCTGTCCTGTGCCAATCTTGTCGTCTCTGACACACTCATTCCCACCACCCCAAACACAGACTCAATCCATCTCATCGAGGGTCCTCTTCTCCTGCACCATCCCTCCACTCTCCCAAACATGACGTCCCTCTCCAAGGACCAGTCCCTCCTGGCAACATGCTCAATGTATGTCAGATGAAGCTTCAGAATCCTTGCCTCCAAGGAACACTCCGGCTTCACCCTCTCCAGGACAAACCTGTTTGTTCTCCTAGCAGTCCATGGTATATTCAACACTCTTCTTCAGCACCACAGCTCAAAGGCATCAATTCTCCTTCTATCATCCCTGGACACTGTCCATTATTGAAAGAAAAGTATGACATTTCCAACAATTGCATCCCAGTTGTTTTCCTTGATGGAGATAAGAACTCCTTGTTGCTGTGTGTTGCAGAGTCTGTGCTAATTCATAGCCACCACGTAAGGACGCAGCAACCCTGTCCTGAAGGGCTCCCAGGGCTGGCATCTTTACAGAAGGTGCCCTGGAAGTGATGAAGTTATACTGTGGTTGTGGTTATGGGCTGTCGAGTCAGTTGTAACTCATAGTCACCGTGTGAACAAGAGCTCTGAACCCTGTTGTCCTGAGCCAATCTCTCTGTCTCTGACACATTGCCCTTATTCCTGTGTCAATTGATCTCATCTGGTGTCTTCCTCTCCTGTGCTGACCCTCCACTCTTCCAAACATCCTTCTCCAAGGATTGGTCCCTTCTGGCAATATGCCCAAAGCATTTTAGATGGAATTCCAAAATCCTTGCCTCCAATGAGAAGCTCGGTTTCACCCTCTCCAGGATATAACTGCTCTCTTGTCTGTGAACCCTGGTATGTTCAACACTCTTCTCCAGCACCACAAATCAAAGGCATCAGTTCTTTTTCATACTCTGTCACTGTCTAGCTCGCCGATGCACAGCAAGTAGTTGTGAAAAACATGGCCTGGATCAGGTGCACCTTAGTCTCCAGATTGACATCATTGCTCTTCAACATTCTGGAGAGGTCCCTGACAGCTGACTTTCCTAATAAATAAGGAAAAGTTCATTTGCTGGAACCCACACACTCACTGCATCATTACTTTCATTCAGTAACCCTACAGGACTACTGTAGGGCTGTTTGCTGTTCAAATAAAGTTAGAGGTAGTGAGTCTTTTAGGGAGACTTTCTGGGAGAATATCACTAGTGCTTTTGTTCCTCAAGGCTGTTTTCTCCCACAGACAGCTGACCTTTTGCCTCGCAGCCATGGGCTTAACCCTCAGAGCTCCTCAGAGATGAGGCATAGTCTGGGAAATGAAGTCCCTTACCTCGGAAAACACTGACCCCTTAAAACACCTGCTACAGTTCCCAGACACAAGCCTGTGAGCTGTTCTCACTTGTGTAGGAATTCAGTTTATTTAGAATACTCAGAGGTGAGTATTAGCCATGTGTTGTGAAGATACTGGAAATTTACATAGCTATTCAGTTGGAAAACATTATGAGATCAGTTAAAGCCCTCAGGGTGGTATAAACAGAGATGCTTTTGTTTTTTAACCTCTGAATTTGTTACTGAGAGTTTTTGAATATTAAGTGGGTGGGGGAATTTCCAGTCTCTCCAGCTTGTTTTCCATTTGCTGAGAAGCTGCGATGTCCCTAGGGAAGAGTCAAGCCCTGGTGGGGTCGGCAAGGTGGATAGAGAGAGTGCAGTTTACTATAGTGCATTTAATTTGTATCAGATACTAGAGCACGTGCATCAGTATTAATCAGGTAAAGACCACGGGTGAGGACAATTAGAATGGTGATGTTAGGTGCCGCCAAGTGGAGTACAACCCAGAGCAACCCTTTAGACAACAGATCTGAACCCTGTCCTGTCCTGTCCTGTGCCATCTTCACATTAGAAACCATTGTGGCAGTCACTGTGCCAATCTTCCTGGTCACGGGTCTTCCTCTCCTTCACTGATCCTCCACTGTTTAAAGTGTCATATCCCTCTCCAAGGAATAGCCCCTTCTAGCAACATGTCCAAAATGTGTGAGGGGAAGCCTCATCATCCTTGCCTCCAAGAAGCACTCTGGCTGCATCCTCTCTAAGACTTATTTGTTCTCTTCGCAGTCCATGGGATGTTCATTGCTCTTCTCCAACACCACAGATCAAAAGTCATCAATTCTTCTTTGGTCATTTCTATTCATTGTCTAGCTCTCAGGTGAATAGCGAGTGATTGGTAAAACCATGGTCTCAATCAGACTCACCTTAGTCCTCAAACTGGCATCTTTACTCCTCAATAATTTGGAGTGGTCCTTAATTCTAGACTTTCCCAGTGCAATGCATCTCCTTGCTTTCTGACTGTTGGTACCAAGAGTGTTAATTGTGGATCCAAATATGATGATGCTGTTGAAGTTTCAATCTCTTCTCTATTCATCATGATGTTGCCTGTCAGCCTAGTGGTATAAATCATCTTTGTTTTCTTGACATTGAGATGCCATCCATATTGAAGGCTGCATTCCTTGATCTTCTGCAACAATTGCTTCAATTCCTCCTCCCTTCCAACAAGCAAAGTTGTGTCATCTGTACATTTATTGTCAACACAAGTTATTCTGAGTCTCTTTCTCATCCTGATGTCACATTCCTCTCGATAGAGTCCAGCTTCTTTGCTCAGCATACAGATTGAATAGGTATGGAGAGAGAATACAACCCTGATACACTTTCTTCTTCATTTTGAACCATGCCATGTTCCTTTGCTCTGCTCACACATCCTCCTGGTCCAGGTATAGGCTTCTCATGAGCACAGTGAAGTGGTCTGGGATTCCCATTCTTCCCAATGTCAGCTGCAACTTGTTATGATCCACACGGTTAAATACCTTTGTGTGATCAAAATGGAAACCTTAAATTGCATTTGGAAATGATATTTCTAAGGTCAAATTAACTGAAGAAATAGAAGAGAAATGGAAGCACACGCGTCATTCAGGAATAAGCCAATCATTTTCCTAGAATATAGATTCCCAGAAGAGCTCTGGTGACATTTCCCTAGGGAGTTACCCTGTGTGTATTGTGTACCATCGGGTCAGAACCAACCCATAGCTGACCCTCCAGTGGTCCTCCTGTGGAGAAGCTGGTGCCCTCGAACCACGTGTCTCCGGGATTGCAGTGCAGCTTCTTGCCACTAGGCCATCAGAGCTCCCTGCTAACTCAAAATTCATCCCTTTCTGGCAATTTGAATCCACCAGTGGCCCTGAGGGGGAAAGTGGGGCAGTCTCCTCTCATAGGACTAAGATCCTCAGAAACTTGCTGGAGGATTGCTTGGTTCCAGTGAGACAACAATGAACCTGAGCTTGTTTTAAGAAGGCTTTGGTCTGCTTGTTGTATGCGGGATCACTCTGACTTGTAGTCACCTTGATGGCACCCTGCAGCAGGAATCCTTCAAGTGTCTGGTGCAGTAACCACAAGAGAAAACCCCTCAGATGCCTCTCCGGGAGATGGAAGGTGACCACTGTGATCTACATGGACCTAGCGGACATATTCAGGAGCCCTGGTGGTGCAGTGATACAGTTATGCAGCTTGTAACTTCCAGGTCAGCAGTCAGTGCAGGCTCCCTCAGAAGCTCTGTGGAACAAAGATCAAGGGATCTGCTTTTGTGGTGAAAACAGTTTTATTCTGTCATGTGGGGTTGCTTTGAGTAAAAAAATCAAGTGGAAGGAGCCTCACAACAAGAGATAATATATCCTGATAATGGTTTTCTCTCTTGGGTAAAATATATCCCTTTGTGGAAGGTGTTCTGGTTACCTAGCCCATAGAAAGCTGTGCTATAACCCAAGGGCCCAACTCTCTGGTGGTCTGAATTCACTTGTAGCTCTTGAAGGTGGTCAGTCTCCTCCGTGTGGTTTCCAGCCCTCTGAAAACCCGCTGGTGGATCAGCTACAAATTGGTTCTGACTCAGTGGTAGTCAGTTGTTCTCTCTGATGTTCTAGACTCAAATTTCCCACAGGAAACTTGTTCGTGTGATTGAGAAATTACAAGTTAAAATGTTCATGTGGAGGATTCAATCAATTGTAGCTAGTGAATGATGCCATTTTCACCTCCCATAGGAGCTTTTGTGGCCTAGTGGCAAGAACCTGCCCTACAGTCCTGAAGGCACATGGTTCAAGTTAACCTGCTACTCCATGGGAGAAGGATGGGCAATCAATCTCCTCTTGTACAACTATTGTTGTTGTTGTTGTATGCCATTGAATCACCTGCAACCCATAGCAACCCTATGGACAATAGCTCTGAAGCCTGCTTTATTTTGAGCCAATCTTATGGATTCTGACACACCTAATCCCATTGCCACAGTTATCATGTCAGTTCTTCTCATCTGGGGTCTTCCTCTCATGCGCTGTCCTTCCACCCTTCCAAGCATGATGTCCTTCTTCAAGGATCAGTCTCTTCTGTTCACGTGCCAAAGTATGTGAGATGGAGCTTCAGAATTCTAGCCTGCAAGGAGAAATTTGCTTTCATACTCTCCGACACCAATCAGTTTGCTCTCCTGGCAGTCCATAGTGTGTTTTTTTCCAGCACCATAATTTCAAAAGACATTAATTCTCCTTCTTCTGTCATCCTTGGTCATTGTCCAGCTCTCTGGTGGATAGCATGTAATTGTGAAGATCGTGGCCTGGATCTGGCACACCTTCGTCTCCAGACTGAAATCATTGCTCTTTAGCACTCTAGAGAGGCCCCTGACAGCAGACTTCCCCAGTGCAGTTTATCTTTTAATTTCTGGACGTTGGGTGTCAAGAGTGATGATTGTGGAGCTGACCAAGCTGTAATTGTTAACAACTTCAATCTTTTCTCCGTGAATCATGGTGCTGCCAATTGGCCCAGTGGTGAGAATCCAGCCAGAGGAGGCCTCTATAACTCACTAGCCCCGGGCATCCAGGGAAGGAAGATCTGTATTTACCTTTGCCCTCCCTAAACCAGGTAATGCCCACCTTCCCACAATTCCATTGGGCTCTGCTGACATTCAAGGAATTTCCATGAAATTAACTGCCCCTGAGAACCCACCAGAAGATCAGCTATGGGTCCATTCTGACTCAATAATACACAGCAACAACACAGATGAGAAGGAAAGTGTAAAATGAGGTTTCTTCCCAAGAGAGCTTTACTGTTAAAATGAGGTGGAAGTTCTGTTCCCATTTCCCCTCAGTCCCAGTGTTCCTTGGTCTGCTCAAGGTTAACACCTTGTCATGGTGATTGTTGGGAAACTGAGCATGAAGAAGTCATGAAGTAAAAAAGTCCTAAGTCTTGTTTGTCCACTCAACAATGACTCAGAGGGCTAGCTTGTACTGCTTGTGTTACTCAGGAGGAGAGATAGCAAGATTAGACCTTAAAGCAAAACCCAAATCTACTGTCATCGAGCTGATGCCGACCCATGATGACCCTCCATCTGTTTTGTGAGGCAGTAAATCTTGGTGGGAGGATACTGCCCAGCACTCTCCCAGGGAGCAGCTCATAGATTTAAACTTCTGACCTTTGGGGTGACATCCAGCATGCAGTGCATTGCGCCACCGGAGTTTGGTAACACTGTACGGTCATCCTTAATTATATTTTCTTGGAGGCAGTTGCTTGCCCAAGCTACATGGAATGGTGTGGACTATTGAGATGCAGTCATTGGTTTATTTTTCATTCTGGCAAAGAAACTAGTTAGGGCTGTTGGTTTTATATTCAAAGCTGAGTTGTATTCTTTGGAATGACATCACCAGCTCTGCTATACTCACACCATTGTTACAGTCCCTCTATTAACCCGTCTTATGGAGGGTCTGCCTTTCTTCCTCTGACCCTCCGCCGTTCCCAACATAATCTCTTTTTCTATGGACTGTTTCCTCCTGAAAATATGTCTTAAATATGTGAGAGGGAGTCTTTGCCTCTAAAGATCATGCACTTCCTCTAAGATAGGCTTGTTTATTCTTTTGACAATTTGTGGGGTATCTGGTGCTTTTCTCTAACACCTCCATCCAACAGCTTTTCTTTAGTCACATGTTGTCCAATTTCCAGATGCATAGGAAGCAATTGAAACTGCCATACTTTAGACCAGATACACTTTCATCTTTAAATTTATGTACTTAATCTTTGGAACTTTGGATAGGTCCTTGACTCTGGATTTTCCTGATGCAGCATCTCTCTTAATTTCTTATCTGCTGTTAGCATGTGTGTTGATTACGGATCCAAGTAAAAGGAACTGTTGTTGTTGTTATGTGCCATCGAGTTGTTTGCAACTCATAGTGACCCTATGTACAAGAGCTCTAAATGCCGTCTATCCTGTGCCAACCTAGCCATCTCAAGTGCAATCATTCCCACCACTCCACTCACAGAATCAATCCATCTCATCGAAGGTCTTCCTCTCCTTCACCGCCCCTCCACTCTGCCAAACATGATGTCCCTCTCCAAGGACCAATCCCTCCTTGCAACATGCCCAAAGTATGTCAGACAAAGCTTCAGAATCCTTGACTCCAAGGAGAATTCCGACTTCACTTTCTCTGGGACAAACCTGTTTGTTCTCCTAGCACTCCATGATATATTCAACACTCTTCTCCAACACCACAGCTCAAAGGCATCAATTTTCTATCATCCCTATTCACTGTCCAACTCTCTGATGCATTGCACATAATTGCAAAGACCTAGCCTGGGTCAGGCACACCTTAGTCTCCAGCCTGATGTCGTTGCTCTTCAGTGCTCTTGAGAGGTCCCTCATAGCTGACTTTCCTATTGCAATTCATCTCTTGATTTCCTGGCTGCTGTTACCAAGAGTGTTGATTGTGGAGCCAAGTAAACTAAAACTGTTAACTCTCTCAATCTCTTCATCATCCATACTTCGTGAGAATCTTTTTTTTTCTTGATGTTGATCTTCAATCCATATAGGATGCTGCAGTCCTTGACCTTCTGCAGCAAGTACTTCAGGTCCTCCTCAGTTTCAACAAGTAGGGTTGTGTCATCTGCATAACGCAGGTTATTGATGACTCTTCCACCAATCCTGATGCCACATTCCTCCTTGTACAGCCCAGCATCTCGGATGATCTGTTCTGCATACAGATTGAAAAGTTACAGAGACAGAATACATCCCTGATGAAACCCCTTCTTGATTTTGAACCATGTAGTGTCTCCTTTCTCTGTTCTGATGACTGCCTCTTGGTCCAAGTATAGGTTTCACATTAGCACAATCAAATGTTCTGGGATTCCCGTTCTTCTCAGAGTCAGCCATAGCTTGTTGTGACCTACACAGTCAAAAGCCTTTGCATAGTCAATGAAGCACAGATAGACATTCTTCTGGTATTCTTTGCTTTCTGCCAAAATCCATCTAACATTAGCTGTAATATCCCTAGTACCATGACCTCTTCTAAGTCCAGTTTGCACATCTGGCAGTTCTCTGTTGACATATTGTTCCAAACATTTTTGGATAATTTTCAGCAGAGTCTTGCTTGCATGTGATATTAATGATACTTTTCGATAATTTCCGCACTCTGTTGGGTCACCTTTCTTTGGAATGGGAACAAATATCGATCTTTTCCAGTCAATCGCCCAACTGGCTGTCCTCCAGATTTATTTGCACAACTTAGTGAGCACATCCAGGGCAGTGTCTGCTGAAATATGTCAATTGTTATGCCGTCAACTCCTGGACTAGATATTATCTATAAATATCTATATATATCTATATATCTATATCTATATCATCTATATCTATATCTATCTATCTATATGTATATATGTGTGTGTATATATATACACACACACACATAAAAAGATACTAAAAATGCACAAGTCATTAGGGATAGGCAAATCAGAACAATGAGCTAATATCACTTAACCCCTGGAACATTGTCCATTTCCTACATATATTTATTATTGTTGAATATGGATGCACCATTTTACACTTCCACTGGCAAGCAGAAAGATTATAAATCCTCACAAATATTTATTATGTTGTAGGTTTTTCATTCCATACACGTAAAATGTAAGCTCTAGTGACCTATTGATAAGAATATGTGCTGTGATCTCAAAGACATGCAGTTTGAATCCTCCAGCTACTCTGCTGGAGAAGGATGGACTGTCTGCTCTGGTGTGATTTCAGCCTCTGAAAACCTGCAGGGTGGTCAGCTGTGGGTCGGTTCCATACATACATGTACAATCATCATTTGGTGACCTGTCAACGAATTAACCACAGAATCACTATGGAGTTCCTAGGAGTCATTCCACTCCTAGGTATGAACCCCAAAGAGTGAAAAGCAAGGAATCAGGCAGATCCCTGTAGGCCAGTGTTTGCTCATTAGAACTCGTTGCTATTGGAACTGACTCATAGCTTGGATTTGGAACTGAATCATAGTTGGAACCGACTCGTAGCTGACCCTCCAATGAGTTTCCTAGGCTGTAAATCACAGGAGATTAGCTTTCTCTCTTGATTCTGCTTTGCACAGTGGCAATACCATAGCCAGTGACGTTTATCTGAGGTGCAATTATTGCTGATTGAAACTTGATGCTGCTGGTGGCTTTGAACTGTGAGCCGCACGCTTTTGGGTTAGTGGCACACCTCCCTCAGGACTTTGCCACCTGGGCTCCCAGAGTTCACTGCAACATTATTTTTCAATAATTTCAACCATAAAGTTGAAAACAACTAAGTTTCCATCCTCCTTCTCCAGCAGAGCATCTGGTGGATTCGAACCGCGTACTTCTAGGATTGCAGTGCAGCTTCTTGCCACTAAGCTACCAGAGCTCGCCATCAGCAGATGAATAAATAGACAAAGTGGGTGTGTATGTACAATGGAATATTACTCAGTCATAGAGAATACAGTTCTAGCACATAGATTCTGGGAAATCTCAGTGAAGTAAGCCAGACACAAAAGACAAATATTGTGTGATCCTACTTGTGAAGAAAGGCATAGAGTGATAACACAGATGTGGAGCAGTGGTTACTGTTGACTGTGTGAGCGGCTGCAGGAAAAGAATGAAGAGTAATAGCTCACTGAGTACAGCATGTCTCTGTTTGGGCTGGGAACAGACTGGCACTGGCCCCACAAAAGAGTATGATGAATGTCACTGAATTGTACTTTTGAAGATTATCAATATAGTATGATGTGCATAATTTAATACAAGAGAAAGTAGCTATAAAATAACTGGGATACTCAACAAAGAAAAGAAAAATTACTCTCACAAGTTGTTCTTTTTCGCCCTCAGGATAAGCACATATTATTAAATAACTTTTGTACCCCTGCACTCTCTCAAATTAGCACTCTGACACAGGTAGGCGAACAGTCAAATCTCAGAGAGACAAGCCCACATCAACAGCCCGGAGCTGGTGCAGCCAGAATGATCTTTGGAGGCAAGGGTGATGAAGCTTTGTCTCTCGTACTTTGGGCACGTTGCTAGGAGAGGATATTCTTTGGAGAGGAACATCTTGCTTGGAAAGGTGGAGGGTCAGCAAAAGAGAGGAAGACCTTCAACAAGATGAGCTGACACTGTGACTGCAGCAATAGGCTCAAGTGTATCAGAGGTGATGAGGATGGCACAGGATAGGACAGGGTTCATATCTGTTGTTGTTCTTAGGATCACGACAAGTCATACTTGATGGCACCTACCAGCAACCACAGCGAAGCTATGAAAAACCGTGTTTTTCAATCAAGAATGTGTGTCTCTGTGGCCCTCTGTTAGGTTGAACAAGATCTCAAAGACAGAAGGGAAAGTAAAACAATGGCACCCTTTGAACAATTTCCTCTCCTGCAAGTGGGGAAGAGTGGTTTGATGCAGTCCAAACAAATCTGCTAGGTTTGCCTGCCTGCCTGCCTGCCTGCCTTCCTTCCTTCCTTCCTTCCTTCTCTCTTTCTCTTCCTCCCTCCCCCCTTTCTCCCTTTTCCTTTCCTTTCTTTTTCCTTTTAACGCCATCTTTAAAAATGATAAAACTTCCAAGGCATTAAGAACTAGAAATATAAGTTGGCATATTGCTCCAGAGTCTGTGTGCTGTGAGTTTGGAGAAAGGGCCAGATCATTTGAAGTCATTACTTTCATGAGTTTTAAGCCAATCTGGTACTGCGTGTCATCTGAGGAAGAGGGTTCCGCCCATGATCCGAGCTGATAATTGTGGGGAAGATTGAAATATGAAAAAAAAAATGTTGTTACAGACCAGATGGGTGAATTGAGGATGGCAGGCTATGAATATTTTCCCAAAAGGGTTCTTTCCAGCCATTGTCCCCTCTAGAGTTTGCCAGAATGTTTTTAAAAAGCTGTCCATTTCCATTCCACTTGGAGAGTGGCACCTATCAGGGCCAGCATCAGGAATGCCATGTTCTGTATCAGCCGCCTGCACAAGCAGGAACATCGACGTAGGGACATTATGAAGGTCCCTTCTGATCACGAAGTCACATTTGTTCAGCTCATTACCAATCTCTGAGCCTGCTTTCACATCTCCAAACTCCATGACCCAAGTGTGGAAATCCTGTTGGTCAGCTCCCACTCGCTCTCTCTTTCCTGAAGAATGAAAAATGGCAAATCGCAAGGCTGGGCTTATTTAATGAATGTGATTTGTTTTTGTCAAGCCAGAGATATATGAGGGTTTTTGAGGCTGTTAGCTGGCCGTGAGGTTCTGGAAAGGGCTTCAGGGTCCACATCTTTTTTTTTTAAAAGAGGAATTCATCAGTATGAATTATAGAGGGATAAAACCCCAACTATACTTAGTTTTTCTATAGTTTCCACACTCGGTTGGGTCACCCTTCTTTGGGATGGGAACAAATACAGATCTCTCTTTTTTTTATACTATCATTAGTTGTCATTTTATTTTTTAATAGCATTCAGTTTATTACAAATATTTAGTATTGGCTTCCTATATTTCCCCCTTTTGTTTTTATCATAGCTATGTTATCATCAGGATGAGCATCCTTTGTATACAAACAAATAAAACAAAACAAATGAAGCACAATAAACTCAAAGAAATACTTTAAAAAATCTCCATATGATCAGAAGGATTCAGGTTGAATATTCCTTGAAAGTCTGTTTTAATTGTCACATTGCCACAGTGCTTGTCAAAACCAGTTCTGATAACTCTCCTTTGTCAGTGTGTCCTTTGCCATTCCCTATTAGTCCTTGCTGAGAGAGATTTCACCCTGATTCATAAGGAAAAGTGGACAGTGTATTCTCTTAGCTACTTCCTGCTGAAAAGGGACACTGTAGGTTTTAGGGTGAAAATCTTCTTTCACTATTCTAAAGGGCCCCTTTGGCAATAGGAAACATGTAGAGTATTGTGGAGATTGATTTTGGAATTTGGATGCACTGTTATCAATTGTGCTTAGCCATACATGTTCATATCCTTGAATATGCATCATGGAACTGTTGTAGCCTAGAAGACACAAATTTAACTAACAAGTTAAAACTACATGAGTCAAAAATTAAAAGCAATAATATTCCGAGTAGAGGTTCTAATGGTGGCACAAATCAAGTTACAGAGGGAAGGTAGTTCTTAAAATAAAAGGCTTATTGACTAGCACTTTGTCTATTATAGTATAAAGGTTAAGAACCACAAGATGTAGAGGCTCAACTAGATCATTTATTGTTCTTAAGTCCTGGAGCAAATTCCATCTACCACTGGGTTGTTTTATAGCTTGGAAGTCCACATGCAAGGCAGAGGTGAAGTAAGGAACTGCTTATGAGGTTTTCTGTCAATTCCAACAACTAAGAAATAGTGAGAAGAGTTGGGACCTCAGAAGGCTTTTAGGACCAAATAAAAGGCTCTTGTTTCCAGGAGAAAATTAATATACTTACCAGTAATGTTAATGCTCACCCACAGCTCTTCTAGGAGGATCTGAATCATTGAAGCATCCTCCTTTGTTTCCAGCTTGGAGCTGGGGCCTGTCAGTCCTTTCAGCCACAAGGACCTGATGTGGGCCACCCTTGGCAAAGTATCCTTCAGATCCACACTTAAAGCAAGTGAGTGGGAGCTTCCTCTCTACTCCTGTGCCTATCTGTGGCTCTGGTCTGTGACACTGTCTACTTAAGTGGCCCAGGTTTCCACAGTGGAAGCAATTCTGACCTCCTTTATTACCTTTGGGTGGCATTGTTTATGAGTAGGACTTCCTTTTCATGACATAGGCCCTAAACTGGCAGCAATAGCTACCCCAATAATTTTGGTCACTCTCTAGTCTTTTCTCTTCCCTCTAGATCCCAGTTGTTAAAAGAGGGAAAAATTTAAACAAATATATAACAAATAATTTTGAACAATATTATCTTCTAAGTTTAAGGCTAGAAATATTATCAATATGATCATTTCCAATGCAGAGATACATGTTCAACGCAGTTCCTATTTTCCATAAATGGTTTTTGTAAGAAGAATATTGTAAATGTGGATACAGTTCCACTATTTCTCCTCCATGCCATGATATAGTGTTATTAGCATGAGAAGTTATAAGTCCATTGCCTTCCTTACTCTAACTTAAATGTTTTTAAATTTAAATTTATTATTAATTTCTGTAAAAATTTGCAGAGACTTTGGATTTCCATTCATTCATTGTTGCACATTTCTCCCCTCTCCGCCCTCCCCCTCCCCCCCGAAGACTACCCTCTAGGAAAAGTAAAAGAAAAATTCTTTTATTGTTTTACAAACCCTCCCCCAGGCCCACTCCATCATGTAGCCTTTGCTCTAGACTCCTGTCATGACAAAAACTGCCTAATCACATATCTTTCTTAAACAGTTTTCTCCTTCATCTGTTTCAATGCAGTACACACTATTGAACCCATCTTTCTCAGTCTCTCCCCAAACCCAAGGTCAGTCCTATTTTACAACAGTGGCACCATGCAGTATTTGTCCTTTTGTGAATGAGATACTTCACTCAGTATAATGTCCTCCAGAGTCACCCATACTGAATAATACTGCATAAATAATATTGCAGCATAGTATTCCATTGTGTGACTATACCACAGCTTCTCTGTCCATTCATTTGTTGATGAGCGCTTAGGTTGTTTCCAACTTGTTGTTATTGTGAACAAAGGCGATAAACATGGGTGTGCATATATCTGCTTGGATGTCAGTAGGGTCCACATCTTTAGATGCCTTTAGTCTGGGGGCTGGGTAAGGATGCTGGAGGATCACGTAGAAAGGGTCTTTGATGGTGAAGATGGCACAGGGTAGAGCAAGGTCCAGATCTTTTGTTCATAGTGTTGCTGTGAGTCATATTTGACTGGACACTGTCTAACAACACCCAGGATGCAGCTGAGTCACTTGTCCGCCCTCCCACTTACTAGTCATTGACTTCTCCAGACTTAGCATGAGCCCCGTGCTCTTGGGCTGATTCTGACTCATGACAGCCTCCTGTACATCGGAGTAGGGTTGCACTCTTTCTGTAGGGCTTTCAGTGACTGATTTATTTGCCAGGAGATCACCAGGTCTTTGTTCTGAGGTGCCTGTCATTGGATTCGAACATCTTCCCTAAGCCCTTAAGTTAGCCACTGCGTACATTAACTGTTGGCACTACCCAGACATACTGGCCTTACCCCTGGGCTGTACCTAAAGTCTCTTTCTGGTTTAGTTTTTCCCCCAGACACCAATCAATGATCCCCTTGCACTATCCAGTAAATGGCCTTTTCAATATAATGCTTTTTCATTGATTTGCTCATTAGGTATTAGAAGTGAAACCATTTTACTTCATAGCAAAGTGATTTTTCTCCACCACCACTTCCCCACCCTGCTAAAAAAAAAAAAAAAATCAAATGAAACAAACCCAAACAATAAAAGAAGACAACAGAAAAACTAGTGTGGTTTGTCAGTTATTTTATTGACAACTCAAAGCCGGAAGTGATTTTAGTGGTGGCACTGGCTTGAGTTTACTTTGGTGACTATTTGGATATATTCATTAGTGTAAACGATGAAACTAGCTTGAATCTCTGGTAAAAGACAGTTATAGAGCCTGAATTGCGATACTATCCCTTTAGACATGATTGCCTGATGATATCACCCAAGCTAATTACTAGTGACATACAAGTTAACATATTGCCATCAGCAGGTGGCTGTTTGAGCAGGGGTAAAATGGCATGTGCTAAAACAAATGGTTGCACCCCAGAGAAATACTTTTCTTAAAGTCTTAATTATGCTAATGATAACTGTGGGGTTTATTTATTATTTTTTCACCATAACTTCTGTAACTTCTTCAAGAGATAAAATGGGCTGAGATGTTGGAGAGATAGTGATTTAAAACAAAATGAAATTAAATGAACCTGCTTCCAAATCTTTCCTGATTAAGGCCAGGTAACACATTACCCCTGTCTTATCAGAAATCCTGGGAAGCCTTCAGGGATCCTTATTCTTCCTTTTCCATCTTTTCTTCTCTCCTCTGCCCCCTCTAGCTGTAGGGTGAGTCTAGGTACCAGGCAGCGGTGTGACAGACAGAGGGACAGCCTCTACTGCGTGCTTTCAGCTTTGTGACACACAGCAGATGGGTTAAACTGCCAATACCTGGCAGAGCTGGGGGGGTAATTAGTGGGCTGTAAGGCTGAGAACATTCCTGTGGCTGACCACGCAATTAACAACCCTGCTAGGTTTCTGCTTTTTAGGGAATTCTTATTCATCTCTTTCCATTTCATATGCAGCTACGCTTTGGGAATGTTTATGTGAAAACGTTACTATTTATTTATGCATGGAAATCATTATGCTCAAAGATGACTGTGAATCTTTATTATTTTGGAAGACATAGCTTGAGTTGACACTTGTAGGTATAAAAGAATAGTTAACTGTGTGAACTGGAGATGGGGGCCCTTATAATGCCTTCCACTGTGTTGATTGTTGGATTTGTTACTGTTTCCAAAACGTTACTGTCGAATGATACAAAGTTATACCTCCTAGTTGTGCAAGCAGTTAGGAGGAATAACCTTATTTTTAAAAATTTTTATACTAGTATATTTACAAGGAATAACTTTGTTTTAATATCTCTTTCAATTTCCTTTTCTTACAAGATGTGTAAGAGAATAAGCAGGGTTTTTTGTGTGTGGGGTTTTTTTTTTTAAGAAAAACATAGGCTAGAAAGAAATACAATACTATTTTTGTTTACCATATTTTTATACAAAGAATGCATGTATTCTATGTATTTTGCCAACTGAGCATGAATTGTTTCCCTAGTTCCACTATACACATTATATTTGTGAAAAATACAATATCAACTCAAAAGGGGAAAATGGATAGACAAAACAAATAATGTCTTAAAACTGTGGTAGAGAGTCCATGTGATAGCAAGAAATGAACAAATATAATTTAAAGACAGGAGCAGGGACCCATGACAGCCTAGGGGAAGAAGGGGCAAAGTAGAATGTAAATAACACAGATATGTTCAAACCCACAGGTCCCAATGGCTGGCTTCCTAGAGTACTTAATGAATTGGCCGAAGTCATCACACAACTGATAGATATCATTTTTGAAAACTCGTGGAGGACTGATGAGATGCCTGAAGACGGGAAAAGGGCATTATTTAGAGCCTTCTTTCAATAAGGGAACTGGATGGTGACCCTCGAAATGCTTAACGTTCTGCTTGGAAACATTCTGAAATAATCAATTTAGTAAATTGTGTAACTAACTTGTAATAGCTAGCAGTAAGGCAATATGATGGAAAATACAATCTTATAGTTTCTCCCTTCACAATGAATTCTTCATGAATATAGATGATGTTGCCTAAGAGGCTTTGGGTAATAACTAATTTCCATATAGTTTAAAACAAGAAATAGGTTCCTAACATTAATCAATAACCGATAGTATATCATTTCTTAATCAACCTTTAACTTGACAGTAGTAGCTTTAATTTTGTGTTTTATGATTTTTTTCCTTCATTTAAGATGGTGTTTTCATACATGAAAATATTTTCTGTAATTCCCTATAGGATGGTTGGGTGAGGGAATTCTTATCTTAAGGTGCTTTGTATAGTTATTTCCTATATAAGTGCAGAAATAAAGAAGACAAATTAAGAAACATCGTCAAGGGAAGGAAGTTGATTGTGATTTTTTAAATTTTTATTAATCTGGGCTAGTGGTAAGATAAGAGTGTCTGTCTCTGACATCAAAGGCATGAGAATAACTGTGGATGTCTTTTCCCCAACCTAGAGATTGCCATAGCCTCAGACATGTCAGTGGGTCCCACTGTCCTTTCTCCAGGCTTTCGATTCAGATATGGGGATGCGAGGGTGACTTTGAGCCTTAAAAGCTCTGTATAACCACAGCCCTGAAGAAGAGTAAATTGCAGTGGGGAGTGGCTGCTGAGATAAGATGAGCATTTTTCTT
>NW_006399852.1:3354423-3381290 GCF_000299155.1 Elephantulus edwardii | reverse complement strand
TTTTTTTTTTTTTTTGTTCTTTTTTTTTTTTGTTCTTATCATTTCTGTCTTCGGATGTTGGCAGTTGGATTTTCTGCTTGCAAAATGCAACCAAGTAGATGGGACCAAAAATCTGGTGAGAAGGGATCCTGGAGCTCATCCCAGAGTCTATAAATTGCATGGAAGGAGATTGCCCATCTTTCTCTTGTAGAACAGCAGGTGGTTTTGAACCACCAACCTTTAGCTCCTCAGTAAACCCTTGGGACTGGCAGCTCTAGAATCAGGAAAAAGATAGATGTTTGCATCATCACTGTGGTCAAATAGCATAGATTCTCAAAGGGAACAAATTTCTTGTTAATTTCTTCCTCATCCATGTTAGTCCCAAAGCATGGATAGTTAAGGGTTGCATTAGATCACCTATGGTGATGTCAACACCTTGCTACTTTAAATATCTAAGGATTAAAATAGTTTAGGATTTAGAATTGACTAGAGATCCCTTCTGCAATAGGGAAACACAATCTCATTCTTAAATTCAAATGTAAAGAAACTAAGTTATCAATATATACCTAGGTTGGCCTTTAAACATAGTTTGCCATTTGATGAAGATTATATTCCAGTCAGCCTGTCATCATTTCTTTTTTTCCAAGTGAACTAGATTCTTTAAAATGTCTGGTCTCCATTTTTCAAGGGATGGGGGGGTGGTGGTGTGTATGAATTAGCGATATAATTTGTTGTGATAATAAATGGCTTCCTGTGTGAGACCTCATGCCCATGTGCAGACTCTATGGCAGATTTATTTCACAGATGTACATTTGCATGTATTTGTCAAACTGTGGCTCGAAAGAACTCTGTTTCTGAAAAACTCATTATTTTTCCACTGTGGACATGATGATGTAATCTCTGTCACCAAAAAGGGAACTCTTTAGTCATTTAAAATGTTATATTTTACTTGATTAATGTATGCCTTTAGTTGGCACAAATCCTATGTCCAATATACATCTTTGAGTTGTTATTGTTTTTGAGACTTTTGAAAAGAGCAGATGTTCTACCTAAATTATTATATTTAAAACTAGGAGCAGAAAATGTTCACATAAACAGAGTGGTATTGAAAGAGGGAGCCCTGGTGGCGTAGTCTGCAGGGAGTTGAGCTAGTGACCCAAACACAGCATCTGTCTGGTAGTTCGAATCCACCATTGGCTGAGGTTAGGGTGGGCAAAGAGTGAGCATTCTCCTCCCCTCTGCTCTACAGCCTCAGAAAACCTGCTGCCAGGTCAGCCATGAGTCAATCTACTCAGTGGCAGTAAGTTGAAAGTACTAAGGGGAGCCCATTAATGCCTCTATTTTAATGAAGATGAAGGAAGAGTTCGAATATAGGTGGTTGTTGGATGCTGTCATGTCAACTGCAGCCCTAGTGACTGGTAACAGTGGATTGGAACCTTGCCCCAGCCTGTGCCGGCCTCACCGTCTCCGAGACACTTGAGCCATGTTCTTGCCATCACTGTGTCTGTCCATTTGTGGAGGGTCTTCCTCCTTTAAGCTAAACCTCCACCTTTCCCAGCATGATGTCCTCTCCAAGGACTGTTGTTGTTGTTGTTATGTGCATCAAGTTGCTTGCAACTCATAGAGACCCTATGTACCAGCGTCCTAAACTCTGCTCTGTCCTGTGCCAATCGCACTGCCTCTGACACTCCCATCTCGATTACCCCAGTCACTGAATCAATCCACCTCCTAGAGAGCCTTCCCCTCCTGCACTGTCCCTCCACCCTACCAAGCATGATGTCCCTCACCAAGGAATGGTCCCTCTTTACAACATGTCCAAAATATGTTAGACGGAGCCTCAGAATCCTTGCCTCCAAGGAGTAGCTTGGTTTAACCCTCTCCAGGGTGAATCTGTTTGTTCTCTTCGCAGTCCAGGGTACATTCAGTACTCTTCTCCAGCACCACTGCTCAAAGGCATCAATTCTCCTTCTATCCTTCCTGATTATTGTCCAACTCTCTGATGCATAACAAGTGAATGCAAAGACCATGGCCTGTATCAGACACACCTTAGTCTCCAGAGAGGCACCATTGCTCTTCAGTACTTTGGAGAGGTTCCTAACAGCAGACTTTCCCATGGCAATGTGCCTTTTAATTTCCTGGCTACTGGAGCCGAAAGTGTTGACTGTGGAGCCAAGCAAACTAAAGCTGTTAACAATCTCAATCTCTTCACCATCCATCCTGATGTTGCCAGTTGGTCCAGTGGTGAGAATCT
Source organism: Elephantulus edwardii (assembly GCF_000299155.1). Taxonomy (NCBI): domain Eukaryota; kingdom Metazoa; phylum Chordata; class Mammalia; order Macroscelidea; family Macroscelididae; genus Elephantulus; species Elephantulus edwardii. The sequence continues at coordinate 3,379,060 of NW_006399852.1, read as the reverse complement.
TTGTCTTCTTGACATTGAGTCTCAATCCATATTGGAGCCTGCAGTCCTTGACCCTCTCCAGCAAGCACTTTAGGTCCTCCTCAGTTTCAGCAAGCAGAGTTGTGTCATCTGCATAAGGCAGATTGTTGATAGATCTTCCACCAACCTTGACCCCACATTTCTCCTCATAGAGCCCAGCCTCCCGGATAATCTGTTCTGCATATAGGTTGAAAAGGTATGGAGATAGGATGCATCCGTGGTGTATACCCTTCCCAGTTTTGAACCATGCAGTGTTCCCTTGCTCTGTTCTGACGACTGCCTCCTGGTCCAAGTATAAGTTTCGCATTAGAATGATCAAATGTTCTGGGATTCCCATTCTTCTCAGAGACAGCCCCAGTTTGTTATGATCCACACAGTCAAATGCCTTTGCATAATCAATGAAACACAGAGAGACATTCCTCTGGTATTCCCTGCTTTCAGCTAAGATCCATCTAACATCAGCTACAATATCCCTAGTACCACGACCACTTCTAAACCCAGCCTGGACTTCTGGCAGTTCTCTGCTGATGTGCTGTTTCAGTCGTTTTTGGATAATCTTCAGTAGACTCTTGCTTGCATGTGAAATTAATGATACTGTTCTGTAGTTTCCACAAGGACAAGCCCCTCCTAACATGCCCAAAGTGCGTGAGATGGAGCTTCACCATTCTTTTTTTTTTGTTATTATTAAATTTTATTAGTTTCAATGAACATTCACAGGGATTCACCATTCTTACGTCCAAGGAGCAGCTTGGTTTCACTTTCTCCAAGACAGACCTGTCTGTTACCTTGACACATCACAGGCACCGTAACTCAAAGGCACAGATTCTTCTATCAGTCTTACTTAGTCATTATCCAACTTTTAGATGCATAACACGCAGTTAAGAAAGGAATCATTCTTAACTATGAACTGTATCTAGATATAATTATTTTTAAGAAGTCATTTCATTTTTTTCCAGTTTTTTTTTTGAAAAAAAAACCTAAGCAGTAAAGTTGTCCTTTATTTCTCAATGTAAAGGAAGTTGCCTTTGGCTGAGGGACAGATAGGTTTTGTTCAAAACTGTAAGTTGATCTTGACTTAGAGTTCCTAGAACATCAAGAGATACTCATTATAGTCTTTTTTACTTCAACATTGAGGAATCAATGATAGCAACATTTTCTTCAGTTCATCTTCAAAGGAAATTTTATTAGTAAACTACTAAAAGAAGATTTTATTAACTTTATATTTCTTGACATAGAATCATAAGGCTTTTCTTCATTGTAGTTAGTTCTGGTGGCATCCTTCCTTGAGTTGGGTTGTTCACCCAATTGCAGCACTTCTCTGGCATTTCATACCCACCAAGTTCAAGTCCAAAGACCAAGTTCAAGTCTGCTGCAGGAGAAAGATGCACTGTTTTTGAGTTAGTTCTGACTTGAATTTAATTTTTAAATTTTCTTTAAGAAGAGCTTGGGGAAATTGGAGTTAACAGAATAGAAAAACAAGGAGTCTCTGACTCCAGAGACATTGATAACCACTTGGCATTGTGAAGGACCAGCCAGGAGCAGTGAGTTATCACTTTGCAGGTCTTTAAATCATATTCAAATTCTAGACTAACCCCTAATAGTTTTCCTGTGGTGACTCTGCTAAGAACATAAGCTGTAGGGTAGCATGGGGAATGATGTTAAACAAATATTAGACTCAACAAAGCTTTTAATCCTTGTCTGTAGAGTGGCGAAGAGAAATTCTTCTCACAGCTTCTAGTAAAGAGACCCTGCTTTTGAAGAGTCACTTAAATCATGAGCTGCTAACTGAAAGTTTGGTGTTTTGTACCCACCCAGAGGCGCAGGATAGGACAGGGTTCAGATCTGTTGTTCTCAGGGTCCCTAGAGGTTGTGTTCAGTTCGGCGGCTCCTCACAACAGATGTACCTCAGCATGAAGGCCTGATAACCAGCTTTCAGAAAGTCACAGAATGAGAAGGTGTGCTTCAGTTTACGCAGAGGCATGTATGAATTCTAGGAGCTGGAATCGCCTTGATGACAGCTGGTTCTTAAGAGATGTCAGTGATTTCTGCCACCTCATCCCCACATAGGAGACGTAGAGGAGAAGGAGAGTAGGCCATAGCTTCCTCCCTCCTTTCCTTTCTTTCTTATTTACTTACTTTCTTATGTTGTTTTGTTGTTATGTGCTGTGGTGTCACTTGCAACTCATAGCAACCCTATGTACAATAGCTCTTTATCCTGTTCTATCCTGTGCCAACCTTATTGTCTTTATACACCCACCTCCAATTACTCCAGTCATTGAGTCAATCCATCTCATTGAGGGGCTTCCTCTCCTGCGCGGTCCCTCCACCCTCCCAAGCATGACGTCCCTCTCCAAGGACTGATCCCGCCTTGCAACATGTCCAAAGTATCTCACACAGAGCTTCAGAATCCTTGCCTCCAAGGAACAGCCTGGTTTCACCCTTTCTAGGATGAACCTGTTTGTTCTCCTAGCAATCTGTGGTATATGTAGAGAAAGAAAATGAAAAACAAAAGCACAAAACAACAAAAAAAGCCAGGTACTTCCCTTTGGGACTAGAGGGTCTTGGAGACCTTCTCTGTGATCCTCTGTCAGGTTTCCGATGTTATCAATCTCTATGGAAGGAGATTGCTCATGGCCCATCCCTCCCCCAAGACCAACCTGGTGGATTTGAACCACTGATCTCTTGACTACCTTGAGATACTACACACCGTGGCAGAAAACTCAAAGGTACATTAACACACCCTCACTGCTGCCTGAAAAGCACTGAGGAAGGTCCCTTGGTTATCTTTCAGGAAAGATTTACAAAAGCGGTAGTACCTGCTCACAGTAAGTGCACCAAAATCTGAACAAACAGCCATGAGCCAGTGTCAACTGATGACACTCCTCCCACAGGCTGCTGAGTCTGTAAATCTTTACAGGGAGGAAATCAAATCATCTCTTTTCCACCAAGTGGCTGGATTTCACCACTGGCCTTTCAGTTAGCTGCTCAACACACACCACCACCATGTTCCCCATCAGGGCGCCTTTAATATTGTAGGTATTCAGTAACTATCTATTGATTGAATGAAGGGGATGTGATATTAAAATAGAGAAAGAAAACAAGACAAATCCATAAAATTAGATTTTGTAACAAGTCTGGAAAATGGTAACATTAATGAATACGAAGGTTGTTTATTTGGTTTTTGCTTTTTTGTTTTAAACCATCTCTCTTCGTATGAAGGCTTGAGGTTTATAAGCGTATGTGCATTTTCCTCCGATTTTATGACTGTGATTTGCAAATTGGGAATATGAATGGGCCTTCTGATCCATAGCTTCTCCTGGGGGGCAGCCAGCAAAGATGAGCAGTGGATGCTGGTGGATTGGTAACCACTTTTCCCTGTGGAGAGACACCAGATGTGTCAGGGACTGGGAAACACCTGGCTGAAATTTGGGATGATTGTTTTCTGTTGTTGAAGAATGAAAGAGGAACTTAAGGAAATAAAAATTTTTGGCAAAACGTTTGTGTTAAGTACATTATTAATTAATATTCAAGTATATAAAGGTAGTCCTCAAGAAGGAGGAAGGTTTCTGAACTTTAAGGGGGATTAAGGGTGCGTGATTCTGTCCATGGCTGTAAAGAATCTAGGCGACAAACCAACCTGAAACCGTTGTCTTCAATTCTGACTCACAGCGACCCTTCCTCTGCTTCTCAAGGCGGTCATTCTTAGCCGGAAATGACCCAAGAGAATTCTTCACAGAGACATTCCAGCTCCTTTGATCTGCACAGCTTAAAAAACAAAACAAAACCAAACCCCAAAAACAAATGGACTTGAACCATAGACCTTTTGGTAAGAGCCCAGTATGTACCCAACTCATCGATACTCTCCTGCCATGCAATTTAGTGCCTCTGAAAACCCACTGAAGGGGCAGCTTTGAGTCAGTTCTGACTGGACAGGATGTCACAACAAAACCATTATCCCATCATGGCTCCAGAAAGGAAGAGAGGCCCTAATATCTGAGCTATCAGTTCTCTGTTCTCTCTGAGTGTGGAGTATCCAAAGATTCTTAGAAAAGATCAACTGCCAATTTGAGTGTAGGAAAAAAACCCCCAAAACCAAGCTCATTTATGAATGGTTTATTAAATAAAACAAGAATAATTGTGCAGATGTATCAGCATTACTCGGCCTTGTGACCCACGGCTTCTCCAAACACAAGATCTAGGTAGGATCCAGCTACCACTGCAAACAGCTCTCAGTCTCACAATCAGTGGGCTTGGAGAGAGTGGGAGACAAAATTCAAACCCACAGTCATGGTCAAGCTCACAGGTCTAACTGGCAGAACTCCCAAGACTCTAGCCCTTAGCCACTCTTTGTGCCTGGAACTGAACTCACTCCTGTAAAACAGCTAGTCGTTCAAATAAAGTTCTAGAATGTGAATAGTCCCTAGAGCCCTCAACAACATGGGATCACAAGGGCTGTGCTTACCTAGCGATACAGCTCAGAAGGAAGGAAAAGAGAAAGAAAAAAAAAAAAAGAAAAAAGAAAGATGGACAGCAGCAACCACAGAGAGAAAGTAGGAAGAATGAGGATACAAGTGGGGATTGTAATCAGTGTCACAAAACAAAATATGTGTGAATGGAACACAAGACCACTCTGTAAACTTTCAATCAAGTCACAGCAAAAGTTTTTAAGTGCAGAGCAAAACTCTATTGTCTCTGTTCAAGTTTTTATTTATTTACTTGTTTTAGCTGTCAACAGTGCCAATTACATATTCTGCCATCACAGGGTTTATACCATTAAATTATTTTGATGTAAAAAAAATAAAATCTGCTTTATATTACTGTTCTCAAAGGACGCTACAGTCTAGTTACTATTCTGACCCATGATCACATTTCCCTAAGAGGCAAAAAAATATTTTTTTAAAAAAAAAAGAATAGTAATTCAAAAAAGTAAAATAATATAACTTAAGAATAGATTGCCCACATAAATGTTTTTCTGTGAAAATGCTTAAATTCCTGCAAAGAAAGGTTTCTGGTTTTGGGGTGTGTGTGTGTGTGTTTTTTACTGTTGAAAGATACCTTTTGGGTGATATTTTTACCTTTTTCTTTTTTTAAATTATTATTTTACCAAAGTTTCTTCCACTAGAAAAGAAGTCAATGTTTAGCTATTAAGATGGGAAATGTCAGATAAAGATTTATTTTGTATTGTACAGATACATTTTGTTTCTTCCAAAAATGAAATACTGTCTGACTCTCTTGAGGGCAAAGTACTATATTGATTGGAGCAACTATTAGACATTCTGTTGCTCGCTGCAGTGGCTGCCCTGTTGCCGAAGCTGCTTGATATCCTGAGATTCTGCCTGACTTCCTGAAGCTATTGTGGTGGTGAAGCTAGTGTGGTGGTGGTTAAGTGCCCTTGAGTGGGAACTGACTCATAGCTGACCCTCCGGCAGGTTTTCTGAAGCTGTACTTTACATAGGAGGAGACTCCTCAGCTTTAACCTGAGGAACAGCCGTGAGCTTCAAACTACCTACCTTTGGGTTGGCAGCACAATTCCTTCCCACTTGGCTGCCAGAGCTCCCTCCTAAAGGCGTGATCCATTGAAAAGTTTTATCGGAGCAAAAAAAGTATTTTTGTATCTGTCTAGATGATCACATCAGATGCAGTCCCACCCATAGCTGCCTTTTGGGTTTGTAAACCTGATTGCAGTTGACCCATTTTTCCTTTCAGATGTGGTTCTTTTTTCAAAACAGCCTGATTGGAGCAACACTATGAACTGTGTCCCAGACGCCTGTGCGGCGTGTGCTCTGCATGCATGTCTGCTCCTCGGTGTACGCAGCTCCCACAACAGGCCGACTTCATCGCCTCTGTCATCTTCACACTCAGATGCATGTGATTGAGAATGTGCTCTGTTTAAATTGAAGTTCTAGAAATGTTTAGGGTCCTGCACCAGGATGGTAAACATGGGAAATCAGAGAGTTAGAAAGAGGAAAAATCAGATCTCCCACATTGAATTCACAGTCTAAATAGATCTGTCATACGTACTTGGGTGCTTTTGCATATGTTTTTTTAAAAAATTTATTTTATTATATTTTGTGTGTGTGCCTTCGAATCAGATCTGGCTGGTACAGGAGGAGATTACCCCTCCTTCTCCAGCACAGCATCTAGTGCATAAGTTTTATGTATGAAAAATAAATGTAATTTTTCTACATCTTTCTCTTGTCCCACTTCTGATTAGATTTGTATCCCTGATTGGTAGGGGGGTGCAGAAGAAACCCTGATGATGCTTTAGTGGTCGAGTGCTCTGCTTTTCACTGAAAGGTTGACAGTTCTAATCCCCTTGGCAGCTTTGCAGGAAAACGATTTGGCTTTGTCACTAAAGACTTAGAGTTTAGAAAAGCTGCTGAGCAGTTTTATCACATCATATGAGTTGAAGGTCAACTTACTGGTACCAGCACCACCACTGGTGATACAGTTCAACATGTGATGGTTTCAGCATCTCGCCACTGGAGCCTCCATCCCCCTGAGACTGTTTTGATTCATCTCCAAGTGAACAGCATCCCAGAGGTGAGGAGGCCTAAGTCGGAATCTCAGATGGTCCACTTTCTGGCTCATGGGGCCAAAGACAAATGGAGTCGTTATCGTAACTACTTCACCCAGTAGCTGGCATATGGTAAGCAGCTCAAAATAGTCAAAGAACTTTCGTAAGAGTGTTTTGAGTTGTACATATATGATATTGTGTCATGTCTTGACAGTGGCAACTGGCTAATTTTATTCTCATTGATGACAAGGTAAGAAGAAAGCAGATTGAAAGGAGGGGGGATGGAGGGTGAATATTGCCATTTGGTGCCATGCGATGGCCTCCAACTTCTAGAAACCTTTGAATGAGAGATCGAAAACCTGCCCAATCCTCCCTGTCCTCACAGTCTCCTGCATGCTCAAGCCTATTGCTGCAATGATTGTGTCAGTCCATCTCATTGGAAGTCTTCCTATCTTTCACGGACCCTCTGATTTTCCAAGTACAGTGTTTCTTAGCAGGTGCTGGCCGCTCCAGACACATACTCAAACTGTGTGATATGAACTTTCACTATCCTTACCTCTAAGGAGGACCTTGGTTGCACTTTCTTCAAGACAGATTGTTCTTTTGTACATCCGTGGCATATTTAATACTTGTTGTTGTGAATGGTGCAGTCAGAACCGACCCATAGCTGACCCTCCAGTGAGTTTTCAGAGGTAGTTATGGGAGGAGACTTCCCATCCTTCTCCCGTGGAGCAGCTGGTGGACTTGAATCACGTGCCTTGGGATTGCAGCGCAGCTTCTTGCCACTAGGCTACCAGAGCTCCCTATGTAATACTTAGTTCTTGTTATGTGCTGTCAAGTCACCTGTGACTCATAGCAACCCTATGTACAGCAGCTCTGAAGCCTACCCTGTCCTGAGCCAGTCTGACTCCAATATACCTACCCCCCTTTTGCCCTCATTACTATATCAATCCATTTCATCTGGTGTCTTCCTTTCCTATACCGTCCCTCCACCCTTCTGAGAATGATGTCCTTCTCCAAGGATTGGTCCCACAAGGTTGGAGGAGACTTCAGAGCTCTTGCAGACCCTCCGCTCCTCGATTTTCATCTACTATCAGAGCTTAGAGTGTATACCCAAAAGGATCATTGACATCTCCCCAAATACTAATTTTTTAGAAGAGCCGCCATTTCAGTTTAGGTCCACGGTTTTAAAGGCATTATCTCCAAAGGGTTTTAGTCATAAACTCCAACTCCACGCAGCAAATCCCCTCTGTCCCAGGGACTGGCTTAGTAGTTTGAACTCCCAACCTTCCAGCTCTAAAATGCTGTGCTTCAAGTTCTTCATGTTCCAATATGCATGTTAGAAAAAGCCAACAATCATGTGGGTCAGCTGCAAGATGCATTTTTCGAAAACAGTGAGATGTGTGTGTGCAATAAAACCCCCAAATACAAAGTCCATGATGGAGAAGAGTGTGCCTTATATTCTTAATGAAATCACTTCACATATGCAGGCTTTTAAAGTCTTTCATCTGAATTTGTATAATGAATGCCTTCTAGTCTAGTTCCTGCCCCACTGGGAATTTTCTTTTAATTTAAAGGCGGAATCTTGAACAATTTATAAATGAAAACTTGTCTTTTTCCTTCCTAGAGCTACCCTGAGGACAGAGTACGTTCATGTAATTACGGACTTTTGGGGCCAACTTCCTCTTAAAATATACCCATCTATCAAAGACAGGATGTCTGTGGAATCTCACCTCTTCCTCTGTGGAATCCTGAGCGCAGGTGAACTGTAGATAGTCAATGTACTTTCTCTTCTATCCTCTTAGCTCAGTCAGTTGAGCTTCAGCTTGATTTTGGGAGGAAATCAATCAATAAAAGCAGCGTTTTTTTAAAAGGACCATTTGGGGTGGAGAATATCCATATTTTTATTAGTGATTTGAAACCCTTGACTTTAAATCAGAAGCCTTGAATCCAGTCTTGGTTTTCCAAGTGAGCAGCTATGTAAGGAATTTCTGTTTACACGTTCACTCTTGGATTTGGTAAAGACATCTGGTCAAGAGTGTTGCCTGAAGGTGTCCCATGAATATGTGGAGGCAGAGATGGCATCTGTGAATAACCTCATATTCTGTAGAAGACATTCACCAGATGACAGCATGGTTTTGCCTGCTGATGTCTTTGAAGCCCCGGGCACTCCTGGACTGGTCCCTCCAGGTGCTGGTACCCCCTTTGTTGCCTCCTAAGTTCCTGAGTAGGGGGAGGAGGTACTTCCTGGCACATTATTGATGCTCAGTAATTTTACTAAATGAATGAGATATTACGTGAACTCTATCACATGCATAAGGAAGAGGAATCCTGAAGTTGTGTGTGTTGACTCTACTAGGGTTCCCTGATTTTTAGAGAACTTGGGGATCCCCAAGACCTTTGACCTTTGCATTGGAAGGACAGCACGCCCTTTACCCTTGGAAAAGCAACTTTCTCTTGATCAGAATTTCACCTTGGTGGTTTTATTCTTCAGATCTTCTGACTTTCCTACCAGGATTTTTTTTTTTTTAAATAACACCCTAGAAGCAAATCAGTAATTTAATAATATGTGCTCATTTAAGTTTTCTTGTGTTTTTTTTTTTAAATTTCAATCGAGATTTTGTTGTAAATTCATAAAGAACTTGGATTTCCATTCATTCATTGTTGCTCCTTTTTCTCCCTGCCCTCCTTCCACTCCCCAGTTTGTTTTTTTCTTTAGAAAACAAGTTTTTCGTTGTTATACAGTCCCTATCCCCACAGACAAATTTACTATGCAGCTCTTATTCTGGACTCTTGTCACACCAATAATACCTAATCATGCATTCCTTTTTTACAGTTCTCTCCCTTGTCCATTTAGAAATATATGACACTATCACTTATACCCCTCAAAAAAAAAATCCAAAAGACGTATTAGATACACTATTTCAATTAAATTGCTTTGCTCTGAAATATGAGAGGTAAAAAAAATCATTTAATTCCTTTCATTAGCGTTAATTAGGCACATATGAATGTTAGCCATGGTGGATGCTGCTGAAACAGTACATGAGGAATTGTGAGAACCAGATCTCTACAAATGTTTACTTTCCCCTTAGATTTCACTTTGGACACACCCCATTTTAGAGATAATAACAATGTGTGCCCCTGGATTTTTATCCCTGGAAATAAGCCTGTCTTTCTTGAAGGTCACCTTATGATTTTATCAAATATGAAACCAAAGCAGCACACTGCGGGCCAGTCACTTCTGACTCACAATGACTCTGTGTTGCTTTTCCAAGGCTGTAAATCTTAACAGGAGGAGACTACCTTAACTCTCTCCCATGGGTTTGTTGGTGGATTTGAACTGCCAAACTTCGTAATTTTAGAAAGAAAGATGAACAAAAGTAGAGTTGTTAAGGGCAGTCAGGGGTTGTTTTGACCAAAGCTTGAATCTCACGAAACTACTGAGAACTGCTTGACCTAAAAGAAACCTTAGGAGCCCTGGCAGCCTCGTGGGAGGAAGTTGCTTGGCAGTCCCAAAGGCAAGCAGTTTGAATCCCACAGGCGCTCCACGGGACAAAGATGGGCAGTCAACTTCCAGGTAATTCACTGTCCCTGAAAACTTGCTGGAGGATCAGTTATGGGTCCTTTCTGCCTCTGGAGGTACGTTAACAAGATGCCATAGATAGAAAACCTACCAGTAAGAGTCACTGAGAAAGAAGGATGCTGACTATTGAGCTACCACACACCAAGGATGCTTATTTTCAGATAGTTATCATTTAAGAAGCAAATGGTTCATTGCTTGGCTGTTGGAGACATGTGGTCCATGCTCTCCCGGGAGTGCTGTGGAAGAAAGACCTGGCAATCTTCTTCCATAACGATCACAACCAGGAAGACCCTCTGGGGAAGTTCAGCTCGGCTACTTGGCATCACTGTACCTCACAGCACAATTTACCACTCAGCTCACTTAACACTGTAGAGAAAAAAGCAAAAGCATCACAGTTACTTGTTATGCATCTGGGAGCTGGACAGTAACTAGGACTGATGGAAGGTTTGATGCCTTTGAGTTGTGATGCTTGAGAAGAATATTGAACATAAGGTGGACTGCCAGGAGAACAAACAGGTCAGACCTGGAGAGAATGAAACCAGGCTGCTCCCTGGAGGCACGGATTTTGAAGCTCCTTCTCAAATACTTTGGGCATGTAACCAGGAGGGAACCAGTCCTTGGAGAAGGATATCATGCTTGGAAGGGTGGAGGGACAGCATAGGAGAGGAAGACCCTGGATGAAATGGATTGACTCAGTGACTGGAAAAATGGGAGTAGGTCTGTTGGAGACGATGGATGAGATTGGCTCAGGATAGGGCAGAGTTCAGAGCTAAAGTATATAAGGTCTCTCTGAATCGCAAGTGACTCAATGGCACATAACAACAACAATAACAACAACCCTCAAACTTCTTTGTCTGCACACTCTTGTGAGCCATTCAGGTCCCTCAGGGGCAGAATTGTTACCACCTTCCACCCAGGAGGCATATCCTGAGGTAAGCACCTAGGCGTGAGTCCCATTATCTCTGGGTTTCATTCAAACCATTCCACAAGTTTAGATACTGATATCTTCTTTATTTACCTGACATTATTTCTAGACCATTTTCTGACGGTGACTCTTTTCCTCAAATGATCATCCAGTGGTCTGTTTGCCTGCTCTACAGAGACACACCTAGAATGAGAGTCATGTTGCCTATATTCACACTAAAGCCACTGCCAGTCCAAAGTGTGGTTCCCCATCCGTCTTCACCCACCTGACTTCATATACGTTTCCATGTCAATGTGCGCATTTAAACCAGTGGACTATGCTAGTTTGACTTATAAAGAACTCTTGACCATTCCTTTGTATAAGTTTCTCAGGGCTGCAGTAACAAAGGGATGACTTAAAACAGGAAAATGTATTGTCTTACCATTCTGGGAACTCCTAGCATCTCATCTCATTGCCATTGTTGACCTTCCATTGAGTTTCTGAGGCTGCAGAGAGATAGTTCATCATTCTGCCTTCTGGCTACTGGTGGATTTGAACTACCAGAGAGACACAGCTTTGGGATAGCAGTGAACCGCCCCCCATGGACTGCACCACCAGAGCTTTCTTAGTGGTAAGAAGTTGTGCTTCTAACCCAAAAGTAGGCTGTTTAAATCTACCAGCTGCTCTGTAGGAGAAAGATGGGGACTTGTTGTTATCAGGTGCCACTGAGTCACATATGACTCAAGATGACCCTATGAACAACACATTTAGACCTTTCCTTGTCCTGAGCCGTTGTCACCATCTCTGATACGCTTGAGCCTGTTGTTATAGTCATGCTGTATCAGTCAATTTTGTTATAATTATGCTGTATCAGTCAATTTTGTTAAGTGTTTTCTTCTCCTTCTCTGATCCTCTACCTTTCCTAGCATGATGTTCCTTCCAAGGACCAGCCCTCCCGATAACATGCCCAAAGCATGTGAGATGACGTTTCACCCTCCTTAGTTCAAAGTCCTGATTTATAGTGTTGGCAGAGGCGTGTTCTTGACAAAGGCTGCGAGGGCAGCCTGGCTTCCAGGAGTCTCCCCTGGCTTCTGGGAGGCCTAAGCATTTCTTAACCTGTAGCTGCGGCAGTCTCTCCCTGCCCCCTCAGCTGGCATGCTCCCTCAGTGCTTTTATTCCCTTTCACAGATCGCCACTCAGATGTGAGTAGGACACTTGGCACCTGGAGTTAAAGATGAGTTATCTCCCCTCGTATTCTTCTACAGACTTAGAAACCTAATGGAGGGTCAGTTATTAGTCACTTCTGATTCAGTGCAATGAATAGTGGAGCTGTGGTGGGCTAGTGGCAAGAAGCTGTGCTGCAATCCTGAAGGGACGAGGTTTGAGGCCACCAGCTGCTCTGCAGGAGAAGGCTGGACAATCTCCTCCTGTGTGTTAGCTGCCTCTGAAAATGCGCTGGAGGGTCAGCTGTGGGTTGGTCCTGACTCAGCTGCACACAACACAACAACAACAATGACTCCTCCAATTTGACCTCATGTTATTTTCTAATATCTTCAAAGACTTCGTTTTCAAATACAATCCCATTCACAAATACAGTCGTGAGGAAGTTAGGACTTTTTTAGGGCTTGAATGTATCCATTTGGGCACCCAGTTCAACCCAGTTAGCACTGTTTCATTTTAGTTTTCTGCCTGCTGACTTAGTTGATGTTTGTGCATTAGTAATTTATAATCTGCAGAAATGGGCTCCAGCACAATAGAGATTGTGAGGATGGCGCCGGATTGGATAGGGGTTAAACCCGCTGTGTGTAGGGAGGATGGCGCAGGACTGGACAGGGTTAACCCTGCTGTACGTAGCTTCACTCTGAGCTAGAAATGACTCAGTAGCACCTAACGCCAACAGTTTTCCATTAACTGTACTGAAACTTAGAATAAGAGTGTCTTTCGATTCTTCTCTGAAGGTGAGTCTGTGCTGGTATGACTCTCCTGTGGGTCTTTGACATGATTGAGTACACTAACATTACACACAGAATTATGTTCACTGCCATTGTTCTCGAATTCATGGAGATCCTGGCTCCTGGGAAGTCTTTTAATAAGCAGTTTGAAACTTCTTTTACACACTAGCACTTTTTACATGGAAAGATGGTAATTTTTTTTAGCTAGTTATCTTAAATTTTAATAATTATGCTTGATGTCTGACTTACTCCTCCCAGTACCAATGCTTCTGCTGCAAGGACCAAGTATTTGTTATATAACCAGCTCAGGTTCATAAACACTATGTATTGTAATTCATTGTCCAAGTAGCAGCTCAAAGAAAATTATTTGACTTGTAACCATTGTTGCTATCATTGTTTGTGGTTGTTGTTAGGTGCTGTTGAGTCAAGTATGACTAATAGTGACCCTATGAACAAAAGATCTGAACCCTGTTCTATCCTGCGCCATCTTCACACTTCCTGACACACAAGAGTCCATTGCATCAGTCACTGTGCCACTCCACCTGGTTGAGGGTTTTTCTCTCCTTTGCTGACCCTCCATCCTTCCCAGCATCATGTTCTTCTCCAGGGAATAGCCCCTCATAGCAACATGCCCAAAGTATATGAGGCGAAGACTTACCATTCTTGCCTCCAAAGAGCACTCCAGATGCACCTTCTTCAGGACACATTCATTTGTTCTCCTGGCTGTCCGTGGGATGTTGAGTGCTCTTCTCCAGTACCACAGCTCAAAGGCATCAATTCTTCTTCTGTAATCTGCGTTCATTGCCCAGCTCTCAGATGCATAGCAAATAATCGAAGAGAATGTGGCCTGAATCAGATGCACCTTAGTCCTCAAACTGACATCAATACTTCTCAATAATTTAGAGAGGTCCCTAACTTTCAGATTTTTCCAGTGCAATGTGTCTCCTTATTTCCTGACTGCTGGTACCAAGGGTGTTAATTGTGGATCCAAGCAAGATGAAGCTGTTGACAGTTTCAATCTTCTCTTCATTCATCATGACACATCCTATTGGTCCAGTAGTAAGAATCTTTGTTTTCTTAACATTGAGATGCAATTCATTCTGCAGGCTGCATTCCTTGGTCTTCTGCAACAAGTGCTTCAAGTCCTCCTCACTTTCAGCAAGAAAGGTTGTGTTATCTGCATAAGTCATGTTATTAATGAGTCTCCCTCTAATCCTAATGTTACTCGGATATTGCTATTATTAGATGACATTAAGGTGATGACTACTCATGACGACCTTATAGACAACAGGTTGAATCCCTGCTCTATCCTCGGACTCTCTCCTGTGAGCAAGTCTATTGCTGGAGTCACTGTGTCAACTTATTTCTTTAGCTTTCCCCTCTCTTTCACAGACCCTCTACTTTCCCCAGCATGAAGACTCACTTAACAGGAAATATTTGAAATATTTGAGATTTTAGGTTTACTTTGTGTTTAGAACATGTGGAACAATGGAGAGGGAAGGGCTTTGGGATATGAAGCAATTGAGCTTCCAACTCTTCAATGCTAGATGGTTCTGTTAAAAACAAAACTAAACATTTAAATGTGTTTTGTCTGGAAATAAAAATGTCATTGAGGAATATCTGAGATTGTTTATCTTTCCTCATCTGTTAGACTTTGTCCATCCTTAAAAGTTTAAAACTTGTGAAAAGTCTCATTTCAGTAATCTTGAAATTGAGAAATGATTTTATAAATAATAATATAATTAAAAAAAACAACCAAAACAAAACAGAAACAAAACCAGGACACCAACTAGCAAGCAAACAAACAAAAACATGTGCCTTGACTCTTCTGAGCAGGTTATACCCTGGTTCCACCACAAGAGTCCTTGTAGGAATACGTGAAGCTCCAACTGTCACTGTTTGTGTTTTTAAGGAAGGAAAGCACAGGGAGCTTACATACCCTGGGAAATTCGCCTAAGCTCTGTCATCCTTGATGCCCTGGGGTTTCATGGATATCCTGAGGTTCGTGGTAGTGGTACCACCTGTGAAGCACACACTACAAAGCTCCGCTGGTCCAGTAAAGAGCTGCAGTGCCAGCCCAGAAACCTGCAGCCTGGATCCACCAGCTGCTCCTCCGGAGAAAGACTGGCAAACCCACCCACACTACTCACAGCCCTGGGAGCCCTGTTGGCGTGTCAGCAGTGAGTTGGTGCCAACTCCACGGCAACGAGTTGTTGGTTGTTAGGTGTCTAAAAAGGCAAACCACTGGCCCTTTTCTGGGTCAGAATGTGGATTCAGATCTTCCACCCTTGGGTTGGCAGGGGAACTCCATATTGTCTAGGCCGCTAGTGCTCCCTCTGAACCTCTAATTGTTATTGTTGCTGTCATGTGCAGTTGAGTCACGTAAGACTCATAGTGACCCTATGCACAATAGCTCTGAAGTCTGCCCCGTCATAAGCCAATCTCATTGACACAGACACACCTAATCCTGTTGCTCCAGTTATCTTGTCGCTCCTTCTCATCTGGGGTTGTCTTCTCCTGTGCTGTCCCTCCACCCTTCTGAGCATGATGTCCTTTCCAAGGAATGGTCCCTCCTGGCCATGTGCCCAAAGTATGTGAGACAGAGCTTCAAAATCCTAGCCTCCAAGGAGAAACTTGGTTTAACCCTCTCTAAGATATACCTATTTGTTATTCTGGTGGTCCATGGTATGTTCAAGACTCTTCTCCAGCACCACAACTCAAAGACACAGGCTCTTATATCATCCTTAGTCATTGTCCAGCTCTCTGATGCATAGCAAGTAATTATGAAGACCGTGGCCTAGATCAGGTGCACCTTAGTCTCTAGACTGATCTCATTGCTCTTCAGCACTTTGGAGCATTCTCTGACAGCAGACTTTCCCAGTGCAATTTGTCTTTTGATTTCTTGACTGAATAGCTCTCAATTTTATAAAAACCCAGTTGTACTTGAGAAAAATTTGTTATAGCTAGTTTTTATATCCTATCCCCCAAAATATAAAACAGGTAATTTTATACACACATGTTAAGATACAGAAACAAATTAAGTACTTTCATGGATAAAGCAGTACTTTGCTAGGTAAAATAGAATAAGACATAATTGAAGGAACTTTAAAGAAATTAGATCAGAATTTTAAGCTTGCTTTCTGAACTATCTCCTCCTTCTCTCTCTCTGCCCTTCCTTTCCTTTGGTCTGTCTCTCTCACTGTTTCTTGCCTTATCCCTATCCCCTGTCTTCCTCCTTTTTTTCTTTCTTGGAACTGATAACTAAATGTGCCCATGAATCCTATTCATCTGCTTTTCTTTCATATGCTTTAATCTCCTTCCAAATACATTTGACGAATAAGTGATGATACTTTCCGACGACCTTGGATTTTTCTCTGGGTTATGGAGGTGTGGGGGAAAGTTTGGCAAAAAGTGATTTTTGAATGGAAAGCTTATTTCATGCTTAAAGTTAAATTTACCAGATAGCTCACAGATGTAAACAAAAGTAACCATTTTCAGTAAAGAAAAATAGGTTCTATGTGATTCTAATGAGCACCAGTGTCAGAACTGACCCAACGCTGACCCTTCAGTGGGTTTTCAGAGGGAGTTAATTGCAGGGGAGGAGTTTCTCCACTCCTCCAGTGAAGCATCTGGTGTCATCGAACTGCGTGCCTTTGGGATTGCAGTGCAGCTTCTAGCCACTAGGCTGCCAGAGTTTTACTAATAGTTGATTAAAAAACCAAACAAAGCCATAATGATGTAATCTAGTATTTTGTGTGTCTATCATCAAATTGGATCTGACTGGTACAGAAGGAGATTGCCCCTCCTTCTCCAGCAAAGCATCTGGTGGATTCGAACTGTGCACCTCAGCTTCTTGCCACTAGGCCACCAGAGCTCCTTCTATAATTTAGCATTAAGTGAATATATAGTACAAACCATAATGAAATTTCAACCAATAATTGAAAGAGAACACACTGTTCCAAGTTCAATTCTTGTATTAAGCATGCTATGATGGAAGTCCAATCGATCTGTTCAGTAAAAATTTAAAACTAAGGCAAAGTCTCTGACTGTGCCTTGCAATGAAGGGAAGGGAGTTGACACACATATTCGCAAAGCTCCCCTTGACATTATACACAGTAGAGGATGAGGAAGACAATACAGTGGATTCTGTTTATACCATGTCTTCCCTCTCAACTGCAACTCTGATAGTTTCTTACTCTTCAGTCATTTTGAGACTATGCTGCTTAATTTTATAGCTAGTAGAATGCTTTTGTTCTTTTTTGTGTGCAATTTACCTGATACCATAAGTAATAAATAATACTGAGCATAGAAAATATTGTTACCCATTTCAAATCCTGCCTTCCTGCGAAGAGCATATTTAAGTTGTGAGGACAGCCCACTCAGTCTAATACTGCTCCTCTTTGCCCACAGGATAATGAGGGAACCTTAAAATCAGATCCAGTGTAAAAAAAAATTCATGAGAATAAGTATGTCTTTATATTAAAGGATACAGTAATTCTTTGTATGATTAAGGGAAAAAAAATGAAATGTAATCTAATTATGGGGAAAAATGTAACTTAATTTTCCCATTGGTGTTGACGTTGATTACCCTAGACAGAGAATGATAAATCCTAATAGTTTGTGGCCCACAATAGGTACTAAAAATGCTTCCCAAACAATTAGAAATTAATAATCATAGGGAAACATATGGCAGAGGTTAAGAGTTACTGGTTAGTAATGAACATTCATATTTTATGTGTAGCATCCAGAGTCATCATCTGCAAAGTGGAACAAAGCAACAATCTACATTTATTATGGATGATGAAAAGCAAACAGTGCATTGGTAGAAAGAGTATTCAAGTTTAAATGTGGGTTTGAGATGTTTTCTGTTTCCTAAAGATATATTTGTTGTTGTTGTGTATCTTTGAGTCAAAACTGACCCATGGCTGACCTTCCAGTGAGTTTTCAGAGACAGTTTGCAGCGCAGGCAGAGCTTTCCCATCCTTTTCTTGCAGAGCTGCTGGTGGGATAGAACTGCAGGTCAAGCTGTGACCTCCTTCACCTTCCCTTTTCACCTTTGGGATTGCAGTGCAGCTTCTTACCACTGTTGTTGTTGTTAAGTTCCGTGGAGTCGCTGGCAACTCATAGTGACCCTATGAACGAAGTCCTGGACACTTCCTGTATAACTTTCATCCTTTCTCCAGGTTCATAGGCTTTCCAGAGGCAAGCTGTTGTGGAAGTGGGTGCCACTCCTGCTTCCAAGCTTATTTTAATCAAGGAGCTTCACCAAACACTGACCACTAGGCCACTAAAAAGCACACCACCTCAGGTGGCTTTGGGCAAGTGGAATCACTTGTGGAATAATTGCATGAGCTTTGTGTCAGTGCCTTGAATATAGTAGGTATTCAGTCGTCATAAATACTTTGTTTTCATCTTTGGGACATACCCTGTTAAGGATGGTGAATCCCTCTGGAACAAGGGAATTTCTGAGCAGCTACTACATTGGATTCTGTGATAACACCAAGAGAATGAACAGGGTTTACCAGTTGGTGAAGGAGATGGACACATACACACACACACACACACACACACGGAACTCAATCTCTTTCAAAATTGTATTAGTGCCTAATGAATTCTCAGAATGAACCCAGAATGCAAAGAGAATATGCTATGTAAAATTTAGAGAAATAGTCTTGTAGCACTTTAAATACTGGAGAATGGAGGTAAAGAGGGAGGGATTCCATGATGGGAGTCACGTAGAGCTGTGAACATGCACAGTGTTTTGTGAAAGAAGAGAGATAGGGCATTGGATCTGAGCCCAGATGAATGGGAACATAACAGGGGAGGTGAAGTATATCATGTTGTTGTTGTTGTTGTTAAATACCATCGAGTTGTAGGCTACTCATAGCGATCCTATGAACTTTCCTCATTTCTCCAAGTCCATAGGGTTTCCAGAGGCAAGCTGTTTTGGAAGCGGATGCCACTCCTGCTTTCAAGTTTGTTTTAGTAGGGTAGCTCCACCAAACACTGTCCATCATGGGTGACCAATATTGCATTTGGCACATCAGGGTCACAGTGGTCAGCATCACAGCAACCACAAGTTACCTCTGTAGAGCAAATCGACAGAGCAGTGCAATTCCACCTAGAAGAATGTTTGACCAAAACCAATTAAAAACAGGCCTGAGGGACACAAGTCCCATCTGCTGATACCCACTTGGGATGAAAATAAAGGCATAAGAGAACGGAACGTTTGTTCCATTCCTTTCCCTCCTCAAGATGCAAGACATCTTCACAACTTCCAGCATAAAACCAACTCAAAGTATATCATAGCTTGAGAGAAACAAACAAACCTTGGGTTTTTAAATATTGTACTAAAAGGCATACTTTATAAATGGGCCATTTTTTAATTTTTTCTTCCTTATCATGTATCCATATGCCCAGTAAATGTCTATGCAACATGTATTTGTTGAAAGGAGCTTTGATGGTGTAGTCCTTAGGGTGAAGTGCTCCTAACTAACCTAAAGGTGGCTTGTTCGAGTCTACCATTGAGCCTGAAGGAGATAGTTGGGCAGTCTCCTTATATAAAGTTTACAGCCTCAAAAAACCCACTAGAGGGTCAGCTATGAGTTGATTCCAACTCACTGGCAATAAGTCTGAGTTTTACATTTGTTGAATCTTTGCTCTGCTAGGCACTGTTCTGTGTGCAGGGGAAGATAGATCTATCCAGCCATCCTTGACGATTGCATCCCACGTATGTCTAATGATCTTTCTTTTTCACTCAAGAAAACACATAGAAATGCAAAACTATGAGAATATGATTATTTTAGGAATAGTCTAATGTGTGAAAATGCAAATTAGACACAAGCAACCACTTTAGATATACTTCTTAACAGATTATTGGTGCACTAACCACACATTACCCCTTCTGAGGATTCAGGCTGAAGCACTGGTAATGGTGATGCTGGACGTTGAGGAAGGAAGTGCTGTCATGAGAGAAGGTACTAGAAGTTGCTAACATCAAGGTTTGTACCAGTTCCCTTGAATCTTCTTATCTCGAGAATTCCTGGGAAATCCTCCCTAAACATCCTCTGAAACCTTCTCCTACTTATTTCTCTTTTGTGATCCACGAAAGGGATGTTTATCTGTGTTTCATTGATTATGCAAAGGCATTTGACTGTGGGGATCACAACAAATTGTGGAGAATAGGACTCCCAGAATGCTTGATTGTGCTTATGCAAAACTATACTTGGACTGGAAGCAGCCCTCATTAAAGAGCAGAGAAACACTGCATGGTTCAAAATCATGAAAGGAGTGCATCAGGGATGTGTCCTGTTTCCATGTCTTTTCAATCTATATGCAGAACAGATCATTTGGGAGGCTGGGCTTTATGAGAAGAAATGTGGCATCAGGATTGGAGAAAGACTCATCAACAACCTATGTTATGCAGATGGCACAATCTTGCTTGCAAAGACTGTAGTATTCAATATGGATTGAAGCTCAGCATCAAGAAGACAAAGATTCTCACCACTGGGCCAATTGGATGGAGAAGAGATTGAGGTTGTTAACAGTCAAAGCTTGCTCGGCTCTACAATCAACACTCTTGGCACCATCAGTCAGGAAATCAAAAGACGAATTACAATTAGGTAAATTAACTATCAGGGACCTTTCCAGAGTCATGAGAAGCAACAATGTCGGCCTAGAGACTAAGGAGTGTCTGATCCAGCTTATGGTCTTCACAATTACTTGCTATGCACATTTCCCTCCTTTTCCCTCCCCCTACAATTCACTTTGTAGTGCACATCTTGTTTCGCATTGTTAGTTAGCATTCATAGAATTCCTAATAATCCCTTCCTTTCGCATAGTCTTTTCCTTCACGTATTCCAGTGCACTGGCCATTGTCTACACAGTCATTTCCTGTTCTAGTCACTTCTCATCCTTTGTCAATCCTGTTTTTATAACAACTGTCTTCTGCAATCTTTATTATTTTGTGATTAAGATATTTTACTCAGCATAATGTCTTATAGACTCATCCATGTTTAGTGTTTTGCAAGTTTATTGTTTTTTCAGTGCTACATAATATTCCATTGTGTGAATCCACCATACTTTTTCTATCTATTTATTTGTTGATAGGCTGCTTCCATCTCTTTAATTTTGTTAATAAGACTTAAGTAAACATGGGTGTTGGAAGCAGGAGTGGCATCCACTTCCTAAACAACATACTTCTGGAAACTCTATGATCTTTGAGAAATGATAATAGTTAAAGAAAGACTTAAGGTCTGTTGTTCATAGGGTTGCTATGAGTCATGCTCAACTTGATGGCAGTCAACAACAACAACAAACAGGGGTGTGCATGCATCCATTTGTCTCACAGGTTTTTTAGGGTATATTCCTAATAGTCAGATAGCTGGATTGAATGGTGTGTGTCTATTTCCAACTTTTTGAGGAAGTGCTAAGCTGTTATCTTTATAGAAGCAAATCAAATCTTTTTTCTCTTTTGATTAGCAGTCAAACATTTACCCACTGCACCAGCAGGGCTATATATAATTCCAGTCACTGCTGGGAAAGAGATACTCTATTGAGGATGAAAGCCCTCGGCCCTTTTATATTCCTGCTTACCACTTGTCATTTGCTGGCCAAAGAAGAGAAAGAGCTTTTCCTAGTTCTCTTTCCCAGACCAGCTGCTTCAGGGTGAGAACTCTAAGGGAGAAGAGGCAGCTCTGTTGGCAAAAGTATGCTGTGAAAAGTGTTAAGATTCCTCCTGATTGGTTCCTGATTGGTAATGGAGAGGGGAGGTAGGAGAGAGAGGGGTCTGATATTATCTGATTGGATCCTCAAGTAATTGGGGCCATGTGGAGATAAGAACACTGTGGACACATTGAGCTTGAGGTCTGTAGGGCAAGATCTGTGATAGGTCTGCACCTCTGGAGATGGCTGCTCAGGAGACAACTGTTTTGGGAGGTTATTAATAAAAAATCCAAACCTACTGTGAAACATTAAATACTGTGGAAACGTGTCCTTGAACCTCCTAGGTGCAGAGGGCTACGGTGGGAGTGAGGCTCAGGGTTAAGGTGCTCTTCATTCAGAAACTCAGGGTTCCTGGTAACTAACACCTGGTGGGGGTGGGAAGGAGCGGAGGCCTGCGGTGCGAGGGCAGCCAGGACGCTGCCTCTGCGGGACCTAGAAAGCACAGTGGCTCCAGGCACATGGGAGCTGTTGGATCTGGGTGGCATCAGCCTCCAAGAACATCTTGTTATGCAAAATAAAAGCATAACTAAACACTAAAATGCTTAATGATTTCTTAAAGTAATATACCCTTTCATTAAATACAAACAGGATGTATAAAATCCATATCTAGTTTTCGACATAAACATCTCATGACGTGAATATTCCTCCGATGTGAGGCGGAGCAGCTGCTCCTCCAGATGCCACGCTAGCTCTCTGAAGGGGATTGTCACTAAATCCAACAGCATCACCACATAGATATTGAAAGAAATACTGCACGATGTATCTGATCTAATCACGAGGCCCCCATGAGCTCGAATTTAAACACACAGCATGGAATTAATGTGGGAATTTGGATCACACTCTAAACAAGAGAAATGTAATCGCTGTGTTTTTGAGCTCACATTTTAATTTTTATTATTTGAAATCTATTAAGGCTCTATCACAAGAAACTAATCCCATCCCCCCACAATCAATTGTCATTTTGGAAGCCAATTGCTTTCAGAGGGGAAGGACAACATTATTATTTATGAGAAGGAGCTGACACGCACACCTTCCATATATTTAGGCGACTCTCATATGCCTGGGCCAGCATATTAAGTGGTATGGGTAGCTATTAGAAAGACAGGTCTAGAAGCTTGCAGGTAATTGCTATGCAGAAACCAGCAGTCTTTTATTGAAAGACTCCTCATAAAATAGTTCATCAGCCATTGCCCCGCTGCACCAGGGAGTGATAAAGTGAAGAGTAGGGGACTTTTACGCAAAGTTACTTTAGCTTTAGAATGAGTTGCTTGATAATTTTGTACAAAGTGAAATGTTTTCTATATCTCAAATTGCGAATTAACTTTAAAAAGGTGTAATTCTTTTAAAAGGTCGGTATTTGTTAATTTCTAATATATAGTGTTGTTGTGTACCATTGAATTGGAGCCCCCCCCCCCCACCATGGGAGAAGATTTTCCATCTTGTTTCCACAGAGCTACTAGTGGATTTGAACCACGTGCCTTTGGGATAACAGCGTAACTTCTTACCACATATGTATATATACATAATTGTGTTACTCTATATTTTCAAATTGAAAAAAAATCACTAGGTTTTAAAATACCCTAAAATATTTCAAAAGTATGATTGACATCAGTGAAAATGTGTATATTATTATTGTTAAGTGCCATCGAGTCACCTGCGACTCATAGTGACCCTATGTACAACAGTTCCAAAGTCTACCCTGTGCTGAGTTAGTCTCACTGACCCCAAAACACCTACCCCCATTACTCCAGTTACTTGTATCAGTCCGTCTCATCTGGGGCCTGCCTCTTCTGAACTGTCCCTCCACCCTGCCAATCATGATGTCCTTCTCCAAGGACGGTCCCTTCCTGACCATGTGCCCAAAGTATGTGAGATGGACCTTCAAAATCCTAGCCTCCAAGGAGAAAGTTGGTTTCAGCCTCTCCAAGACAGACCTGTTTCTTTTCTTGACGATCCATGGTACGTTCAAAACTTTCCTCCAGCACCATAACTAAAAAGCATCAATTCTTCTGTCATTCTTAGTCGTTGTCCAGCTCTCTGATGCATAGTAAGTTATTGCAAAAGACCGTGGCCTGGATCAGGAGCACCTTAGTCTCTAGAATGATACTGTTATTTCTCAGTATTCTGGAAAGGTCCCTAAAGTGCAGACTGCCTTTTGATTTTCTGACTGCTGGTGTCAAGAATGTTGATTGTGGAGCCGAGCAAGCTGAAATTTTTAACTATCTCAATCTCTTCTCCATCTATCATGGTGCTTCCAATTGGCCTAGTGGTGAGAATGTTTGTCTTCTTGATACTAAGCTTCAATCTTCAATCCATATTGAAACCTACAGTCCTTGACCTTCTGCAGCAAGTGCTTCAGGTCCTCCTCACTTTCAGCAAGCAGGTTGTGTCATCTGCTTGGTACCTATATGAAAATCACGAGGAGGGAAAATGGTGATTTTCTAGCAGTTCATATCGCCCATTAGTGCCGTGACATGCAATTGTATGACTTTGACACGTAATCGTATGACTTTTCCCACGTCATTGAGCCCACCCTTCATGTTTTTTTCCACCAGACAGACCAACAAACACCTCTTTTGTGCATTTGTACTGGGGCAATGGGAATGTTGTTCATAAACATTATTCCGATAGTTTTAGTCCAAGTTTGCTTTTTACTTTCTTAAGAATTATCGGTTCTTTTTATACTCTATTTTTTTTAAAGAATGGTTTTCTCTGTCAGTTGATTTATTTGTGTAAACTTTTTATTGTGATTTGAGTAAAAGTTTACATTGTAGATTGGTATTCCATTTATCCTTTCATTCATATTTTGTTTCATAATGTTGGTTCTAATCCCAGGATCATATCCATATGCTTACAAGGAAGTCCAGTAAATACCACTATCATTCAGATATATGCACCAACAACCAGAGCCAAAGAAGAAGAAATAGATGATTTCTACC
>NW_006399852.1:3309321-3351633 GCF_000299155.1 Elephantulus edwardii | reverse complement strand
TGAGTCGGAAACGACTCGACGGCACATAACAACAACAACAACTTCTGGCACTCTTCATCATATATGTCACTTGTCCTAAGACACCAGAACCACCAACACTGAGGTCCTGGACAGTGGTTATGAGCTGCCCAATCATGTCTGCACCTGTTAGTCTGGAGGCCTGAGCCAGCCCTTTAGCCTGGGCCTTTTCCTGCCCATGATCCTTGACCTTCTCCTTGTTACCAGAGGCTAGGTAACCTGGAACTTGGGTCCTGCTGGGATTTCTTACATGTTATATGATATTACTACTGAAGAATTAATATATGCATTATAAACTTCACCTAATTTATAATGTGACTTCTCAGAATATAAATATTAGCATGAGTATTTTACTTTAGGACTCTTCAAGCCACTAATTAGATTATCTCATGTCAGTGCTTAAAAGAAATGGGACTGTGTCATCCTTGGCAGATAGGATACCACTCAGAAAAATCCTTGTTAGAAAAGATGACAGAAATGAAACCCAGACCATGAGAGGAAAAATTGGTTTTGACTTGACAGAAGTAGCTACTGGTAAGAGCAGATGTAACAAAGCATTGTTTTTTCCCCCACCTTGAAACCCACACTGAAATCTACTGCTGTCAGCTCTGCCTCATGACAGCCCGCGGTGTTACAGAATAAAAATGCTCTGTGGCGTTTTCTTAGCTGTAATCTTTATGGGAAAAGTTCACCAGGCCTTTCTTCCTGACTGCTGATGGAAGGAGTTTTATCTTCTGTTTTCAGACTGGTAGCTTGAGGGTGAACTGTTTGTGTCACTCAGAGACTTTTATTTGTTTGTTTTAAAAAACACATTTCACTTATTATTGCAGAGTTGATGGTGAGTCATAGGCACCCCCCAGGACAAAGTGGAATTGCCCACAGTTTCCAGGGCTCTTGAATCTTTATGGAATCAGACAGCTGTATCTTTCTCTCCATGGAGTGGCTAGTGCATTTGAACCACCAACCTTTAGATTAGTAGCCACATCCTTTAACAATAGCTCCATCAAAACTCTTTAATAACAAATCATGGGTATCTAAATGTGTGATACGTTAGAAGTATTTGGGAAGCTTATAAAGGTTGCACCTGTCAGACTTACTATCCAAAGTATGTGAGATGGAGATTCAAAATCCTAGCCTCCAAGGAGAAACTTAGTTTCACTATCTCCAAGACAGATCTGTTTGTCCTCTTGGCGGTCCATGGCATTATGTTCAAGACTCTTCTCCAGCACCACAATTCAAAGGCATCTGTTCTTCTTCTGTCATCCTTAGTCATTGTCCAGCTCTCTGATGTGTAGCAAGTAATTGTGAAGACCATGGCCTGAATGAGATACATCTTAGCCTCTAGACTGATATCTTTGCTTCTTAGTGTTCTGGAGAGGTTAATGACCACAGATTTTCCCAGTGCAGTTTGTCTTTTGATTTCCTGACTGCTGGTGCCAAGAGTGTTAGGGATTCATTTAACAAATTACTAGAGGCAGTTCTTGGCTTATGAACCACCTGACTTAGTACAACCATAATAAGGAAGCAATCTCTTGTAAATTTTATTATATTAAGAGTATAACATATGCATAATAGTTTATAATAACCAGCAGGTGCTGCTTTGTGACTTGCATCAAGGCATTATTATAATTTTGTTTTATTATTGATAACATTATTGGTTATTACTGATATTGATATTATTACAAGATTATTAGTGTTTTAATGTTTATTATTTCTTGAATTTTTTTATGCATAAAAGATACACTGAATGCTAAGATTTTTGACTACTATTATATAGGGAGCTCTGGTAGCCTAAAGGCAAGGAGATGAGCTGTTAACCTAAATGCAGATGGTTCAAATCCACCAGCTGTTCTACAGGAGAAAGATAGACAGTTTTCTCCCTTGAAAGTTACAGCCCTTTGAAACTCACTGGAGGGTGAGGTGTGAGTTGATTCTGACTCCCACAGCATGTAACAACAACAGCAGCGGCAATGTTTTAAATAACCAGACTGGCTTATACAAAATCTCAATGACAAACAGATTCAGCAATGGAATTCGCTCATAAACTGAGCACTGTTTGTTCTCTAGGCTAAGAAATGGCTCCTTAATGGTTTACAGAAAGTGTTGCAAGGGTAGTAATCTACTCCATTCATCGCTGAAGAAACAAACACTATAAAAATATTGTGAACCTGACATTTCTTTGTCATGTAAAGAAAAAGTCTTATTTCAGATCTCCGAGTAACTCCGTGCAAGTATAATTTCTGAACAACTTTGCATTTTTACTCTAATGCCATTTCATTTCGAGGAGGAAAATAGATCCACTTGTTCACACAGTGAGTGCTGAAAACAGCTAGTGTAAAAGTGAAAACTCAGTGTTGACGCAAATCTTGCTGCGAGGACCGTAGAGAAGATAAGAGTTGTAATTTAAATCACATTTTCTGCAAGTCCCAGTTCTGAACAGTGAGGTCATGGCAAGAAGACAGGGGTCACAGCAGAGGATGAGAGGGGGTGGGGATGCCAGCTCTGACCCTCAGAGCAGGATGGCCATCACGTGACGCCAGGATTAATTAAGGCATCTGCCAGTCATGTGGGCTGGAGTCAGTTCTTCCAAAAGGGCAGAAAGCCTTGCTATTTACATAGGGATCATCCTCTCATTTCCAGAATGCTGTCACAGCTTCTCTTGGCAGCCTGTGACTTGTTGGCAAAATGTCTTCAATTATGGGCAAACTGCCTAGTCTCATATCATCACAAACCAATTTGTCAGGATGTGTGTATTTGGGAAGCTGCAGAATCAGAACTATTTCACATCCTTCCAAAGGGTGGAGGAAAGCTACATAGCATGCACACGTGCAGAAATATCACATCTTAATGAAATTTCACTCCTAGAGAAATATTTAACGAAAATGTCCGTGCCTGCCGCAAGGGAGAGAAAGGAAAAAGGAGAAATGGCTGCGTTCATTTTCGTATTAAATAGCTCTAGAGATGTTTGCAGAGAAATTACTTAAGGGAGAAAAGTTCAGGTATTTTCACCTGAACTCCACATTTAAATTAATCGACGTGGCTGCATTTCTCTTTAAATGAGTCCACATTGTCTGGGTGGTTTATTATCATTTCCTCCATGATTGGTGAGAATCATGGGGGCTAAAGTATTAGCTATTATAATTTATGTAAATACACAGAATATGGGAAAAAGCCCAAGGCAACCAAAAGGAAATCAAGGCCAATTAATGAACTAAAAGCCCAAATGAAGAAATAAATTAGCATGCTTCCATTTTTCTTGGGTTTGCCTTTGTCTTTCCTCAATTATGCTATAAGAGAAGGTTTCAAAACTAAGGGTATGAATAAGCAATTATTAGTACATAAATTATTTTACCACTAATTCCATTGCTCCTTACCCAGGGTTTTAGTGGTTATTTTAAACTTTGAAGAATAGCCATTTTCTAGCAAAGTTGATATGGAACGTTCGAGCTGGTCAAAGAAATGTTATTTTGCTATTACCTTTGATTATGACATTTTAGAATATTAGTATTTAGTGTAGAGTATATGGTATACATGTTATATAGTATTATATTATGTGTTTACTCGCTTACGTCCTCTCTCCACTGCTCATGCTCAGTTTTAAGCTTCAAGAGAGTAAAGAGCATGTCATTTTCAAGTGTCTGTCCAGCACCTATTGCAACTGAGGCTTGTGGACAGTGTTTTTTAATGACTCTTAAAGACATGGTAAAGGCCAATTAGTGAAATAAAAGCTGAAATGAAGAAATGTGTTAACAGTTTTCCATTTTCTTGGGTTTGTCTGTCTTTTCTTCCTTGTATGCTGTAAGAAAGGATTTCAGAATTTGAGCATTTGGTGTTCTGGAAAATATTAGACCCAGGACAGTTAAGTCTGAACTTCATGTTAACTAAACAAAGAAAGTGACTCTGTCGTCCTCTCCCTTGTCACAGTAGACACATTCATATAAAAACAAGGCTCTGCTCTCTGGCCTCCCAGTTCACAATGTGGGTATTTGCGCTGCAGCATTCGTGGGCCTGATAGAACTTTTTCTCTTCTTCTTTCTCTGTTTGCCTGTTGGACATCCTTTGCTCTTCTTAGTCAAGCAAACCCAATTGTCTGTTCTTTAAGTTTCTAGAACTGAACTTTGCTGCTCCAGCTCATTGCCAAGTTGAGAATAACAAGCGGGACTGGACCGTGAGGCTTCACTTCGCTGATGGATGTTCTACAATCGGAAAACTTTCCTCTGCTTGAAGTTTTGCATCATTCAAAGTGAATTGTGGGCCTGCTTTTTCCGCTCTTTCGCTTCGGACCTCTATATATAGATTTCCCAGAAAGAGAAATGCCTGCTCTGACAGTGTTTATAAAGCTGGAGCAAGGAAATGAAGGTGAAATGTGATGATGTGGAAATAGATGAGAAACGAAGGCCCGAGTAAACATTGCTTCAAATCCGCCTCATTGTCTCTTCAGAGGAATCATTACATACGCTCATGAACAAATCATGTATTGAAGATTTTAGGCCAATAAACAATGTGAAAAACCTTGCCTGGTTTCTGCGAGTCATTTTCATTCCCTGGATAAAATGATTGATTGTTTTCCTAATTAGTAATGCACATTTCGAATGAGATATTGGGGGGACTGCTAAATAATTTGCTTTTGATGAGGCTGATATGCTAGCTACTGTTTATCTTTGGGGCAGTGGCTTATGGGTTATTTTCCCCCTACACTTGTACACACGTATCAACAAATATGTTGATTCATGGAATTGCAGATCTGATTTTATGTCAGTGCCCCCATGGATGACTCCCTGGCCTGTGCTTGTTGTCCTGCTATAGTTACCGGTGACATCCTATTATTACTCTGGAGTGTTCTGATTTGGACAGGAACTGTCAGCACATCTGTATCCTACTTCTCTAGTGCTTCAAGCCTTGTGTTCCTTCACTATTTTTCGATTATTTCTGCCGCAATTATCACACCATGTCTCCTCTTGTGTGTGTATGTCTCTGTATTTATTTTCCCCCCTCAGGACACTACGCAGAAGAGAATAGATTTGGAACTCATCCTAATGCAGTATGACCTCACTCACAAAACAAAAATAAAGACTCTTGTTTCTAAACAGAGTTAGATTTACAAGCATAAAGGTTAGGATTTCAACGTACTTGGGGGGAATACAGTTCAGTTCATAATACATGAAGTTTTTCAGATGAACCCTTTCACATTTTGAACACTATTTGCCTTTACCTTTGCTTGTCATGGTACAAGCTTTTGTTTCTCATTTATGCCACAGAGACAAATCTAGGGAGCCTTTAAGCCATGGAATGCAGAGGCTTGGGATATGGAGCCCAGTGATTTTAGACCAAAGACCAACTTGGCTGCTTGCTGGCTCTGTGGCCTTGGGCCAGCTAGCTAGCTTCTCCAAATCCCAGTTTTCTCCCTTACATGAGTCCTACACATGAAGTATAATCTAGAAAGCACTTTCAGAAGAAAAACCAGCATTATATAGTAATTCTGAGCTTGAGTTTTGGTGTCCAGCTTCTTGGTTTCACTTCCTCCCTTCACAGCTTGGGGCTTTAAGAGCACTCATTGGATTGAGACACACAGAGAGTGTCAGAGAAAAATAAAACAAAAAAATAACCCAACAAAATGCCTTGCTCAAAGAGCACACACTCAGGAAATGTTAGCAGTTGTCCTTTGTGCTGTGTGAATTGGATATAGCACGAATGCTAGTGCTTAGCATCCAATCTAGGATGGCTCAGGGGTAGAATTCTCACCTGCAATGGAAATTATGTGAGTTCAAGGCCTGACCAATGCATTTCATGCGCCGCCATCATCCTTTCATCATGGGAGGCTAAACAGATTGCAGCGGAGCTTCCAAACTAAAATGGGCTAGGAAGAAAGGAGTTGATGTTTCCTGAAATCAGCCAGTAAACCCCCTGTGAACCATAAAGATTTGCTCCACAAATTAAACTTTTGTTCTGTTGTGCCTGGGGTCACTATGAATAAGAGGCTGACTCACTACCAACTAATAACAACAGCACATACTGAGTGCTGTTGATGTCAATTCAGAACTATTCTGCAGAACACAGTAGTATTGCCCCCGAAGGGTTTCCATCTTTACCGGAAAAGACTGCCTTATTTTGCTCCCAAGGAGCAGCTAGGCGTGACTGAACTACCGAACTTGGGCTAGCAGCCCAAAATTTAATCCACCCCGCCACCAGAACCCCTTAACCACCTCTTATGGCACGCAGTAGAGGAAATCAAGAAGTACCATTGGATATGGGCCTGGCACAGCTCTGCTTTCTCTCCCTACCCAATCCCAGCATTAATATATTCATCGTTGAGAGTCTAAATAAGTGTTTAAATGAGTATGTGTAGATTGGCTTGACATTAGAAACTCTGGGCAGATATGGCTTTATGTCTCCAAATAGACTGTTCAGGCCTGCCAAACTGCAGTTTGAAATCCAGCGAAATGCCAGCGCATTTGAATAAGATGCGAATATGAAATCTCCTTGCCTTTCAATGCTCTATAAAGGGTTTGCTGAATTAGAAATGCAGAAGAGGGAGGGTTTATTTACCTTGTTTATTTGAAGTTAGGTCCAAAATCATGATGGTTTAATGGGTTTTAAATTTTTTCTTTGGTTTTCCGTATGAACTGAACATTTTCATATATATATAGATTTGTTACTTACAGTTTTCTCTTTGAGAGTGTAGCTCCAGGAGGAGGTAAGGTCCCTGAGGTGAAAAAGGGAGCAATTCTCAGGTGGCTGTGTTGGACGTATACCCCTGGGACCTCAGGGAATGTTTGCTGAATTAGAAGGTGTCTACCATACAATGGTGGTCAGCCATGGCTTGCTTTCACAATCCTACTTTCTGATTCTTACTGTTTTGTTAGATGTAGTTGAGTGCAGTCCATCTCATTGTGGTCTTCCTCCCTTTCACCAGCCCTGTGCCTTTCCAACCCTGATATATATCCGTCTCTAAGGAATTGTTAGTTACCAATTCATAGCTACTTTATATGCAACAGAAGGAGACCCTGGCCAGTCCTATATCACACTCAAAATAGTTACTATATTTGAGCCCATTTCTGCATCTGTTGTGTACTGTACTTTGAGATGGCAACTCTTCTATAGTCATAGTTTGAGAGACTTCCAATGATCTCATAGAAGGAAATGTAAGTCTTGTTAAGTTCCCAGCATCGGTATTCACTGTCTCAAACCATGAGATTGATCTCTGGTTATTTAAAGTCAAGACATTGGAAATTTCACTCAATCCATTTTCTACTATATGTCTAGACTTTCTTACTTGGCCACTATTCAACATCCTATGCCCATCACTACTGTCCATAGTCACCCAAAACTCTGGAAGAATCTGACTTTCCAGTTCCCTTTGAGATCTACCTTATCTTTTCTGATTCACAAAGTCCTTCCCATTCTTCAGGTCCCGGTTTTCTTATGTATCTCCTGTGATTCTATGTCTGGTTGATTGAGTTTCGAAATCATAAAGAGTCTAACAATCAGAAGTTGTCCTTTTTGTTCTCTTTTCTCTAATAGACTCCAAAATACTAGATGACTAAGTCCATTTGTTAAGATTAGATCTGTATGTCAATTCTAACCAGTTCTGTGTTCATATATGCATTGTAGGTACTAAATGATGGTGCTGACTTTGAATGCATATGCCATGACACATTGAGTGGAAGACTTAATTTTCTGAGCATCCACTTGTTCATCTCTAAAAGAGAGATCAACTCAACTACTCAACTCAACTCAACTCTTTGCTTTCACTTAAGAACTTACTCTTAAGTGGGGTTTCAGAAGCTGAAGAGGAGAGACATGTGAGGCAATTGCCCTTTTTTCTCCTGCTGAGCACCTAGCAGATTCGAACCACCTGCTTTTGTGTTGTCAGTGTAACTTCCTACCCACTTGGCTACCAGAGTTCTTATAAAACAGAGGAAGATTTTCATACTGAATGTTGTTTGAGGAATAAGTGAGAGTATACACATACAGTGTTCGTCCTGATATACATGATATATTCATGTACAAAGAATTCATAGGTGTCAGCTCTTACTGTCCCTCTGTTTTCCTTTCACTGCTTTCAGGAGCCAGACATCCATTCAACATTAAAGTTTTTATCTTCTTTCAGCTAAACATACAATCATAGCCTCCTACAGCTGGAAGAGGCTACCAATAGGATGTAGTCTAGTGATTTGATTGTTATTTTCTAATCATATAATAGGGGAGCTCTGGTGGCCTAGTGGTAAGGAGTTGCTCTGGTAACTTAAAGGTATGCAGTTTGAAACCACCAAATCCTCCGAGGAAGAAAGATGGACATTCTCCATCTGTGTGATGAATTGTCTCTGTTGGAAGGTCAGCTGTGGGTTGGTTTCAACTTGGTGGTGCACAACAACAGCAACAAGAACAGCCATGTAAAAAAGATAAAGGGTGAATGAAGAGGTTGTGTCGTGTTGTATTTGCGTCTGTGTGTCAGGGAGTCATGGAAGAAGAGAATGGCTTGTCAAAGTCACAACTGTTGCCCCTGGGATGGAATCCAACACTCATGCTTTATTGTTATTTGATCATTGAAGAGTGTTTTGGATTTTTTTTTTAACTGGGTTGCTTACTATGTTTGTATACAGTGTGTTTTACACAATTCTTCATTCAGCTGTGTTTTGTACAATCATCCTCATGCATTATGTTTTAGAAATTATACTTCTGATTATTCATTTATTCACTCTTTTTGCTGAACCTTGGATCCCTACTGTGTGTGTCTGGTGCACTGGGAAGATAATTGGATTTATAATGAAAGGCAAACCTAACTGGCCTCTTGCCTTCAAGAACTTATAGTCTAGTGAAGACAAAGACAATAGGATAAATGTAAGTATGTGGTATATTGGTGTATTGTTGTGCTATTAGATGCCATTGAATTGATCCCCACTCAGTTCTCCTGTGTACAACAGAATGAAACACGGTCCTCAGGCATCCTGAGAATTAGAGTGATTTCTCTGTTTGATCTCATCATTGCAGGCACTGTTTCAGTCCCTTTTCTTGAGGGCCTTGCTCATTTTCACGGACCTGTTTCATCAAGCACAAAGTCCTTCTCCAGGACTTTGTTCCTGAGAACATATCCTAAATGTGTGAAAATGGAGTGTCATCATTTTTCTTTAAGGAACATTCTCACTGTACTTCTTGCAAGACAATTTTCTCTTCTGGCAGAGTGTGTTATATCCGATATTCTTTGCCAATAATATGACTCAAACGCATCAATTCTTCTTCATGAATTGGATGCAAATATGGGTCTTTTTTCAGTTGTTGGCCACATAGCTGTCTTGCAAATATTTTGGCATAGATTAGTGAAAGTGTTTTAGTTTTTTGAAACAGCTTAATTGATACTTTATTAATTCCTGGAGCCTTCCTTTTAACCAGATGCCTTCTTTTCCCTTCACTACTACCTGTTCTTGATCAGGCTCAATGTTGGCCAATTATTTTCATACAAAATATGTGATGTATATTGTTGTTGTGTACCGTTGAGTTGGAACTGAGCCAATGCTAACCCTCTGGTGGGTTCTCACAGGCAGTAAAAATCACCCATCCTTCTCCCTCGGAGCAGCTGGTGGCCTCAAACTGCTTGCCTTCAAGAATGCAGCGCAGCTTCTTGCCACTAGGCTGCCAAATGTATAGTCACATAAGTATATGATCAATACTCTGAAACAAAAGGCCAGGGAAATGAAGATGGAGCATCTTCTGTGCAAAATGTTGTTGTTATGTGCCATCAAGGTGCCTGCGACTCATAGCGACCCTATGTACAAGACCCCCAAACCCTGCTCTGTCCTGTACCAATCTTATTGTCTCTGACACACCTACCTCCATTACCCTAGTCACTGAATCAATTCATCTCATCAAGGGTCTTCATCAATTGTGCTGTCCCTCTACCCTCCTAAGCATGACATCCTTCTCCAAGGACTGATTCTGCCTTGCAACATGTCCAAAGTATGTCAGATGAAGCTTCAGAATATTTGCCTCCAAGGAGCAGCCTGGCTTCACCCTCTCCAGGACGAACTTGTTTGTTCTTCTAGCAGTCCATGGTATATTCAATACTCTTCTCCAGCACCACAGCTCAAAGGCATCAATTATCCTTCTATCATCCCACTCATTTTCTAGCTTTCTAATGCATTACAAGTAATTGCAAAGACTATGGCCTGAATCAGGTGCACCTTAGTCCCCAGACTTACATGGTTGCTCTTCCATACTCTGGAAAAGTCTCTGATAGCAGACTATCTCAATGCAATTTGTCTTTTCATTTCCTGGCTGCTGGTACCAAGAGTGTTGATTGTTGAGTCAAGCAAACTAAAGCTGTTAACAATCTCAATCTCTTCACCATCTATCATGATGCTTCCAATCAGCTTAGTGGTGAGAATCTTTGTTTTCTTGACATTGAGCTTCAATTCATATTGACACCTGCAGTCCTGAACCTCCTGCAATAAGTGCTTCAGGTCCTGCTTAGTTTCAGCAAGCAGGGTTGTGTCATCTGCATAACGCAGATTATTGATGAGTCTACCTCCAATCCTGATGCCACATTTCTCCTCATAGAGTCCAGCCTCCTGGATAATCTGTTCTGCACATACATTGAAAAAAATATGGAGATAGAACACATCCCTGGTGTAAAACCTTCTCAATTTGAATCATGAGGTGTTTCCTTTCTCTGTTTTAATGACTACCTCCTGATCCAAGTATAGCTTTTGTTCTGGGATTCCCATTCATCTCAGAGTCAGCCATAGTTTGTTGTGATCCACATAGTCAAATGCCTTTGTGTAGTCAATGAAACACAGATACACATTTCTCTGGTACTCCATGCTTCCAGCCAAGATCCATCTGACATTAGCTACAATATTCCTAGTACCATGACCACTTCTAAACCCAGCCTGCACTTCTGGTAGTTCTCTGTTGATGTGCTGTTCCAGTTGTTTTTGGATAATCTTCGGCAGAATCTTGCTTTCAATGATATCAATAATACTGTTCGATAATTTCCACTCTGTTGGGTCACGTTTCTTTGGAATGGGAACAAATAATAGATTTCTTCCTGTCAATTGGCCAGGTGGTTGTCCTTAGACTTCCTGGCACGATTTGGTGAGCACTTCAGAATGTTACTAAAAATAAAATGCAAATAACAACACTTATAAGTGCTAAAGCATGTTTTGTCAACAAGTTTTACAATGAACATGTTGAACAAATAGGAGCTAATTTCCGTATCTGTTCAGAAGCCTTGTTGTTGTTGTTGTTGTTATGTTGTTATGTGCCATTGAGTCGCTTGTGACTCATAGCGACCCTATGTACAACAGCCCTAAACTCCGCTCTGTCCTGTGCTAATCACACTGTCTCTGACACTCCCATCCCAATTATCCCAGTCACTGAATCAATCCACCTCATAGAGGGCCTTCCTCTCCTGGACTATCCCTCCACCCTCCCAAGCATGATGTCCCACTCTAAGGACCGGTCTCTCCTCACAACATGTCCAGAGTATGTTAGATGGAGCCTCAGAATCCTTGCCTCCAAGGAGCCGCCCAGTTTAACCCTTTCCAGGATAAATCTGTTTGTTTTCCTAGCAGTCCATGGTATTCTCAATACTCTTCTCCAGCACCACAGCTCAAAGGCATCAATTCTCCTTCTATCCTCGTTAGTCACTGTCTGATGCATAACAAGTGGTAGCAAAACCTTAGATACCAGTTATTTGCAATTAACCTTCAGACTTCCTGTATCAGTAGATTTTGCAGCTATTGAAAAAATATAAATGTTTTGAAAACGTAAACATTTTACTACATTGTACTCTTTTAGGCTCTTCTCCACCTAAAGTATGGCTTACTCTTCCTTATTTTTTTTTAATTATTTAAAGGAATGCAGTACCGCTAGAATTACTCAATGAATTGGAAAGATCAACCCAGAAGGTGTTCTCTGTAGGAGGTCTATTCTGTCTTTTTGCAAACTCATCCTCTTGGGGGAAAAAAAAAAGAAAACAGTGGGAGCACAAGAAAAACATGCAATAACTAGTGTTTCCATCTTTGAGGCTTAATGAAGCCACTTGTGAATTATCTGGGCATTTTGATCTTTCCCCTCCCCTCTCTCGCTCATCTTTGCCCATTTCTTTACATGTTAAGACTTGTTCAGAGGTTAGGCAAGAGCAGAAAGAGGAGACTGCAAAAGTCTCATTTCTTTTCTATTAACGGCCCTTAGGAAAGGTGTTTGTGAAAGAGAAAATTGAAGTTTAACAAAGTTTAGTAATGGATCACGATGAATTGTAGGCGACTTGATGGAACCTAAAAACAACAACAGCAATGTATAGTATTCTTAATTCAATGCTATAAGTAGGTTCTATCATTTTCCCCCATTCAGGAGTTTGCGGTTTAATAGCCCCAACAACTAACCAGTGGAGCCCAGGTTTTCAATCACTCATAATTTATTTCTATTCTGTTTTCTGTAGTGTAAATACGTTCTGGATCAAGTGGCCCCTAAACCATTTCCACGGCTGGCTACACTATTATATTTGAATTGTCATGCGTGCTACTTATAGTCTTCTCATTTCAATAGTTCTGTCTTGAAAAGAACTATGGCAACTTCCTATATCAGTTCAATATTTTATTGTTACCAGATACCATTGAATCCATTCTAGCCCATAGCAACCCTGTGTGTAACAGAATGGAACACTGCTCCTTCCTGTGCCATCCTCAGTCTCTCCTGGACAATATCTGCTGGACATCATTGCAGTCCCTGTATCCATTCATTTAAGTTGAGAGACTTCTGCTCTGTTGCTGATCTTTTGCTTTTCTGAGGATTATAATCCTCTCTAGGGACTAACTCCTGCTAGTAACATATCCAAAGTATGAGACAAACTCTTACTTTTCTTGCTTCTCACCAAAGCTCAAAGGCATCTCCGTCTATCATCCCTAGTCATTGTCCAGCTCTTTGATGTATAGCAAATAATTGCAAAGACCATGGCCTGTATCAGGCGCACCTTAGTCTCCAGACTGACATTGTTGCTCTGCAGTAAGTTCGTCTCGGAGAGTGTCAATCCAGGCTGTTCCTTGGAGGCAAAGATTCTGAAGTCTGTCTGACATACTTTGTCATGAGGTATTAGTCCTTTGAGAGGGACATCATGCTTGGGAGGGTGGAAGGATAGCACACGAGAGGAAGACCCTTGATGAGATGGATTGCTTACATGACTGGGATAATTGGGATAGGTTTGTCAGAGATAATAAGATTGGCAAGGGATAGAGCAAGGTTTAGGGCTGTTGTACATCGGGTCGCTATGAGTCACAGGCAACTTGAGGGCATATAACAACAACAACAACAACAACAACAACAACATTCTTGCTTCTAAGGACCACTATATCTATACTTCTTCCAAGATAAATGTATTTGTTCTTTTGGCAGTCCATGTTGCATTTGGTATTTGCACCTCTAACACCATCCAAATGCTTCTTCTGTTTTCTATATGCATTGTTCCATCTTTAAGATGTATATCAAGCAACTGAAAATATCATGGCTTGGGCCAGGAACACCTTAGCCCTTAAACTGACACTTCTTTTTAACACTTTAAAGAAGCCTGTGGTAGCAGATTTTCTCAAATGCAACATATACTTTCATCTCTAGTCTACTCCTTTTATGGGCTTTAATCCTGGGTCCCCCAAACTAAATGTTTGACAACTTCCTCCTTCTTTACATTTATCATGATGCTGTTTATTGCTTTAATTGTGAGGATATTTCTTTTCTTTCTGTTGAAATATAATACATGATGAAGGCAGTATTATCATTTTAATATTAAGATGGAGATGAAAATGGTATCAATTTCTAGCAGTGTTGATTTGCTGGCAGGAATATTGAAGTACGATGTGTTCGGGACGTATCCTGTCTACATTATGTCTTTAACTCTGACCCCATCTGTGTTTGCCAGATTCCCAATTAAGCAAGCTCCCCAGGTTCTGAAGTGATTAAAATTATCTTGAAACTCAGATTCTATTATGATATCTTTTAGCCTCTTTATCTTTCTCTTCTTTGCTAGAATTATCTGTTTACTTTTTTCAATGCAAGGTCTTTTTAGATGCTCTTTTTCTATCAACAGTACCTTGAAGTGTGGATAGATTCATTGATTCATGACCGTGTTTTTATCTCATTGTATTCAGTACTGTAAATTTTCTTGAAATATATTCTCAACTTCTCAGCTGAATCCAATCTTACAAATTCATCTAAAGGATGTATTTCCATCTGCCTCTCTCTCTCAAACCTTTTACTATTTGGTCATGATTGGTATTTGGGTTAAAAAAATGGCTTATAGACATGAGTAATTATTAGAGACTAACATTCATTCTCACAAAAAGAAAATTTCCAAAAAAATGAAATAATAATTTTCTCTAAGCATGTAATTTAGAAATTCTATTTGAATAATGAGTTATCAAACACCCCAGTGTTCTTCTTTTCCCATTTATTAATGAGCTGCTACCCAAAATCCAATAATGATGTAAGAGTGATTTATAAATGTCATTTAGATTTCCAGAAGTCAACTTACACTTCATGAAGTAATATTTCTGTAAAGGTTTGTAAATTTTCTTTTCTTCCTGTCAAACATGCCCGTTTACTAATATGAGTATACCTATTTTATCTGGTTGCTAGGAGCTTTGGAAAAGGGAACAAAGTCTGTTCTTATTTTATGAAACACCATGTGGACCAATCCTATCAGTAGAGAGCAATTCTTTACGTTTTATTCAGTCTTAAATTTGTTGTTGTTAAGTGCTATCTAGTCAAGGACAACCCATAGTGATCCCATGAGTAGCATATCTGAACCCTGCTGTATCCTGTGCCATTCTCACAATCTCTGACACACTTGAGCCTTTTGCATCAGTCACTGTGTTAATCCACTTGGTTGAGAATCATCCCCTTTTTCCTTCCCTCCCCCTTCCCAAAGACGATGGCTTTCTCCAATAGTCTCTCCTAGCAGCATACCCAAAGAATATAGACCAAAGTTTTATCATTTTTGCCACAAGGAGTACGCTGGATGTACCATCTATAAGATATATTTGATTTGTTTTGGCAGTCCATGGTATATTCAGTGTTCTTCTGCAATACTGCAATTCAATACTGCAGCTCACAGACATCCATTCTTCTTCTGTTCTCCTAATTCACTGTCCAGCTCTCAGCAGCAAAGCAAGTGATTGAAAAGACTGTGGCCTTAAAGGCACACCTTAGTCCTCACACTAACATCATTGCTCCTCAATACTTTTGAGAGGTCCCTGAATACAGACTTTCCAAGTACAAATGTCACCTGTTCTCCTGACTGCTGGTACTAAATGTATTGCTTGTGGATCCAAGAAAGATGACGTTGTTGACAATTTTAAGTTTTTTCTCCATCTATCACGACTTTGCATAGAGGCCCAGCCAGGAGACTCTTTGTTTTCTTGGCATTCAGATGTCATTCACACTGAAGACTGAAGTCTTCAGTCCTCTCCGGCAAGTGCTTCAAGTTCTCCTCACATTCAGCAAGCAAGGTTGTGTTTTCTATCTACGAGAAAGCATATCTTTTCGAGTGACTTATGTGAGGCTCCAAATAAGTACCGATGGCTTCATTAATAGTCTTACATTTCTTGGTTTTCATAATGGTGGTGACCCAGCGATGACACTATCTCAGGGGCGGCCCACTTGATACATCTCTTAGACTCATGGATGCGCTAGGCATCCTGGCTGCCATTTCCTGGTTAGGTGGTGAATGTTTCAGAACATCTCTCATATTCTTTAGAAAACTAGCATTTTCTCAACTATAAGGTTGATGATTTTTTTAAGGATTAATTAGTAGGGTTATTAATCCAAACAATTAAGTTCTCTCCTAAGAGTCCAGCTGTCTGATTAATTAATAGATTAATTAGCCAGTGGCTTCTCCAGATGTCTGTTGAGATACTCTCCCTTGAGCACTGCCTGGCTATGTTTCCAGTTCGTGAATTAATATCCTCCGCTTACTCAACTGTACAGTGAAAGGCGGTTGTGTATTAAGAGAGCCGGGTCGTGGGTTTGCTTTGAGTAAGAATGTATTTGAAATGATTCCAGGTTATCCTTCTCACTCACAACTCTGACATACTTCTGTGTTGTGAATTGATAACATTTGATAAAAATCTTAATAGCTTTTCAGATGTATTTCCTCTCCCCATCCGGGGAAGTGTACTTACAAATTAAACATTGCCAGGCAAAAGACAAGAGTCATCACATTCTGTGCCATGATTTATTTATTTCAATAAAGCAAGGAAATTATAACACTGTTTCTGGTCGTATACATTTCGTAACCTTTTCCGTAGCCGTTGTTTTCCAAGGGAAAGCTTTGTAAAGCAACGCATTTGTCGCTGACTCTTGCTTCGAACTCATAGAGACTCCCAAAGGCAGTTAGTGATAATATCTGGGAATTCCCAGAGAGGCACTTCCTGGCAGATAGGAGTGACTTCCTTTTCTGGGAAGTGACTTCTCTTTTCTGGTCTCCTGGACATATTGTCAAGGTGCTGCCACCTTCTCTTCCTCCTGTAGATCGTCCAGATCTTCTGAGTCCCATGGCTGACTTTGCCATGGTGTCAAGTCTCCTTCCTGGCTCCATACTGCTCTGGCCTATGACTGTGCTCTTCAGACCACCTCATCACACCACTGGGACAGGACAACCACGTGGAGATGAAGCTGCAGGATGTCCTATTTAAATCTGGGAAGGAATGGCTTTCTTTCCTTCCCTTCCTGTACAGAGCAATATAGTGCAGCAGAGAATGCAGCTTTTAGAACCAGAAAGGCCTAGGTTTAAAACAGTCCTCCAACCAATATCTACTTAGATTTAAAAGAGGATCCTCTCTTTTTTAATTTTTTCTACTAGTTTATTTACAAAATTCAAATACAAATTTGAACACATTTTTTCAATTTCCTTCATCTCCCTACCCATCTAATTGTACAACGCAGTGATTAATTCCCCCTTCCCCCTATACATCTGTATTCCTCTGCTTCCAGCCTCTCCCACCCCTCCTAGATCCTTATACTCTTTCTACAATAATGGTTTTATACAATATTTATCCTTATGGGATGGAGTTAGTTCACTCAGCATAATGGTCTCCAGTTCCTCCCAAGTTAGGTAATAATTTACAAAGTTATTGCTCCTGCATGCTGCATAGTATTCTGTTGTGTGAATATACCACAGTTTCTCAATCCATTTGTTTGTGGTTGGACATTTGTGATGTTTCCATGTTCTTGCGATGGTAAATAACACTGCTGTGAACACTGGTGTACAAATCTCAGTTTGGGCTTCAGTTCTCATTTTCTCAAGGTATATTCCAAGTAGTAGAATAGCTGGGTCATATGGAATTTCTATGTTCAGCTTTTTGAGGAAGCGCCAAACTGCCTTCCAGAGTGGTTGTGCCATTTTACAATCCCACCAACAATGTATAAGAAGAGTTCCTTTCTTGCCACTAAAAGATTCTCTTTATTATCTAAAACTGCTTTAACGAATACACTTCAAGTAGGTAACTTTACAGGACACAGTTCTGGGAACTAAAAGTGTAAGTCACTGTTTTGAGCCAGACTGATTTCTTCTGTGAACAACTCCTTGTTTCTGAGGAAGTGCCAGCCATCTTTCATGTCCTCTTGCTCACTGTTGTTGTTATGTGCCATCAAGTTGACTACAGCTCAAAGCAGCCCTATGCGCAATGGCTCTGAGTTTGGCTCTATCCTGAGTCCATCTCACTGTCTCTGACACAACTTCCCTCATTACCCCAGTCACTGTGTCAATCCATCTCATCCAGGGTCTTTCTCTCCTGCACAGCCCCTCAACCCTTCCAAGCATGATATCCTTCTCTAAAAAGTGGCCCCTCCTAGAAGTATGCCCAAAGTATGTCACACAGAGCCTCAAAATCCTGCCTCCAAGGAGTAGCTTGTTTTCACCCTCTCCAAGACGTATCACCATGGTATGTTTAATACTCTTCTCCAGCTCCACAACTCAAAGGCATCAATTCTGTCATCTTTGGTCATTGACCAGGTCTCTGACGTATAGCAAGTAATCATGAAGGCCATGAACTGGATCAGGCACTCGTTAGTATCGAACTGCTATTGTTGTCACCAGCAAGCACTCTGAAGAGGTCCCTGACAGCAGATTTTCCTGATGCAATTCATTTTTTTATTTCCTATCTGCTGGTACCAAGAGTGTTGATTGTGGAACCTAGCAAGTTGAAATTGTTAACACTCTCAATCTCTCCTTGGTCTATCATGGTGCTTCTAATCAGCCCCCTGGTGAGAATCTTTGTTTTCTTGATGTTGACCTTTGATCCATTTTGCAGACTATAGTCCTTGACCCTCTGCAGCAAATGCTTCAGGCTCTCCTCAGTTTCAGCAAGTAAGGCTGTGTCATCTGCATATCACAAATTGTTAATGAGTCTTCCTCCAGTCCTGATGCCACATTCATCCTTATTAAATCCAGCCTCCAAAATGATCTTTTCCACATATAAATGGAAAAGGTGTGGAGACAGAGACATCATGCTCCTTTCCTGATTTTGAACCATGATGTTTATGTATAATCTGTCTTCCATGTGCATCTGCTCCTCTGTCTACTTGGTCATTTTTATAACTAGGACTTGACTTAAAAATAACAAGAAAACATGATTAGGTTTAAGGTACACTTGACACTGCTATGACTTAAAAGGAATGTTTGGTTAGATTTGATTAGATTGTATTATGGAATGTGATTATGGAAAAGTAGCTTAGAAGATATTATGGAAGATCATTATATCACATTACATAACAAAAGCAATGCCATAAGCAAGGTTAACTGATTTAATTGACTGCTCATGACAGCAGCTGTGTTTGATGACACAACTAGAAATCAGATACTTATCAAGTTGACACATAATTAACCATCACAGATGTAGTAGTGATACTGACTCCACAGGGTAGCTGTGAGTATTGCATCTGTAACACTGATAATACCTCCTATTCCTCCTGGAATCCAGGTCCTGAATCCTTGAGCAGAGAATAGGAGTATCTCATCTGTCTATCAGACAACCACATTCGTCATTCCATTAGTCTGTGTGCGTGTTATTGTGCCCTGCTGATAGTGATTTATGTCTTGAATATGTTTCAAGTGTACATGTGGGGTAGATAACTCCTGGGGGGAAAACGCTACTGATAGTAGTTGAAGCTGTGGATCCAGTTGGCCCCAACAGTAGGTACATGGACAGATTGAAAAGATGAGTTGAGGGTGAGCAAAGACATTTAAAGGAATGACAGGTAGACTGAGAATTAGAAGTCACGAACATTTAGGGTGTGGTCAG
Source organism: Elephantulus edwardii (assembly GCF_000299155.1). NCBI lineage: Eukaryota > Metazoa > Chordata > Mammalia > Macroscelidea > Macroscelididae > Elephantulus > Elephantulus edwardii. Next base: position 3,332,326 of record NW_006399852.1, on the reverse strand, counting down.
TGAAGAGGAAAGAGCTCCAAGCAGGAGAAGAGGAGAACGAGGAATGTGTGGTGGCACCCAAGACAAACGGAGAGTTCCAAGAAGCCGGTATGTCAAACAGCTCAAAGAACTCTTGTCAAGATGTGAGTTATAAGCATTGCCTGGATTGGACAATACAAGGGTATTGATGGCATGGTAAAGTGAGAGCAAGGAGTGACACATTTTTAGGTTAAGAAGCCTTTTTTTTAAAAAAAAAAAATTGCATTACTTGAGATCCATGGCAACCTTCTGCTGGATTTCCAAGATTTTTATGAGAGGAGAGGGACCAACTTTTTCTTGTGGAATGCACAGTAGATTTGACCTGACAGCCTTCATGTTAGTAGCACATAACACACTGTGTACCACCAGGGATCCTTAAGAGGTGAATGGTAAGGAAGAGAATAGAGATTTCCGGTGAGAAGTGTAACTTGGTTAATACAGTTTGTTTTTTGTGGTTGTTTTTTTTTTTAAGATGAAGGAGATGGGACATATTTGTTATTGTTTTAAAGATGGAGGAGATTGGATATGGATACAATCCAGAAAGTTTGCTTGCCAACATAATGTAAAGTGTGATTGAAATGACAGTTAATTGTCACCTCAAATTTAATTAGTACACTAAAAGAGAAATTCTAACTTCATATGAGATCGCCGTGCATTGGAATCAACTCAACAGTGGTGAACAACAGCATAACTATCAGACTTGCCAAGCTTGGGGTTTTAATCTTTTAAACCCGATTCCTTTAGGGAAAAAGAACCCATTTGACAACTTTTCAGTGAGTGTCTTTGAAGCCTCATTCTTTAATGGGAGTGTTTCTTTCCCAAGTTAGAGTTCAAAGCAAAGAGAACCAGAGCCTTGTCAGTTCCTTTCCCTGTCCTTGTCACCAGGGACTTGGAAAAGGGTGGACATGTTTGCTTGACTTTCTGGTAAAGCCACAGATGCTGCTGCCAGGAACAGGCCAGCCATTGGCTGTTTGTCATGATTCATGTAAGAAGCCTTGTTTACACACTGCAGGAGACTGACTTGTCCACTGTGGCATGTCCGGTGATAAAAGAAAGCAATTCTTCTCAGAGGTGCACGGTTCGAATCCACCAGATGATCTGCTGGAGAAGGAGGTACAATCTCTCCTGTACCTGTCAGATCCTATTAGATGGTATACATACAAAAGATTAAAAGAAAGCAATTCTTTTTTTTTATTTTTTTATTGTGTGCATGTACCGTCAAATCAGATCCGACTGGTACAGGAGGAGATTGTCCCTCCTTCCCCGGCAGAGCATCTGGTGGATTTGAACCATTCGCCTCTGGGATTGTAGTTGCAGCTCCTTGCCACTAGGCCACCAGAGCTCCCCAAAAGAAAGCAATTCTATTCCCAGTGCGTCACTGAGTTCAGAGAGATCTTTAAACTATAGGAGCTGAAAGGTCGAGGTGAATCCTTCCAGTGCATTCCTCCTGCCTAGTTTGTTCTTTTCCCCTCTCCCCTTTGTCAGAATCATCTGGGTTTAGGAGAGCCACTTCTATTACAGAAAAGTGAAAATGAAGAGAAGATCTGTGGCTCCACTTTACTTGTGGTCAGAATTAGTGATGCTACTCAGCCTCTGGGTTCTTGAGAAGCCTCTTGTCCATGAAAAGAGCTGTGGAGAAAGCTTCCTCTTGGACATGCTGTTTAGTGATGAATGGTAATAGTTTTTACAGTCATTTTCCGGTGATCCCTCCTCAGATAGTTCTCTTTGCTTTCACTCCAACTCCGACGGAGGAAGTTCATTTAGGAGTCAGCGTGTTCTGCACAGAAATTCTTCACATGTCTATAGATTGAGATGCCAAAGTTTCCTTCCAACCACCATCCCTCCCTTTTGCTTCAGACAGATCCCCATCCTTGATAGAAGCAGGAAGTAAAGAAATGGATCTGAGAAGTAACTAGTTTCTCATGTCTTTCATTTTGGGAGTTTTCTATGAATTACTACCCCCCCCCCAGCCCCTATCTAGCTCCAAGTCTTCCCTGGCCTCAGTTCTGTCTTTTCTCTTTAATTTCAAATGAAGATGAAGAATCATGTCTATTCTTGGAGCCCATTACTTTCCCCTCCTCATTTAGAATCTTCTGTTTTGACAGAATTTATCATGGATTGTCACCCTTGATGATTAAAAAAAGGCACTAATGAGATGAAGCTTGTCAAGACTTGATCATAGGGCCTCTGTGCTCTGTCAGATGGTAATAGGACATTCTCAAGAGAACGTTGAAAAAGCAGAAGTGTGAGAATAGATTATGGATTCCTGGGGATGGAGGGCAGAGGTGAGGTCAGGCCATCCGAATGAGAACTCCATATGGAAAGTGACCACCATCAAAACCCCTCTACTCTCCACAGAGTATATGAATAGTCTATAGTGTAAAATGAATCAGAATGATGACTTAGAACGAGATGCCCACAGCAGTAGATCTTTCTAGAAATAGCTGTGGTTCCCCACCCCCCACCCAACTTGTTATTAGTATTTCACTAGGAGGATTATTACATTCAAGGCAGCAATTTTATAATTTGTTAACTTCTATGAATTTCATGTTTAACGTACAAGCAAATGACCAAGCAGATCTGACTAAATCTTTGCTTCTCCACCAGGGTTTATTGTTTGAGATTATGCTTTTTATTCTGGAAAAGTGTAGCATCATTAGCAAATTAGTAGCAGCTCATTAAGAAATATGGTTTTGGCGAGCTCTGGTGGCCTAGTGGCAAAAAGGTGTACTGCAATCCTAGAGGTGCATGGTTTAAATCCACCGGATGCTCTGCTGGAGAAGGAGGAACAATCTCCTCCTGTGCCAGTCAGATCTGATTTGGCGGTGCACACACACACACAATAATAAAACAAAAATTTAATAAAAAAAGAAATGCTGTTTTGTTGTTGTGTGTCAGTCATAGGAGTTGACACATTGCTGACCCTCCTTTCGGTTTTCAGAAGCAGTAAATCGTAAGAAGTTTCTCATCCTTTTCCTGTGGAATGGCTGATGGATTTGAACTGTGTGCCTTTGGGATTGCAGCACAGCTTCTAACCACTAGGCTGAGCACCCCACAGCAACCCAGTCACAAACTCACGTTCCTGCAGCATGAATTTACAGATTGTAAACGTAGTTGTATTAACACTAATGTTATGTGTCATCAAGTCAGTTGTAACTGCTAGTAATCCTGTATGACAAAGGCCCGTGAGGTTTTCTAGGATATAATCTTATGGGAGTCGATTGTCAGGCCTTTTTCTCCTGGGTCTCCAGTGGGTTCCGGCTGTGGGCCTTTCAGGTAGTAACCGAAAGTTGATTCCCTGATGGACGACTTGGGCTTCTTGGACTAAATGCCATTCATACATTAGGATTTTGTGGCTGTTCTCCATTAAACATATTTCATTCATTCAGAGATTTAGATACCCAGCCTGTGTTTATGTCCAGAACAACTTCAAAATTTCTTTAGCTCATTTAAGAATTTAGTTCAGTCGAAAATAAGAATCGGATATGACCCCAGCCAATTAGTTATTATTTGGAAAATGTGTTGTATATCTGATGATATTTTAGAGACTTGGAGCTTCAGTAAATATCAACAGCAGACTCTTACCAAATCTTTACCAATAAACACAAGCCCAAGTTGAAGGAAAACAAATATTCCCGAGTTAGAGTCCCAAATCCTAGAGGTAAATTGGAATACGTGTTAGAAAGTGATACAAGGACATGAAATGAAATCATTCTATTAAAACATCATTTTTGCCTTCTGTTATTGTTATTCCTGTATGATATGATACTAATGGGTTCATAATCCTGGTATTCTGTTGGTCAGCTTGTAGATTTGATGTAGTGAATTTCACTGTCAGTACAATTAGACATTTCAGGTGTTCATGCAAAACAGCTGCCAGAGGGAGGAGGGTTCAGATTTTATGGAAACGATCTTGGTCCACTGCCTCCTTCACTTGAATTAGCACTCAAGTATCCTCAAGGAAGGTGCCCAGGACATGACCCAGTCAGAGGGTGCCACCAATCTCATTAATACAGCAGCTGCTGTTTGAATTTGCTCACACCAAATTACAGCAATTGGTTTCCATCTATTTTTTTTTTGCTCTCTCACTTTGCAAAAGACATTTTAAAAATATGTATTTTAGACATTTAAAATATTCTAGAATAGCCTGAGTGTTGCAAAAAAAAAAAAAAAAAAGCCGAGCACTGGTTGAATATCTTTCTTCTGAAATATCTGTCATTCTTAATTGAGACCGAACACTAAAGGCTCACCTTTTCTTTTCCTTTACTTTTTAAGCTACTATAAAAGTCCATACTTTTTACCGTTTTATTTTAAATTCTCAACCGAAGATCTGGATTGGGAGGGTGTGAGTTACTGGTATTGTTAGAAGCCCTCGAGTTGGTTCCAACTCACCGAATCTCCATGCAGAACAGGAAGAAGTTGAGCCTGCCCTGTGCTCACAATCTCTGCTGTCCTTCAAGCTGTTGTTGGAGTCACTGTGCCATGTGGTCACCGTATCAGTCTATCCCATCGATGGTGCTCTTCTTTTTCACTCACCTTTTCTCTTTCCAAGTATTATGTCTATTTTCCAAAGACCCGCCCTTCCTGAAAACCTGTTACCTATTCAGCTTACCTGAACAGACAGCCCACTGGGTCATATTTGGAGATGTGCTTTCTCCGAATTTCATATGAGAACAAACAGGAAATTCTCACCCAATGGAATCAGAGTAGTTGCAGAATAAAGAAAAGTCCATGTAGTTAAAGAGAAAGAAGAAAAAGAAAGATGGAGACCAATAATCTGTTGTTGTCAGGCACCACGAAGCTGACTAATAGCAGCCTGGTGTCAACAGAATGAAACCGACTTTGTGCCGTACTCACGGTCTCTCACATCCTCACAAGCCCATTCCTGGTGGCTCTATCACTTCACCTTGTTGAGGATCTTCCTCTCTTTTGACTCTCTTCTTTTCCAAACATAATGTCCTTCTCCTGGACTGTTCCCTGCTGATACTATGCCTCCAAAAATGTGAGATGGAATCTCTCTACCACTGCCCTCTGACTAAAGAGTGTGTGAGGTTAGAACACGGGAGATTCTGAAAGCATGGTATTCCCTGGAACAGGTAGAAAAGGGGCTGTGTAACTGAAAGGTGATAAGCATCGATGTGAAGGGAGGCAATGGAAAGACATTTATTTCCCAAGTTTTAATGAAACCAATCACTATGCTGTAATGCTAAAGCCATGAAAAGGTAAAGATGAAATTAAAAAGATAAGACTACTCAAGTGCACAGCCGTCATTCTTCAAAGACACAAAGCACAACATAATGATCTTCTGTTTCTGCCTGGGGAATGACATCAGATATGCTAACTTAAGTTATTTGCAGGTGATTACAACAGAAATTAAACTGTGTTTTAGGGGAGTAAAGATCTTATTAATAAAAGAGTGTCTATTGTTAGCATAATTGCATGCCTCTTGACTTATTACTCAGGCAAATGTCATACACTTCCTGCTCCTTACAGAGTGTGTGTGTGTGTGTGTGTGTGTGTGTGTGTGTGTGTGTTTTCAGAGGTTCTTGCAGATGTTAATCTGAGTGTATATTGACAAAAATATCTTTTTCATTTGATTTTTGTTTGGGGCTGCATTCTTTTTCTTTCTTTTTTTTTTAATCAGATTCAGACATTCCATGAGCGTTGTTCTTACTTTAAGCCAGCAGGAATCTGCGTTTCAAATTTTCCCTAGTTAGACCCTGACCCTATTATGTAAGCTGGGTTGGGGAATTCACACGTGACAACCTCTCTCATAGTGGTGGCATCCTCTCTTGAAATGATGCCACTTTACAGCACTAGAATTTCATCTCCTCACCACGGCCTCCTCTTTAGTTCTTGGGGCCCAGAAATGGGTCTCAGTGACTAACAGACGGTCACGGAACTTAGTCATTGTCACTTGCTGATGTGTCAGTGCCTGGATCATGACAGCCTCGCGAGAATGCACAGAACCAAATGCTGCTGAGTCCTGAGCCACTGGACAGATTTTAGCAGAACTTCTAGACTACAGCCGACTGGAAAAAGAAAGCTTGGTTATCTATTACTGAACATGCACTTGAGAAAGCCCATGTCAGAGAGCACGCTATGTACATGCCCAAAGTATGTCAGACAGAATCCTCACCTCCAAGGAGCAGCCTGGCTTCATCCTCTCCAGGATGAACCTGTTTGTTCTTCTGGCAGTGCATAGTATATTCAATACTCCAGCACCACAGCTCAAAGGCATCAATTTCTTTCTATCATCCCTACTCATTCTCCATATAAAAAAATATTTTTATATGTTACCTATTACTATATATATAGATAGATAGATAGATAGATAGATATAAAATAGATAAATATATAATATTTATATAGATAGTTCACTATACTCAAGTATATGAAAAGAATATAATTTTTTATGTAACCTTTACTTTTTCCTACTTTGAAGGTCTGGCAGGTTTTCATGAGTAGAGTTCAGAAGGACAGGCCAACATGTTCTGCAGTTGGAATAAGGTTATAAAGAAAATTGCACTCTAGTCTCCCAATCACGTAAGCCCAAACCAGAAGAGCTAGTTTTCCTCTTACTTTAAGCGTTATGTTATTACAGAATCATTTTCATGAGAAGAAAATAAAACAAACAAAAAACCTAATTGGCTGACTTGGGGCGGATGAAACAGTGAGTCCATGCCAGCAGTCTTAGGTAGTATGGAGTTTCAATACGAGTTTTCAAGGAGAGAAGTGGGATTGCCTCATCTTTGCTAGAACTGCCAAGGATACTTAACTCAGTTTGGACAGAAGAACGACTTTGGTTCTCTGACACATGGGCCTAATTCCACTTCCTAAACAACATGCATGTGGAAACTCTGTGAACTTCGACAAATGACGATAGTTATAGAAAGGCTTCAGGTCTTTTGCTCATAGGGTTGCTATGAGTCATGCTTGATTTGATGGCAGTCAACAGCAACATTGTAGAATATGTTAATGCAGGTGGGAAGCTTTACCAGATGAACTTACATAGTATGTAATTGCCATAATGTTCACTTCCCATGTAGGTTTTCCAGGGAACCTCCTGGCTACATTTCTTAAGAAAACTAGAGTATGCCTCATTTGCATAAATAAGGCATGGGGAGTAGGATGGAAGTAACTCACTCTCTTGCAATCATGTATATATATATTTGTTGTTGTTTTTGTGTATATATAAACTAGGGTATGCCTCATGTGCATAAGTGACACATGGGAAATAGGATGGAGGTAACTCTATCTTCTATCTATCTATCTAATCTAGTATCTATCATCTATTATCTCTATCTATCTATTATCTATCTATCTATCTATCTATCTATCTATCTATCTATCTATCTATCCTACATACCTATCTATTGTTGTTTTTGTGTACTGTAGAGTTAGAATTGACCCATAGCTGACCCTCCAGCAGATTTTCAGAGGCAGTTAATCACTTGGGAGGAGATTCCCCATCATTCTCCCATGGTGCAGCTGGTGGACTCCAACTGCCTGATTTTGGGATTGCAGCACAGCATCTTGACACTAGGTTTCTCCTCTTCTCTTCTCTTTAGATATATTTATATATGTTTCTTTAGTTATAATTATATATATGCATATATATATATATATATATAGAGAGAGAGAGAGAGAGAGACAGAGACAGAGACAGAGACAGAGAGACATAGCTATAGATACGAGTGATAGCTGGACAGTCTCCTCCTGTTTCCATGTGATTTATAGCCATGGAAACCCAACACATTGTAAGTAATGAATTGGTCTGACTTGATAACCATTAATAGATGACAGAGTGAGATAGATAGATATAATTGGTGTGTATAATATATATTATATGTGTGTATCTTATATAATATACATGTATTACCTAATAATCCATATCTTATATAATGCAGTATGGTGTCCTTGGAGAAGGACATCATGCTTGCAAGGGTAGAGGGTGAGTACAGAAGCTGACGACCCTGGATGAGATGGATTGACACAGTAACTGTGGCAATTGGGGTCAGGAGTGTCAGAGTTAGTAAGGTGGGTTCAGGATAGGGCAAGGTACAGAGATACTGAGCTATTATTGGTCACAGCATTCCTAGGAGTTGTAGTGAACGCTATGGCACATAACAACAGCATAATATACGAATTACCAGAGAGGGGTGTGTGTGGGTGTATGTGTGTGTAGTGGAAAAAGGAGGAAAAAAAGATAGTAGAGAAAGTGAGTCTCCCTAGGAAGAACTTCTGTGGCCCTGATTTAGATCTTGTAAGGGGAGCTCTGGTGACCTTGTGGTAGGAGTCATGCTGCAAACCCAAAGGCAGGCAGTTCAAATCCACCAACTGCTCTGCAGGAGAAAGCTGAGAAATCTCTTCCTGTGTGATTTGCATTCTCTGAAAACCCACTGGAGAATCACCTATGAGTCCATTCTAGCTTGATGGCATATGACAACAAGAATGGATAATCAGAGCCTTGACATTAAGATAACGATGCTGTGGTTAGATTAGGATTCCACGTGTATGTGTCCTTTGCCACTGTCTTTTCTGTAGCAGTCCCAGGACTGGGCTAATGCCACGCTCATGCTGATAGTTTTAGCAACATTTGAAATTTCATAACAAGCTGGTATAAGTTTCCTAATATAGCTGTAATAGAGCACCACAAACTGGATGGCTTATGAAAACAGACAGTTACTGTAGTTCTTAGGCTAAAAGCCCAAATTACCTGTTGGCTGGGCCATACCCTCTCTGATGTCTCCAGGGAAGATCCTCTGGTCTTTCCCAGCTTCTGGTAGCCCTAGGATCCATAGGTTTTTATATATAGATCTTCACATGATGGTCTTTCCTGTGTCTGTCCCTCTGTGTCTATTTCCTCTTTATAAAGATAACACTCAGATTAACTTAGGATCAATAAAGTCCATACTTCAGTATGGCTTTGTCTTAAATACACAGATAACATCTTTGAAAACTTGTATTTCAATCAAGGTCATGTTCACAGTTACCATGGGTGAAGATTTCAGCATATCCTGAAGACACATTTCAATACACTTTAACAATCTGAATTATGCAGATGACACAACCCTGCTTGCTGAAATTGAAGAGGACCTGAAGTGCTTGCTGTAGAAGGTCAAGGACCGTAGTCTTCAATATGGATTGAAGCTCAACATCAAGAAGACAAGCCGATTGGCAGCATGATTATAGACGATTAAGAGATTGAGATTGTTAACAGTTTCAGTTTGCTTGGCTCCACAATCAACACTCTTGGTACCAGCAGTCAGGAAATTAAAAGATGAATTGGATTGGGAGAGTCTGCAGTCAGAGACCTCTCCAAAGTACTGAAGGACAATGATGTCAATCTAGAGACTAAGGTGCACCTGATTCAGGCCATTGTCTTTGCAGTTACTTTCTATGCATCAGATAGCTGGGCAACAACTAGAGATGATAGATAGAGAATTGATGCCTTTGAGCTGTGGTGCTGGAGGAGAGTATTGAATATACCATGGACTGCCAGGAGAACAAACAGGTTCATCCTAGAGAGAGTAAAGTAAGTCTGCTCCTTGGAGGCAAGGAATCTAAAGCTTAATTTGACATACTTTGGACATGTTGCAAGGAGAAACCAGTCCTTGGACAGGGACATCATGCTTGGGAGGGTGGAGGGACAGCACAAGAGAGGAAGATCCTCAATGAAATGGACTGAGTGACTAGGAGAATGGGGGTAGGTGTGTCGGACACCATAAGATTGGCACAGGATAGAGCAGGGTATAGGCCTGTTGTATATAGTGTCACTATGAGTCACAAGTGACTTGATAGCACATTACAACAACAACAAGAAGATTCACTTGACTATTTATGAAAATCAGTCACTTGCCCTTGTATTTGTGTGGGTGTGTGTGTGGGGTGGGTTTAATTAAATGGAAATTTCACTAACCAGATTGCAAAATTCTGCAAGGTCATTATATAGAAATTCAAAGTGGAGTGAAAAATTAAACTCAAGGCATAAAAACAAAAATATGAACCATCTGGTTCTAGTTGACATGCTGTAAAAGGGGAGAAAATCCACATTTGAGCAGAGAAACTGATAGAGCAGAAGGGGTGAGACGGTGCCCAGTAAAGAATGATTGAGACTCCTAAGAAGACACTTGTGGGTCTAGATAGTGACCAGCACATGGTAAGTACTTTGCAGATATTCAGATATGAATACAGTCATAACATTCCTGGGGAGTTGATCTGTGAATGGACAATTAATTTTAGTCCCATAGGTAGAATTAGCATCCACTACAGGACCTATAGGAAATATCTTTCTGCTTGTTATAACGAAGAGTAGTATTCCTTCCAGCTGTTTAAGGGGTCAAGAAGTGCCTTCAAAGGTGGGTTTGCTGCCTAGCACATTCTTGGTGACCCTTTGAAGTGGGTCCTGTGGGAAGGACTCAGGATGTGCACAACTCTTTCGGTTGATGCATTATATCAAGAGACCTCTCTTTATCTGTTTCCCTTGAATTCTTGGTTTGATTTCTTTATGCTGTTTTGACAAGTAGTAACGTTTTCATAATAATAGAGTGAGACTATGCATGTCTGATGGTCCCAAGTGGTTCCCTACTTGCAATAGAACCCACTTTCGTTGAGTTGATTCTGACTCCTAGAGACCCCGAGGAACAGAACCTCATCCCCCACCAGTGTTTCTAGGAGTGATCTTTATGACGCCAGGTTGTCACACCTTTCTTCCTCTGAGTGCCTAGTGACTTAGAACTGCCAGCCTTTTAGTTGGTAATTGAATGTTCAAACACTGGGCCACTTTTCCTCTTGCTGGTACTAGGCATATATGACAACAGAAGCATCTGTTTCTGCTGCATTTTAGTTTTCACATAACTTTCGTGAACGTTGGAGAATTTTTTTTAAAGAAAGCACTTATTAAAGGATGCATGTTTCCTGTATCGAATAGATACCAGCAACCTTCAAATTCTATTAATTTGTAAATCTCCTGAAAGCCACTACTCTACATCTCTGCTAGATTGCTAACAGATTAACTGTTTAGTATATTGACGAGAAAAGGCTGGGCCATCTAAAACAATTCTTTTCCTTAGATATACCTACATTTAATTTTCCTAAGGGTCCAGTTAAAGTTACCATAACTGGCTGTGGCTTTGTCATTTTCATTAAACAGTTGGGAAAATAGCCCCCAATAAAGCGTGAAGATGCTACATTATGCTGTGTGCTGTGCTCGGTAAACGATGAACATAATTTTCTCGCTTATGAGATACTTTCCATGCTGGGCACAAACCTCTTGTTACACATCTTGCTTTGTGTGTGTTCAGGATCTACTTCAGTTTATACGTGCAAAAAATATCTGGGCTGAGTGAAACGCATACAGTGAAGAGAAGGAGAGGGAGTGTGTAACTGAAGCCTTTACTCCAACATGACTTCTATCACTCCTTCCCTGCTGAAGTGGAAATAAGAGAAGTGTATCCCCTCTCAACAGAGGCCTTATTCCAGATGTGCCCGGTGTTGGTGCTGTGACTGCACTCTGGGGACCAATCATCATGCCGGCCTCTGTTGTGTGTAAGCAGCGCCCCAGGGATGTGATGCCGTAGCCGCCTCTCCCACCACCATCTGTTGAGCAATATATTTCCTATAAAATTGTATTCAAGCATGGAATTAAAATTTGTATCATTACCAGTAGTTTACTACGGGAAGATGCTGGCCAGACATATCAAGGGAACGCCAGGTATCTTTGGAATTCAAGTCACCCACTAGTACGAAAGCCCTAGACCATCACACATTCTCTTAGGGAGTATAATTATCAGCCCTGGGTGTTGGAAGCCTGGTGGCATAATGGTTATGTGCTTGGCTGCAAATCAGAAGGTTGGTGGTTTATACCTACACCGTGGTCCCAAGGGGAAAAGTCCTGGCAATGTATTCAAATAAAGACTTTTGTTGTTGTTACCTGCCATCAAATTGCCTACAACTCTTAGCAACCCTGTGGACAGCAGCTCTGAAACCTGCACTGTCCTGAGCCAGTCTCACTTACTCTGACACACCTACCCCTGTCACCCTAGTTATTGTATCAATCCAGCTCATCCACAGTCTTCCTCTCCTGTACCATCCTTTCACCCTCCCCAGCATGATGTCCTTCTCCAAGGACTGGTCCCTTCTGGTCCTGTGCCAAAGGAAGCTTCAAAACCCTAGCCTCCAAGGAGAAACTTGGTTTCACCTGTTTGTTTTCTTGGAAAGTCATGGTATGTTCAAGACTCTTCTCCAGCACTACAATTTGAAGGCATCGATTCTTCTTCTGTCTACAGGCTGAAAAACTACATGGGGATATTCTTTCTGTGCTGTGAGTTGGGATCAACTAGGCAATACCTGACAGCATCAGGTTCTTAGTTTAGTAATTTCTGGAGAGAATTTTGGTCCTTTTCATGCTTGTTATGAAAGGTTTTGTTAAAATGTACTGATGGTCCCCAAAAGATGGCCTGGGGCTGGTACCCCACTAGACGGGGACTGATGCAAACAGAACCATGTTGTAAGTATCTGTGCAGTTATCCCCAGGTCACAATGGCCTCATGTACATCAGATCAAAATGGTGCCTGGTTTCAGTTAATCTAGGTTTTTGAAAGCCTAGATGCAATGCTTGCGAGTGAAAGAGTAAGAGAGTGATCTGAAATAAGAGATAGAGCTTAAGATTAAGGTGGAAGCTTGTCAGAAACAACCACAACCAAAAAGAGAGGAACCATTGCTTCTTGGTCAGTGGGCTCATCTGAAGGTCGGGTTTTTTGTTTTGTTTTGTTTTTTAGCCAGCAAGTGCTCAGCTTTGTTGATGGTAGAATTCTTCAGCTGGGAGGAACAGAGATGCCCTCAGTGCCCCGAAGTTATGCAGTCTGGTTGTGAGGGTCTGTGGCAGCGATTGTATTAACATAGGTCCTGCTGAGACATCAGGAATTCAACATGATGGAGGTAGACATGTCAGCCGCGAAATGATGATAATCCGGGCTCTAAAATACACCTCTGCAGAGAGTTGTGCTGATGACCCAAATGGATTGCCTCTCTGGCAGTTCAAACTCACCAGCTGCTGCATGGGGGAAATTTGAGTTTTCCCTTTCTGTGGGATTTATAGCCTAGAAAACCCCGAGAAGGATGAGCAGGGAGTTGATTCCAACCTGAAGGCAATGGATTTGAGGTTTTTAAAGAAAGGTGCCTGGTGGTACAGGGGCTAAGTACTGGGACTCTAACTGACAGGTGTGAGCTTTGAACCCTTCAGCCACGCCACAGAAGAGAGATGAATCCATCTGTTTCATCACATCAACATTCACAACCGTGGGGGCTCTGCTCTGCCCTTTAGAGTTGCTGTGAGTTGATGGCACTTGGTTTGGCTTTGTTTTGTAGAAGTTAGAGCTTCTGTTTGGCTTCTTGCCTTTTCAGGACAACAGGAGGCACCCCCTGCTCTAGCGCTGCACATCAGGTCCCCCTCTCATTCTAATTTCTGTGCTTTTTAGCTTCTGCACCTACTGTCAGAGTTCGGCTATCCTTGTATGCCTCAAACTTAAATGCTCAGAGACAAAAGGGAGTGTTGGTTTAGTTGGCTGAGCTGTGGTGATGTGGTGGTAGGGAGCTGCACTGCAATCCCAAAGGCAAGTGGTTCGAATCCACCAGTTGCTCCATGGGAGAAAGATGAGCAATGTTTTTCCATATGATTTCTGCCTCTGAAAGCCTGCTAAAGGGTCAGCTATGGGTCAGTTCCAACTTGAAGGTGCACACTAACATCAACAGTTGCCTAATTACCATCTAATATATCAATAGACTGATTATGGGTATAAAAATCAGGTGATAAGGTGTGATGACTTAAGTGAAGTAATGCTTTTGACCCAGGCTATGGTTGTGTAACTGTGTTGGAGAAGAGATGTGAACATCCCATGGATTGCCAAAAGAACAAACAGATATGTCTTGGAAAAGGTGCAGCCAGAGTGCTCCTTGTAGGCAAGGATGGTGAAACTTCACTTCGCAAACTTTAGGCATGTTGCTAGAAGAGGGTATTAATTGAAGAGGGACATCACGCTTGGAAAGGTAGGGAAGTGACCTTGAGGAAGACCCTCAATCAGGTCCGTTGACACAGTGACTATAGCAATAGGCTTGAGTACATCAGAGATTGTGAGGAAGACACAGGATAGGACAAGGTTCAGATCTATTGTTCATGGTGTTGCTGTGAATCATACTTAACTCCATGGCACTTACCAACATCACAACATGGTGACGTAGTCGGTAAAGAGATGATACTTGTTCACTAGTTTGAATCACCAGTGATTTCTCAGTGGAAAGATTTACAGTTTCCTGACAAGTGATTTCCAGCCTTGGAAAATCCACTGAAGGGTGAGCTGTAAATTGGTTCTGACTTCATGGCAATGAGTTTGAGTTTTGGCTGTTGGGCTCTTTTGAGACTTGGCCAACTTGAAACATCATCACTGAAACCTACTACATACTTTTAAGTACATCACTACTAGGTTAAATAAAACCAAACCTACTAAACACTTTTAAGTACATTACTACTAGATTAAACCAAACCAAACCAAATCAAACCAAACCTATGACACACTTTTAAGTACTTCATTACTAAATTTTACAAAACCAAACTAACCAACAAGCAGAACCCATTACCATGGAGTGAGTTCTAACCCATGGACCCATGTTTTGTATGGTAGACCTGCTCCATTGGGTTTGCTTGGCTAAAATCTTACTTTGGGCACATCATCAGGAAGATCTACTCCCTGGAAAAGGACCTCGATTTACTATAATAGAAGTTAGTAAAAAAATTAAATTGACACTGGACCTGTATCAATGGCTTCAAACATGCCTGTTCTTTTGATGGTATTGTAGGACTGGAAAAAAAATTGTTTTACATAAGGTCAATAATGAGTTGAAACTGACATCCACAGTAATCTTCATGGAAGCATACTGTGAGGCAATCTTCCGTGGCACTGCTGGGCATTTTGTACAGTTGTCCTTTCTATTAGTAATGATCAGAAATGATTCGTGTCACCGTGAGACCTTCCTGAGGAACTCGGTCCTTCTGGTCCTTCTGAACTACTTACATAGCATGTGAGGCAGAATGAAATATATTTGAAAGGAAAGGACAATAAAGGAGGTGCTATTTTCTCTTTGGGAAGATTAGAGAAAGTTTGATGGTGTGAGCTTAGAAAGATCAGCAAGGTTTGGTAAGTAAAGACAGTAACGTCTGAAGTTGAGATAACAAAGATAAGTCAATGAGAAACTCAAATTAATGACTGGTACTGTAAATATCTTCGAGACGGGACTGTTGTTGTTGTTGCTAGGTGTTATCCAAGTCAAGTACGGCCCAGAGTGACCCTGTAAATGACAGATCTGAACCCTGTTTTATCCTGTACCTTCCTTTCACTTCCTGACACACTCGAGCCCATTGCAGCAGTCACTGTGTCAATCCACCTGGTCAAGAGTCGTCATCTTCTTTGCCAGTCCTCTGCCTTTCTGAGTATCATATCCCTCTCCATGGAATAACCCCTCCTAGCAACATGCCCAAAATACATGGGGCTAAACTCTATCATCTTTGCCTCCAAACAGCACTCTGGTGACACTTTTCCCAACATATTTGCTCATTTGGCAGTCCATGGAATGTTCAGTACTCTTCTCCAACACCACAACTCAAAGGCATCAATTTTCCTTATGTCAACCTTATTCATTGTTCAACTCAGTGATTGGAAAGATCATAACCTGAATCAGATGTACCTTAGTCGTCAAACTGACATCATTGTTCTTCAATAATTTGGAGAGATCCGTAACTGCAGACTTTCACAGTGGAATACATCTCCTGATTTCTTAACTGCTGGTGGCAAGGGTCATAATTGTAGATACAAGTAAGTTTTAAGTTGTTGATAGTTTTATTCTTTCCTTCATCCATCATTATTTTTCCTATTGGTCAAGTGATAAGAATATTTGTTATTTTTACGTTGAGATGCAATCCATATTGAAGACTATATTCTTTGATCTTCTGCAGCCAGTGCTTCAAGTTCTCCTCACTTTTAGCAAGCAAGGTTGTATTGTATAACATAGGTTATTGATGAGTCTTCCTCCAATCTTGATGCCACATTCTTCTTCAGAGTCCAGCTTCTTGAATAAGCATACAGATTGAATAGGTATGGGAAAAGAAAACAATTTTGACACACTCTCTTCTTAATTTTAAACCATGTAGTGATTGAATAGACAACATCAAGATGGTTGGAGAGGAGATTGAAATTGTTAACAGCTTAATCTTGCTTGGGTCCACAAATAACACCCTTGGTACCAATAATCCAGAAATAAAGAGACACATTGCACTGGGAAAATCCGCAGTCAGGAATCTGTCCAAATTATTGAGGAGTAATATCAATTTGAGGGCTGAGGTGTGTCTGATTCAGGCCATAGTCTTTCCTATCACTTTCTAGGCATTTGAGAACTGGAAAATGAATAAGGATGGCAGAAAAATAATTGATGACTTTGAGCTATCCTCTTGGAGAAGAACACTGAACATTTTATGGACAGTCAAGGGAACAAACAGTTATGTTGTGAAGAGGGTGCAGCTGAAATTTTCTTTGGAGGCAAGAATGATGAGGCTTTGCCTCGCATACTTTGGGCATGTTGCTAAGAGGGGATATTCCTTGGAGAAGGACATGATGCTGAGAAGGATGGAGGGTTGGCAAAGGAGAGTAAGACCCTCAACCAGGTGGATTGACACAGTAACTGCTGCAATGGGCTCTTGTATGTCAGAAAGTGAGAGGGTGGCACAGGATAGGGCAGGGTGTGTGTTTGACTCAATGGCACCTAATAATAACGACAACAATAACAATGTTCCCTTGCTCTGTTTGTACAACAACATCTTGGTATAGGTTTTGCGTGAGCACAATTAAGCTCTGGGATAGTCTACTCTTCTCAATATTAGATATAATGTTATGATCCACACAGTCAAATGCCTTTGGATAGTCAATAAAGCATAAATAGACATCTTCTGATATACTTTATTTTCACTTAGGTTCCATCTGCTATCAACGGTGATATTCCTGGTACCACAGCCTCTTCTAAATCCTGCTTTACATTCTCTCTTTTCCTTATCTTCAGCAGTTATTTTGCTGGTATTTGATAGTTTACATTCTGTTGGATCACCTTTCTTGGAAACAGGAACAAATATGAACCTCTTCCAATCTGTTGACCAGAAAGTCAGTATAGACTCCTGAGCTCATTCAGGGCTGCATTTGTTAAATGAAAGAAGTCAATTGATATCCCATCGATTCCTGGGGCCTTATTTTTTTGCCAATGCCTTCAATACAGCTTCCGCTTCCTCCTTGGTTCCTGCTTATATGATATTTTCTGAATTTTTTCAGTGTCAGTGACTGCATAATAGAGACAGCATTGCATTAAAGGAATTTGAAATAGAAGAGACATTCTTAGGATTCCACTTATATATGGATGGAAAACAGGCAAAACTAATTTATGAAAAGAGAGAAGTGATCCCAGGAAGTTGGGTGTAGCATTGCCTGGGGAGGGGGGAGAACCTTGTATCAAGTTGTAAGTTTGTTACACTGTGCTGTAAATGAATAATAAGTGCATGGAAGTGTATGCATGTCACACTTGATCAAGTTGCACACTATGGATTTTTATATTTTATTATTTATAAAATAAACTGCAATTTATAAAAGCGAGGTAGAGGAGAAATGTCCATTTAGATTCAAGATTCAAACCCACTACCATCCCATCAATTCTAACTCCTAGCAACGCTCCAGTGATTTTCTCATAGAAGAAGACTGGCCATCTTTCTCCCAAAGAGCTTCTAGTGAATTCGAACCCCTGGAGATGGGAAACCTTTCAGTTAGATTGCAACTGACTAGGGACTATGCATATTTAAAATACAGGCTCTAGTGACATTCTCAAACAAAGCAAATGAAACAACGATTTTACACGTTGTACTTCCAGCTTTAAAAGCTAGCGGAGATTGAAAATCAGACTGTGTTAATGTCATGTGAATACATTATAGCTTTGATTTTAAGATTAGATTAAATGTGTACCTTTAAATATTTATTAACTTAAAAATAGATCATGATACTCTTTCTCTCTTGCCTTTAGGCACGTGTTTTCTGTGGCTTGGGGAAAAGCCCTTCTATTTATTTATATGGAGAGTTGAGGAAAATGCAGTTTAAGTTATTTTGGAAAATAAGAGGAAAATACGAACACTAGGCATGTGTCACTGTAGAACTGTCCTCCAGAGTTGTCGATGACTGGTAATTGAAGTAGGTGGCTGGGACTTTGTTTTGAAGCACCCCTAGGTGGATGTGAACCTTTAACCTTTTGGTTGTTAGCTGGTGTCTTAACTGCTTGGGCCACCCAGAGAGTTAGGGGTAAAGACCCTATTATTTCATTCATGACTGTGGACTTGTTTATAAAAGCCTTCCAGAAATAGCTTAAAAAATTGGCTCACATACTATCCTAGAGAAATCCAAATATTAATCCTTGTTTAGATCAGTACCTGAAATGTGTGTCAGTAGAAGCAAAACTTCCTTAAAAGAGTGCAGGAGAATTTCGACTGGAATGGCTTTCTTTTTTGTGAACTGAGAGGATGCAGAGGTCAGTATTTTTATGATAAATACAATATGTTGACCCCCATTTGAAAGACAATCAGTTCCTTCACTGGCTAGTTGCTGCCCTTGGACTAATAGCTTGGTTTTAATGTTGCTCAGAGAAAATGCTGCAGAGGACATGGGGATGAACTGGCCTCTTGGCTCCAGAGCTTGGGAAGTGAGAGATGTTGGGCCTTTGCCTTACCCTTCCTGAGCCTCAGTTTCCTCTTCTGTAAAAACAGGGCTGCGCTCGCCAGGTGAGGTGGTATAAGATGGGAATAAAATGAAAGCACAGGCTTGGCATAAGTTGTTGTTGGGTTCAAGTGTTTGGCTGCTAAGGAAAAGAGAAGTGGGCCACACTCATTAGCTGCTCTGTGGAAGAGATGTGTCACTCTGCTTCGGTAATGATTTACTGTCTTAGCAATCCTACAGGACTGCGGAGTCAGGATCAGTTAAGGAGTCAGGATCAGCTCGGTGCCTTCTCCCACGCCCCTGTACCCTGAGGATCTGTGATCATTAGGATTCCTGGGTTAGGCAGGAGTGGTTGCCATGCTTACAATTGCTTTCTTATTTTTACAATTATATTCCTTTGTCCTAAAATAGATTCAGTTTGTTAATTAGCAAGAGAAGAGGAAGTGATATTTGATTCTGATAATTTTTATTTCCTTGTATTAAGCATTAAGAAATACTAGATTGAACAGCTTCAAATTATGGCATGACAAATTCTCACCTGTGGATTTTCCTTATTGGACTCTATATGATTGAAAGCAGGAGTCGTTACTGCCAACCCAGAGGTATGCAGTTCGAATCCACCAGCTGTTCTGTTGGAGGAAGATGAGTACACTTCTCCTGTGCGATTTATTGCCTCTGAAAACCTGCCGGAGGGTCAGTTGATTCTGATTGAATGGCGCATAACACAATATATTTATATTGCTGAAGATCACCCAAAAATTGCTAGAACAGTACATTGACAGACTACTGTCAGAAGTTCAGACTAGATGAGGCCTTGTCACCAGGGATATCATAACTCATATTTAATGGATGCTGGGTGAAAGCAGAGTATAACAGAAGAATGTCTATGTTTTATTGACTATGCAAAGATATTTGACTATGTGGATCATTAACAAATTATGACTAACATCAAGAAGGATGGAAATCTCATTTAATTAATTGTACTTAATGTGAAACCTCTACTTAGATCAAGAGGCTGTTGTCTGAACAGAACAAGTAAACACTGTTTGTTGTTGTTATGTGCCCTTGAGCCCCCCTGCGACTCAAAGTGACCCTGTGTACAACAGCCCTAACCCCTGCTCTATCTGGTGCCAATCTTATTGTCTCTGACACACCTACCTACCCCTTTACCCCTGGGTTAAAAACAGGAAAGGTGTGAATCAAGGTAATGTCCTTTTTCCATACCTATTCAATTAGTATGCTGAGCAAATAATTCAGTGACAATAGGCACACAGCTCAAGGCCAGCAGCTGCTCTGCAGAGAACGATGGGAAATCTTCTCCTGTGTAATTAACTGCCTCTGAAAATCTGCCGGAGAGTCAACTATGGGTTGGTTCTGATTCTGTTGTTCACAATGACAATAATACTCAATGAAGAAGAAGAGTGTGGCATCAGGATTGGAGGAAGACTCATCCATGAACTGTGTTACACAAATGATAAAACTTTGCTTTCTGAAAGTGAGGAAGACTTCTACTTGCTGCAGAAGATCAAAGGCAACAGCCTTCAATATGGATTATATCTCAACATTAAGAAGACAAAAATTCTTACCACTGGACCAATAGGCAAGATGATGAAAAATGGAGGAAATATTGAAACTGTCAACAATTTCATGTTAGCTGGATTCACAATCGACACCCTTGGTACCAGGAGTCAGGAGATCAGGAGACATAGTTCAATGGGAAAGTCTGTAGTCAGGGACCTCTCCCATTTATTGATGGGCAATGATGTCAGTTTGAGGATTGAGGTGTGCCTGATTTTAAGCACTTGCTAGGCTACTCTGAGAGCTGGACAGTGACTAAAGATGAAAGAAGAATAATTGATGCCTTTGAGCTGTGGTGTTGGAGAAGAGTGCTGAATACCCTGCAAACTGCCAAAAGAACAAACAGATATATCTGAGAGGAAGTACAGCCAGGTGCTCCTTGGAGGCAGAAATGGCAAAGCTTCATCTCATATCCTCTGGAGATATTGTTGAGAGAAGATATTCTTTGAAAGAGACATCTGCTTGGAAAGGAAGAAGGTTGATGGAAGAGAGGGAGATGGATTGACACTGTGACTGCAGCAATGGGCTTGAGTGTGTCTGAAATAATTAGAATGGCACAGGATAGAACAGGGTTCCAATCTCTTGTTCATAGAGCTGCTAAGGATAATACTCAACTTTGACAGCATGTAACAACAATATGATTGAGAATCACCTCTTTATGTGACTCTCACTATTTGCTACATGAGGAAAATTGTGCCGAATCTTTCTCTAAGTGATGCTTGCAACTTGGTATTCAAAGATGCTATCTTCTGGATGGGAAATTTGCATAGGTGTATCATTGTTAGATGCAGTCAAGTCAGTGCTGAATCACAGTGAGCCTTTGTACAAAAATGACACCCTGCCTGATGATGCATTATTCTCACAATCTCTGCTGTGCTCAAGCATATGGTTACTGTCATTGTGCCAATCAATCTCATCAAGGGTCTTAACTCTCTTTAGCTGACACTGTTTTTCCATGAATGATGGCCTTTTCCAGGGACCTGTCTCTCTTGAAAACATGTCCATGGTATGTGAGACCACGTCTTAGCATACAGTTTTTCAGGAGAACTCTGGCTTTACCCCTTCTAAGGTAGATTTCTTGGGAATTTTGTGATTGGTTTCTGATTTTTTAAATTTTTTTTCCAGTTCATGGTATATTCAGTATCCTCTGCCAACACCACAGTTAAAAGGAATAAATTATTCCTCAGTCTTCCTTCACTGTCAACACTCTTAGCACCAGTAGCCAGGAAATTAAAAAAAATGTATTGTGATGGGAAAGTCGGCTGTTAGGGGCCTCTCCAGGGTACTGAAGAGCAATGGTGTCACTCTGGAGACTAAGATGTGTCTGATACAGGCCATGGTCTTTGCAATCACTTATTATGCATCAGAGAGTTGGACAATGACTAAGGAGGATATAAGGAGAATTGATGCCTTAAAGCTGTGGTCCTGGAGAAGAATATTGACTGTACCATGGACTGCCAAGAAAACAAACAGATTCATCCTGTAAAGGGTTAAACCAGGCTGCTCCTTGGAGGCAAGGATTCTGGGGCTTTCTTTAACATACTTTGGACATGTTGTAAGGAGGGACAGGACCTTGAAG
Organism: Elephantulus edwardii; assembly: GCF_000299155.1. Taxonomy (NCBI): domain Eukaryota; kingdom Metazoa; phylum Chordata; class Mammalia; order Macroscelidea; family Macroscelididae; genus Elephantulus; species Elephantulus edwardii. Next base: position 3,310,360 of record NW_006399852.1, on the reverse strand, counting down.
AGGGACATCATGCTTGGGAGGTTGGAGAGACGGTGGAAAAGGGGAAGACCCTCTATGAGGTGGATTGATTCAGTGACTGAAGTAATTGGGATGGGTGTGTCAGAGGCAGCGCGATTGATACAGGACAGAGCAGAGTTTAGCTCTGTTTGTACATGGGGTCACTATGAGTTGCACGTAACTTGACAGCACATAATAACAACAATAACAACAACAACAACAGGCTTTCTTTTTTCCATTGTCTGTTTTTCACCTGCATATGAGACAATTTAAAACAATCATAGTTTGATGCAGATGGAGTAAGACTTGGTGTCCAGAGAAGGCCATATTTCTGCACAGTTTTTTAAAAAGGTCATCTAGTATAATACAGAAAATGATGAAGCAATATCATAAATATCACACAGAAGTAAAATCATGCTGAAGATTATTGTATAAGTATATAGTACTGAAATAAATGGAGCGTGGTCACGCAAACAGTTGAACAATCAATTGCATATGAGATTGGAGGTTTGAGTACATCCAGGAATGCCTTGAAAGAAGGTATGGTGATTTTTACTTATGAAAATCAGTCATTGTGAATTATAGTTCTGTTTTGTCATACGTGGCATCTGCCTGAGTCAGGGACAATTAGACAGAAGCTGATACTAGTGCGGCAGTTGCTGTTAAAAGGTGCTGTACCTTACAGAGCAGGTGAGAAGCAATCAGAGCTCCATGAAGATGAGCTTTCTTGTGAGGATGTATGTTCAGCACGGGGTATCATTCCACTGGTCTCCCAGTGACTGAGAAACCAGGTACCTGGACGAAGCAGCTTCTCTGATTCACTGGAATTGGAATTAGTCTGTGACTTATAAACTCTAACTTGTTGTTGTTGTTGTTATGTGCCGTCGAGTCGTTTCCGACTCATAGCGACCCTATGCACAACAGTCCTAAACCCTGCTCTATCCTACGCCAACCGCACCGCCTCTGACACACCCATCCCGATTACCCCAGTCACTGAATCAATCCATCTCATAGAGGGTCTTCCCCTCTTGCGCTGTCCCTC
>NW_006399852.1:3276414-3308461 GCF_000299155.1 Elephantulus edwardii | reverse complement strand
TGTTATGATCCACACAGTCAAATGCCTTTGCATAATCAATGAAACACAGATAGACATTCTTCTGGTATTCTCTGCTTTCAGCCAAGATCCATCTTCACAATGTGGCACCCTCTTGAACGTAAGCTGCTGGCATGGCTTTATCAGGTAAAATTACTCCATCATGCTTTCACTGGAAATCACTGCATCAGCTCAAAGGCAGCGGCTCTTCTGTCAGCTAATTGAAATTACTATGGCAGATGCTGGGAACATATGCTAGGTTACGTTAGCTTGTGGGGGTCACTTTCTTTACTGTGTCACATGTAAAACAAGTCACACTGGCCTGGATTCTTGAGAAGATCCCAGAGCTAGGAGATAGGGGAGCGGGTCAGTATGCTCCACATATGTACTGCTGGGGTCTCCTCAGCTCTGTGAGTACCTCATAGAAGATAGAAGGAATAGCAAGGTCTCCTTTCATGATTACCACCCAGACCTGTTGACAGAGATTCAATTTGAAAGTGCATAAAAGAAAATGTACTGGGCAAGTGAGTAATTTATTTTTTTAATATTGTCCCTGTAATTACATTTGTATTCATTTAGCCCTTTATTAACAAACGTTTGTTGAATGTCTAATAATAAGACAACCTCTGCTGGCTTAGTGGAAATAAATTGTGCTGTCAAGGCAGAGGTGTATGGTTCAAATCCATCAGCTGCTCCACGGGGTACAGATGGACAATCTCCTCCTTTGTGATTTTCTACCTCTGAGGAGTTGCTAGAGTATCAGTGATGAGTTGGTTCCAGCTCTACAGTACACAACAACAACAACAACAACAGCAACAATAATAGCTGAAGTCCCTGGTCAAACCATTAATACATTTGACGGCTAGTCAAAAGGTTGGGAGTTCAAATCTTCCCATAAATTCATTGAAAGAAAGGATTCGATTCCTGCTATTGAAAAATGAGCCATTGGACATTTTGAGAAGCAGGGCTTTACTCTAGCACATGTGAGGTCACCATGAACTGGACTCAGTTCAAAGGTGGCTGTTAATAAAAACCAATAAATGTTACTAAAAGCAAAGAATGCTCATTACTTTCTTCTTTTTTATGTTTCAGCTTGTTTCATTCTTGTAGTAACAGTGTTGTTTGTGCTATATAATTGAGGAAATTGAAGAAAAGAGGTTACTTGAGTGGCTCATCATTCTTTGAACCTTGTGAATAGTCACTGTGAAGGACGTTAGGAACTCAAAGGTCTTTAAGCTAGAGCCCTACTTGAGAACAAAAACAGAGAAATTGACTGTCCTGTACTTCAGTGTTATTGTTGTTATATGCTGTTGAGTCACTTGCAATTCATAGAGACCCTATGTACAAGAGCCCTAAACACTGCTCTATCCTGTGCCAACCTCACTGTCTCTGACATACCTACTCCCATCACTTAATTGATCCATCTCATTGAGGGTCTTCCTCTCCTGCGCTGTCCCTCTACTCTCCCAAACATAATGTCCCTCTCCAAGGACCAGTCCTTCCTTGCAACATGCCCAAAGTATGTCAGACGAAGCTTCAGAATCCTTGCCTCCAAAGAGCAGCCCAGTTTCACCCTCTCCAGGACAAACCTGTTTGTTCTCCTAGGAGTCCATGGTATATTCAACACTCTTCTCCAGCACCACAGCTCAAAGGCATCAATTCTCTTTCTGTCATCCCTAGTCACTGTCCAGCTCTCTGATGCATAGCATGCAATTGTGAAGATTGTGGCCTGGATCAGGAGCACCTTAGTCTCCAGCCTGAGGTTGTTGCTCTTCAGTACTCTTGAGAGGTCCCTGACAGCTGACCTTCCCAGTGCAATTCATCTCTTGATTTCCTGGCTGCTGGTTGACTGTAGAGCCAAGCAAACTAAAACTGCTAGTAATCTCAGTCTCTTCACCACCCATCATGATGCTGCCAACTGGCCCAGTAGTGAGAATCTTTTTGTTTTTCTTGATATTGAGTTTATCATGAAGAACTGGTGACAGCACTTTAAACTTACTGCAGTATGGAGCATATTCCAACAGAGTGGAAGAGAGGTGAGACCAAATGGGTGTTGGAGCAGAAGTTAAGGGGCTGACTTGGAAGTAGGTTGAACCGAGAAGAGAACTTTGATGCCAGTGGTTAAAGCATCAGAGGTCAGAGTCAAGTGGGCTAGTAGGAACTGAATAGACAAAGCGAAGTGGGGTCAGAAACTAGGGGAGACTGCGCACTGAAAGTAGTAGTGTGGAAGGAGGCAAAGTACTTGCTAACACCAAGTCCTTCAGTCTTCTGCTGTGGCTTGGAATCAGTTGCATAACTGGATGACCTGGCTCTTTGCCCTTCAGGACAACTCACCACCTCCTGAGCTCAGTAATGACGTTTAAAGTAACTTGTCATGCCCTGTGGGCACTCTAAGTCTTCAGAGAAGCACTCTCCCACCTGAGTCTTCTCTTTAAAGAATTGTTTTCCTTTGGTAGATGCCAGTGGCTCACTAAACTCCAAGTTCCTCTGTCTTTTGATGAAAATGTGCTTCTAAAAAGTAGAAATCCTACAAAAACAAAGTAAAGTGGAAGATGTGCTTTTAACCCACCCCAAAATGTTAATCTTTCCCTGTGTTATTTTTTAAAAAATAGCATGCCATGTTGGAGATCACAAGGATGGCAAATTATAGGATAGAGTTTTGATACGCTAGTTATAGGGTTGCTATGAGTGAGCTTACTTGATGGCAACTAACAAGAATAATAACAAGAAATGTCATTATTGTTTTTGTTATGTATCTTTGAGTTGCCGGCTAAGCATAGCAACCCTATGTACAATAACCCTAAACTCTGCCTTTCCTGTGCCAATCTCACCATCTCCGACACACCTACCCCGATTACCCCAGTCACTGAATCAATCCATATCATCGAGGGGCTTCCTCTCCTGCGCTGTCCCTCCACCCTCCCAAGCATGACGTCCCTCTCCAAGGACTGGTCCCTCCTTGCAACATGTCCCAAGTATGTCAGACGAAGCTTCAGAATCCTTGCCTCCAAGTAGCAGCCTGGCTTCAGCTCAAAGACATCAATTCTCCTTCTATCATCTCAAGAAATAGGAAGTAAAAAAAGAAATAGAAAAATGGTATATACTTGAAGGTACATGCTGAAGGTACTTGAAGGATGATAAAAATTCATCTCACATTCTTTGGGCAAGTTGTCAAGAGGGGCCATCCTTATGTACATCATGCTGAGAAAAATGGAGGGTAAAGAAAGATGGGAAGACCCTTAACAGGAAGGATTGACAAAGTGGCTGTCCCGATGGGCTGAAGCACGTCAGAGATGATGGTGGTGGTACAGGATAGGCAAGGGTCAGGTCTGTTGCTCATAGGTGGCTATGAGTTGTAGTTGACTTGACAGCACTTGATAAATAAGAACAGTGTACCCATAATGAATGAATGTACTTAGGATTGTTGTTGCTGTTAGTTTTCAATGAATGCCTTTAAAACCATGGTGACCTGACACATAACAGAATGAAATATGGTTCTGCCTGCCACGATTAATGATCGTTGGTGTGTGGGAGCCCATTGTTGTGAGTGTCATCTCAGTCCATCTCATTGGAGGTCTCTACGTTACTAAATCATTTCTAGTCACCCTTCTCTCCTAATTATGTCCCACAAAAGCAAAACAAATCCTCATCTCCCTCACGTCTAAGGCGTATTCTGGTCATAGTTCTTCTGAGACTGGTTTGTTTTTTCTTTTATCTCTCCATGGTTTAATCAACTTTTATCTGTCTTTTTCATTGTCTGAGTTTTCCGTTCATGTGAAATAACTCAGAAGATCATGGTTAGGGTCAGGTGCACCTTAGTCATCAAAGTAACAGCTTTGGTTTTTAAAACATTAAAGGATCTTTCGCAGCAGATTTGTCCAATGTAAGCGGACTTACATTGTTTGATTTCTAGACTTCAAATGAACACTGGATTTATCTCCAATTTTTCGTAGCCAAAGTAAGAAGAGAAATACATTAGATCATTTTGTTTTTATATTCTTTCAGAGTAACGCACTTTTATCTGAAGAGAAGCTTTCCTAAGTCTTGTATGAGATGTGTGGTAGATGTGTAACTCCTTTATTTAAGTAAAAACATTCTTTAATCTTCCTAGGGTCACAAATAGAAAGAGAAACTTTGTTTCTGTGTCTAAATAGATACAGTTAGAATGGAAATTGTACCATATATGCTTCTTTGTGATATCTAGAATGAAACAGTGCTATCACCTCTAGAAATTCTTAAGAAATAGTTTGTACAATCGGGAGGAAGAGGGAAGCTATTGGTGATATCAGTGCTGGGGATAACTGTTTAATTTTCCCTCTGTGGAGCAATTGACTGTAAAAATGTTTGTACTGTTGTGTCTAGAAGTACATGAGGGAGTGGAGTCAGGCTGTCTAACACTGGAAAGCACCATGTAGAGGGTAACAACTACCCTAACCAGCTGATACCCAAACTCTTAGGATCTCAGTAAGGCCTGAAGGTTTACAAAAGGAGCAAATGCAAGGTGGAGAAGATCAAGTTCAACTTCTACTAATTCCACAAAGGGGACCAGTCCCATCAACACCATCCATAGTACCAAAATAATAGCTACTCGGTCAAGACATGGCCCTCACTATGCTCTTGCACCTACTATTACTAATTACTCGGCCCAAAATTCATCATCAATTACTCACAAACTTGATTTTACTCACAGTTATGGAATTCTATTAAGGAAATAGTTTTGGGTATAGGGAGGCAAAGGATAGAACACAGCAAAAATCCAGGTTTTCATGGTCAGCTGTTCCAAGTCAGGTTAACAGCAAGACACAACTGCTCAATTTGTTCAGACCGTCAACAAGTGAAAGTACATAGTACAGCAACACAAATGCAGGAAACCTCTGGTTTCCTCATTTATCCAGCAAACTTTGTCTCGCGGCAGTCAAAGTCAGCTCTTTCTTCAATTGTCCTATAAACAAGAACTTTAAGTTTGGCTCTGTCTCCAAGGCTCCATCAGGCTATACCTCACTGTGGTCACTCCACAGTCCAACCAGCTCTCTCTCTCATATTGACCTCACAACTGTTGATGTTGTAGAAGATAGTGATCAGTGGTGAACTATGTGTCCACAATTTAGGCAGAGTGAGACCATGTTTCTAGAGGAGGCTAAGACAATGGCTAGAAAAGCCATTTTCAAAAGTCCTAACACCAAAAGGCTGGTGCCTGATAGATTCAATACAGGAGGTTCAGTGAAGTTCTAATAGATAGTAGCAAGCTTTAATGCAGTTAATGATCCAACCAGAAACCAAGCCATTTCCAACTCAGAACCACCCAATAAGATAAAGTAGAATTGTCCCATCGAGTTTCAAAGGCTGTGATGTTTATGAAAGCTGAGTGCCACATCTTCCCCCTGCTTCATGCAGAAGCTGGTGGATTTAAACAGTTGGCAAATGAGTAGTGACCACTGTGCCTTAGTGACCTTGTGATGCTGTAGTGTTATTTGAGTTAGTGTTAATTCTGTGTGAAATCTAGTGTGTTTCATCTTTGTGACCCTTATTGGGAAAACCAGATACACTTTTCAGCCACATGATGCCCTTCCTTCTTCTGCTCAGGGAAGCACCATGGACGTCAGGCCTTCCCTTTCACTGACCTCTCCACTTCACGCCAGCAATTATGAGTGCTTTTCTGCACACTTAACATGCTCTTTGCTTCTCTGTGCCTTTGAGATTTCTCTTCATCTCACCCACACATCCCTAAGGTAAGCAACATATAATGTGGTTACTTAGAGTGTCCCTCCATTCCCCATGAACCTCCTGTGATCTCAGACTCTACAGAAACTGCAATAAGTTCACCATCAAAACAGTATGCAATATAGTTGTCAATCACTTTGGTATTTAATTTCTTAGAATCGATGAGTGCTAACAACAGAATTGTTTTATGAAATCTTTTCACACTGAATGACATTATTAATTGAAGTATTATTAATAATTAAGCAGAAGTCTTTTTAAAATGATCTCCTTATTTTCCTTAAAGTTATTATAAAAGTTATAGCTGTGGAAATCGGTTGAACATTCCACATTACCCCACTATTATACATAAACACTGGCAGGAATGACAACAGCTGGTGCTGGTCGTCAGTGCAGGTACAACCACATGATTTGAAGCATCCTGGTAATTGGGCCATAATGGCAGCTCTGACTGGAATTCAGGCCACTACAAGATTTAAGAAGTTAAATAGTATAGAATTTTAGCCTTATAGGTATATTGGCAATACCTTATAAGTTTATGTAAATTGTACTTACAAAATATTTTTTTGTGTGAAATAACTATTTGTTGTTGTTGTGTGTGTGACTTTGAGTTAGAACTGACTCATAGCTGACCTTCCAGCAGGTTTTCAGAGTTGTACATTGTCTGGGAGGAAATTACTGCTCCTGCTCCCCCAGAGCAACTGGTGAATTTGAACTACGTGCCTTTGGGACTAAAGTTCAAGATAAATCTGTTTCTTTTTTATATAGTCCATGAGCTATTCAGTACTCTACTCCAGCGTCACAACTCAAAAACATTGATTCTTCTTCTGTCATCCTTATTCACTGTCTAGATCTCTGATGCATAGCAGGTGATTGAGAAGACCATGAGCTGAATCAGATGCACCCTATTCTTCTAACTGACCCCACTACTTGTCAGCATTTTGTCCCTGGTAGCAGACTTGCCCTATACAGTACATCTCCTGATTTCCTGGCTGCTGGTACCAATGGTGTTGATTGTAAAAATTATCATTCCTATGCGTATCCTGATATAAAAGTATTTTTTTAAAAGAGGGTTGTATTTGGATGTTGGGACAGTGTGTGTGAGGAGGAGAAGTGGGAGACAAGGTTTGAGGAAGTGATTCTGAATGTTTCTCTGTGTGTGGGTGCATGTGTGTATCTGTGAGTATTGCCACTGTCATAGATGATAAGGCTAGTTGTTGCTAGATGCCATTGCATCAACTATGACTCATATTGATCCTGTGAACAACAGATCTGAACCCTGTCCTGTTCAGTGCCAACCTCATCATCTCTGACACCCTTGAGCCCATTGCTGTAGTAACTATGTCAATCCACTTCATTGGGGAACTTCCTCTCTTTGGTTGATTGTCCACCTTTTGAAGCATGATGTTGCTTACCAAGGAATAACCTGTCATAACAACATGCCCAAAACATGAGACACAGCTTCACCATCCTTGACTTGAAGGGGCACTCTGGTTTTACCTTTTCCAATACATATCTCTCTGTTCTTCTAGCAATCTGTGGGATACTCAGTACTCTTCTCCAGCACTTCAACTCAAAAGCATCAATTCTTCTGTTGTCATTATTCAGTGTTCAGCTCTCAGATGCCTAGCAAGTAATGGAAAATATGATTGCCTGAATCATATACATCTTAGTCTTCAAAATGACTTCATTGCTCCTTGATAATTTAGAGAGGTCCTGGACAGTAGACTTGCACATAGCAATATGTCTCCTAATCATCTAACTGCAGATTTCAAGGGTGTTGATTGTGAATTCAAGCAAGATGAAATCATGGACAGTTTCAATATTTCTCCATCTATCATGATGTTCACTATTTGCCCAGTGATAAGGATCTTTGCTTTCTTAGTGTTAAGGTGTAATCTGTATCGAAGGTTGTATTCTTTGATCTTCTATGGCAAGAGTTTCATGTGTTCCTTACTTTTACCAACCAAGGCTGTGAGGTCTCCATAACACAGATTGTTTATATGAGTCTTCCTCCGATCCTTGTGCCACATTCCTCTTCATGACTTCTGACTTCCCGAATAATTTGCTCAGCATACAGATTGAATAGATATGGAGAAAAGATACATCTCTGATGCACACCCTTCCTGATTTTAAACCATGCAGTGCTGTCTTGCTCCTAAGTATAGATTTCACATAAACACAATTAAGCATTCTGGGATTCCCATTCTTTTCAAAGTTAGCCATAATTTATTATGATCTCCACAGTCAAATGCCTCTGCACCGTCAATAAAACACAGACTGACATTCTTCTGATATTGGCTGCTTTCAGCCAGGATCCATCTAACACAAGCAATGATATTCCTGGTGCCATGGCCTCTTCAATTCCCATCTTGAATTTCTGGCTGTTCCCTACCAATGTACTGTTCCAAACATTTTTGGGTGATTTTCAACAATATTTTGCTTCTATGTAATATTAATGATATTGTTTGATAATTTCCACATTGTGTTAGGAAGGATCAAAATATCATCACACAGAATTCTGAATTACAGACTAATGACATCATTTAATAATTCGAACATGTTGGAACATACTTTTACCCATATTTAACTATTATCCTTTAATGATTCTTTTTATCTCCTCCTTCCCTCCTTTCCTGCCTCCCTCATATCTTCTCCTCCCTATTTTCTTTCTCTCACAGTCTCAAAACACACACACACACACACACACACACACACACACACACACACACACATCAAGTTGGTTCTGATTCATCACTGACCCTCCAAGTGGATTTCCAAGTCTGTACGTCACATGGGAGGAGACTAACCATCTTTCTCTCTCACAGCTGCTGGTGAACTTGAACCCTCATAGACGCACAGCAGTGCAGCTCTCTATGGACTGTACCACCAGAGCAGCTCTATCTCCCATTGGTTTTCTCATAATAGAAGTCTTAGTGAATAATAACTCGCAGAATGACAGCGTATTTCTAATGTGAAAGGTCATTTTAATGGAAAAGAATCTTGATACAAGAATAATATTTCCATTTCCAGGGTGTATTCTGGCTTTCTGAACTTTAATATAAGTTATATTAATGCAGATAAGTCTTGGGAAAAGTGCAGCCAGAGTGCTCCTTAGAGGCAAAGAGAGCAAAGCTTCATATCTTATACTTTAAACATGTTGCCAGGAGAGGCTTTTCTTTAGAATCTCATGCTTGGAATGATGGAGGTTCAGCAAACGAGAGAAGAGCCCCCGAGGAGGTGAATTGACACAGAGACCATAGAAATGGGCTCAAGTGTATCAGAGATGTTGAGAATGGCACAGGATGGGACAGGATTCAAGTTTGTTGTTCATCGAGTCGCTATAAGTCACACTTGACTTGATGGCACCTAGCAACAATATTGTAAGGTGATTCCCTCCTTCCTCTGTTTCTTCCTCCTGATGAAGGAATAAGGTAGATAGAATGAAGTAATCTCATAGAATCTTTGGTTAGTTCCATGATTCATTTTCCTGTTGGAACACTTTTGTTGAAGGAAATGAGAAAAGCCAGCAGACAATTGGAACAATTCTTCCTAAAAATATAGTATAGAAAGATAAGCTTCAGCTCTTTAGAACTCAGGCAGGATTATTCTGCCAGATATGGTGGGTCTGAAAACTCAGGCCCTTAGAGGGCCGTTAAATTGAAGCAAGCTTGAATACATTAGAGAAGTGAAGAATTGCTAACTGCCAGATTCCAGTTAAGATGTTTCAATTAGACTGAAATTTAACCGAGGGCTTGCACATTTGCTTTTTATTGTATTTATTTCCTGGGTAAATTTATTTTGCATTCCAAATTTTTGTAATCTCAGGGTAAAAAAAAAATTAGTCCAAACCTCCTCAATTCAGCAAAGAACTAACCATCCTAGTGGGGTATCCCAGTCTGAGACAGAAACTCTTTCTCCCTGTATATGAAGGAAATATGAAGAGCCTGGGGGCTGGGGACTCAGTGGTTAAAGCACTTGGCTGTGAGCCCAAAGGTTGGTGGTTTGAACTCACCAGCTGCTCTGAGAGAAAGAAATGGTAGAGTCAGCTTACAGCTGTAGAAGCCCCATGAGGTAATTCTCCTTCATCCTATAGGGCTGCTGGGAGTTAAGATCAACTTGCTGGCAGTGTTTTGATAGGTTTCAGGAGGACCCAGAATCACATCTGTCTCATCTGCCTGGAACATCAGTTCATGGGAAGTAATTAAAAACATCCCTATCATTTTCAAGCAAGCAGGAGTAGATTATGGAGAGGAGGCAAGAACAGCTGGAGTTTTTACAATAAGAACAAAATACATTAAAACTGCCTGGGTAAGGCAGCCCTACTCCAGCTCTGTCCCAAGGCCCTCAGGAAGGGAGTTGCACTGCAGTGACATGATGGTAACGTATTAGCTTCCTGGTTTCATGTCCTAGAGCAGCTAGCTGTACCAGGTGACAGTAAACTTGGGAGCTTAAAACAACAGCGTGAACTCTCATAGTTCCTGAGTCCAGAAATTCCATTGTCTTACTACAGGATCTGCTCTCCTCTATGGGAGAATCTTCCCTGGTCTCTCCCAGCTTCCAGTTACTCCAGGGGCCCCATCTTCTACTCTTCAGTCCACTCTCTATCTCTGTGTCTCTCTCATAAGGACACTTGCCATTGGGTGACCCAGCATGATCTTGCAAGGTTCTTAATTGAAGTACACAGATAAAGACCATGTTTCCATATACGATCACACATTCACATCCACAGGTTCTGTGCATTAGAATGTGGACTTATCTTTGGGGGAGCCACCAGAAACCTAGATAAAGTGGGAATTCAGGATATTCTTGAGTGAATTAAAGTAAGGAGACAAGACAAATTGATGACTTTTATTCCAGACGAGTGATTTCTGGTGTGGGCTTTGTGGGATGCAGGTAGGGTTCGTGTGAATGGCGGTGTTAGGATGCAGGAGAACTCTCCATCTCCTGATCCTACAAAAGGCCCAGGATTTTTGAGCATTTCTAGATCTGTCCTAATAGCTGATGACTACTAATATTTTGTAGTTAACACTTGTGTGATAGTTCTCTCATGCTGCTAGAACAGAGTTACCCAAGCTGATGACTGTAACAAATGGACTTTTAAAAAAATCTTACAATTTAGGCCATTGGAAGTACCAATTCAAGCACTGTCAGTTCTGGAGGAAAGGGCTGGTTTTCTTCAGCATCCACGGGTTCAGTGTTCCCTAGAGGCCGTCATATGATTTGACCTTCCCTGAGTCAAGGAGCTTTGTTGTGCAGGAGCCAGGGCTCAGAAAGATACACTCCACTCCTGCAAATTATTTCTTGGTGGCACTGAGGTCTCCCCCACCTTGGGTTTGCTTCCCTCTCTTCTCCAGGAAGAGAGACGTTATTACAGACCACACCCTAAGGGAACCCCCTTTTTATCAGTTTAGGGCTGTGATGGGATTAGAGAGTGTTGCTTTCTTCTTCCCCCTACAACTAACTTATCAATTAACTTATCAGATCATGAGATGTCATTCCGCAGCTCCTACAATATGTCATTATTCATCTGTGTTTTGGAGAGAACAGTTCAGTCCATGACGGTTCTAATGTTCCCATTGTTTAGGCCTTTGGTCATTATGATAAATGTTGTTGGTTCCATTTTTATGCTAAAACCAAAAGACCAACTACAGCTCATTGACTGTTGGGTTTATTGCAATTGACAGCAACCTTGGAGGACACAGTAGAACTACAGAGTTGTCCAGGCTGTAAATCATCATGAAGGGAGACCTCCACATTCTTTCTTTCCCAAAGTAACTGATGGACTCCTACTACTAACTTTGCAGATAGCGGCCAAGCCCTGAACTACTACACCACCAGGGCTGTCGTTAGGTGCTGTTGACTGGTAGCAACCCATTGAACGAGGAACCTGAACCATGCTCTGTACTGTGCCACCCACATTCTCTTTAATATACTCCTAATACACTCGAGCCAATTGTTACAGTGACTCAATCCATCTTATAGAAAATATTCCTCTCTTTTGTTGACCTTACCAAGTATGACATCTTTCTCAAAGAACTAGCCTTCCTAACAGCATGATCAAAGTATGTGAGGCACAATTTCACCGTCTGATTGCACTTTGTCCAAGATAGACTTACTTGTTCCTTTGGTAGTCCGTGGGATAGTCTGTATTCTTCTCCACCACCACAATTCAGAGTATTGATTCTTCTTCTGTCATCCTTAGTAATTTTTGAACTTCCAGATGCAGTGCAAGTAATTGAGAAGATCCTGGCTTGAATCTTGGCAGCTAAGCCTTTAAGCTGACGTTGTAACTCCTCAATGTGTTGGAGAGGGCCCTGCTTGTAGGCTTGCCCTGTGCAATGCATCTCCTTATCTCCTAACTGCTGGTACCGAGGGTGTTGATTGTGGATCCAAGCACGATGAAATCGTTGACAACTTCAGTCTTTTCTCCACCTATCATGAGTTCGCCTATTGGCCCAGTGAAGAGGATTTTAGTTTTCACCAAGACAACACATCTTATGATTTCTTGTTCATCAGGACTAGCCTATATAATAAATAATAAAAATAAAAAATAATAAAACTATAGAGTGTAGCTCATCCCATCTAGTATTACTCTTGATGGAATACAAGTATAACTACTGAATTACTGAAATTCTTCATTATTATTTTTAATTCTTAAACCATTCAGTTTTTTATTAGGGCAGCTGGTTAGGAATATAGTCTAACTCCAAGTTTCATTTCTTTGAAAAAAAACAGTATAACAGCTGAAGGAAAATGTTAAGGTTAGCAATGCATTAGCTACTAAGGGTCTCTCTAATGTTTGGTTGGGAAATTATACAATGTTTGGTGTCCTACTTTGCATATTCACAAACTAAAGATTTTTCTTGAAGGGTTAAGGTAGAATCCGCACCTTTTATGTGAAAGCCCAGCTTCTCTTCCCAGTCAGTGCACCCCTGACATGCAGAAATCATGTGACTGTCAGTGAAGACATGAGTGATCCTGTCATGAATGGATTCATCAGAGCTTCCAGACGAAATCTATGACTCACAACACAGTATTAACCTATACAAGTACTTGAAAACGAGTCTGTTAGACCAGAAGAGGCTCTAAATACACAGTGGAGGCAATAATGTGCACCCCATACCCAAAGCCAGCCACCGCGGTCCAGAACCTGGTAAAGCTTCCTTTTTGTTGCACATGGGGTCACCATGAGGGGGAGCCAACATCACAACAACTAACAACAACAATTAGTAATTTACATTGTCCTTTTTTATTGTTATTTTAAATTGATTTTAATGAAAGTTTACAGAGACTTTGGGCTTCCATTCATTCATTGTTGCACTTTTCTGCCTGTCCACCCCTCTTCCCCAGTTTTATTTTCTTTTTGAACATATATATATATATATATATTTCTTTCATTATTATTCAATCCCTCTCCTGAGTCCACTCCATCATGCTACCCTCGTTCTGAACTCCTGTCACAACAACAACAATATCCAATTATGTATCCCTTTTAAACAGCTCTCTCCCTCATCTGTTTCAATGCAATATACATTATTTATCCCATCTTTCTCAGTTTCAGAGAGCTCTGGTGGCCTAGTGATTAGGGAGTTGAGAAGTTCACCCAAAGGTTGCACGTCTCTGCTGGTTCAAATCCACGTGTAACTCCAGGCGAGGAAGATGAGAAATCGCCTGTGCAATTTACAGTCTCTGCAAACAGGCTGGAGAGTTACAGAGGATGAGTGAGTTCTAACTTGATGGCAATGAGTTTGAGGTTTCGTGTTTTCCCCTCCGTTCCTTTCACTGATGTGAAAAGGCCTTGGAATTGCTCAGGAAGTGTTTCCCTCCGCAGAAGAGGTCTGGCATCTAATTCTGATGTCTGAAAGGACATGCCAGCTTCTCCTTCTGGGATCAAATTGTAATCTGAATGTCGATAATGGACAGTTGTGGATAGATGCAGAAGGACAGTGAGGATGCCTCTCTTTTCCTTTCATTGTTTCAGAAGTTACCTGAGCACACGAGATCAAGACAGTTCAGCTCCCCAGCTTGTGACCCACCTCAGGGCTCGGCTTGTGTCTAATATGGTCAGATCGCTTCCGTGCGGTCTGTCGCCTGAATGATATACATTGTGTGCAGGAAATTTTTTTATCGTGCTAATTTACATTTCTCATAAAGAACCCTTGGGGTTTTGACAGGGAAGAGAATCTATTTAGTAAAATTAGGGACAAGGGGGGAGAAAAAGTGCCTCTTTTTTAAATGATGTTTCAAAAGGAGGAATATTTCTATTGCAATAAATTATTTTTTGATTGCCTCTATACCTCTCCCTGCTCCGCATCCCGGTTTGAATGGCATCATTAAACAGTGCCCGATGTGAATATTAATGCGAGTCAGGAGAATCTGCCAGCCACACACAATGCATTCAGATGTTGGCTTTACATAATTATCCTTCCTTCCCTTTGTGCTCTTTATGGTGCCCAGTCTAGATTTTGCAGAGCTCTCTAGTAAATCAGCAATGAAGATTTCCTCGTGTTTAGATGACAGGCTGAAGTGTGACTGGCCTTCCTGGGTGAAACTGGGCTCATAATGAATGAAGCCTGCTATTGACGAAAATGAAAATGGGATAAGTTTTGGAAACACCTTTTTTTCTTCATTCCACAGAGGATACACTTCTTTGTAGAGATGTTGACGATGATTAGATCATCCAAGTTCCTAATTGTGTAACAGAGAAATAATGTGAACCACAATATTCTGGTACCTGTTGTTGTTATTATTATTGTGTACCATTGAGTTGGAACTGATTAATAGCTGACCCTCCAGTGGTATTTGTTGTTGTTGTTGTTATTGTTGTTGTTGTGTACTGTTGAGTTGGAACCAACCCACAGCTGACCCTCCAGTGGGTTTTCAGAGACAGTTAATTGTACGGAAAGAGATTGACCATTTTACCCTGCAAAGCAGCTGGTGGATTTGAACCACATGCGTTTGGAATTGCACACAGCTTCTTTCCATGGGCCACAAGAGTTCCTGGTGCTATGCATATTGTAATAAATAGCTCAGAAATATATTGCTCCCATTTTCCCACGAGAGCAGTTAGTGGATTTGAACTATGTACCTAAAAATGGTTTAAAATAGGCACTGGAAGCAGTTTGAAGCTTCCTTAGAATATTGGGAATAGAAATACCATTTAATGCAGCAATGCTGCTGCTAGGTGGTTGTTGTTGAGCCCCATCAAGTAGGAACCCATAGCTGATGCTCCCAAAGGGTTTTCAGAAGAAGTAAATTGCACAGGAAGAAATTGCCCATCTTTTTCCTGCAGAGCAGCTGGTGGATTCGAACCATGTGCCTTTGTGATTGCAGCACAGAGCTGTGACCTAAACCTGTAAATCAATTACTTCCCAAGGTAAGATGGGTTCTTAAGCAAATATAGCTTGAAAATTGAAAAAAAAAGGAGGGGAAAAAAACCTGCAGAGCTCAAAAAGTCAAGATCTATTTGCTGAGATTATTTGCTTTGATGATAGGATATGTAGTGTGCTAGTGAGAGGAATGCCACACAAGGAATATCTGAATTTCAAGACATTTGTCAAAAGGGCTCAGGATTCACTTACAGAAAGTACAAATATTATGTCTAAATTAGAAGGAGCTTTCAAAGATTCATTTAGACTGAACAGATTTTTAAAATTAAAAAAAATCCCAAATATGAGAAAAATATAATATGCCAGAAAAAGGGAAAAATATCCCAATGGCTTAACAACAGGGTGCCAGCCCCGTCACTCTGCTCCTTTGTCCCACGGAACCTGCTCCCAGTGGATGTAGATGGGAAGCCACTGTCTATTACAACAGCTTTGCTTGACTTGATAATTGATTGAATGGCCATGCTCAAAGAGTGCTCGTCATTATATTGGTGGCAATTTAGAACGGATTTTCCAGTGAAATGAAACAGATCTTCATTCTCAATTTATGCTTCTTATCTTAGAAATTTTTCAGGTGGTTGAAGATATTGATGGGGACCGAATTCCCGAATCTGGAGATCAGGGACGCACTAATGCGTTTGACAGACAAGAGGAGGCTCCAAAACAGACTCAGGAGGGCAGAGTAACAGAATGCAGCTGCAAGGAATACAGTAGGATCAGATGTAGTGGGAGGAGACGAAATACTTGCTTTAAATCAATTGTATGTGTCAAGTTTAGCAGCTTTTCTGAGAATGTTTTGGGGGTTTCAGTTGATGTTAAAGTGGCTCATAATTGAAGTTGTTGTGTGTTGTCGAGTTGGAACCAGCTTATAGCTGGCCCTTGAGCAGATTTGCAGAAACAATAAATCACACGGATGGAGATTTATCCTTCTTTCACAGAGCAGCTGGTGGATTCGAACCACATGACTTCTGGACTATGGCACAGTTAGAACTGTTTAATAATGCAAACAAGGCAACAGATAAGTGTGTGCTCTGATGATCGGAACCAACCTGAACTGTTGTGTTTCTTGTTGTTGTTGCTAGGTGCTGTTGTTGTTAGGTGCCGTCAAGCCATACACAACTCATAGCGACCCTAGGAATTAAAGCCTGAGCACTGTTCATAGAGTTTCCGGAAACAAGTCATTTCGGAAGTGGTTACCACTCCTGCTTTGAGGCTTGTTTTAGTCTGGAAGCTCCAGCAAACACTGTCCGCCATGTGTAACCATTATCACATCTGGCACATCAGTGTCACAGTGTTTAGCATCACAGCAACCATGAGTTACCTCTGTACAGCAATGCACAGACCAGTGCTATACCACTTAGAAGAATGTTTGACAGATAAACAATCTGAACACGGACTGAAGGCCGCAGATTAAAATCACCTACCTTGGGCTTGGTAGCATAACTTTCTGTGTGCTAGACCAATGTAGCTCTCTCTATGTAGTCGTTGTTGTTGTTGTTGTTAGGTGTCAGTATAGGAATAACATTTGTGAAGTTCTTATGATGAGTCAGGTAAACTGGTTTATCTTTACATGAAATATTGTTCCATAGTTTGTTCTTGTGAGAGTGTATCTAGAACCATGTATTTCCTCTTGCTCATAACAACACAACACTGAGAAATGAACGGAGACATCTTGACTGCCATTTTAACCACCAACAATAAAATGTGTAATTCCATTTCATAGCCATTCATAAGTTAAAACAGATATATTCCCTGAGGAGTGATACAAATAGTTTTAGGATTTAATTACAAAGGATAAGACACCAGTTTCACTTATATAACTTAAGACTGAGTAATAGAATTGGAATATAGTCATAAAAAGGCTAATTCTTTTTTTAATAAATAATAATAAGCCTTAGTAATAATATTCTAATAATGATTATTTCTGAAGTCAAGCCTGGATTTGTTCCATTATTTAAGCCTCATAACTTAAATGTTATCATAGTCCTATTTTTCACCACTGGTTTTAGTGAAAATGTCTCCTAATCAAAATACAAAAACCCAAGAAGCAGTCGTTAGAAGAAAACAAGTAAATACTCCATGTTTTAGAATCGGGAAAAGTATTCATCAAGGTTGTATAATTTTATTCTATTTATTCAATCTGTAAATTGAGCAAATAACCAAGATGTAAAGAAGTACAAGGTGAAAGTTTTGTAGGAAGACCCATTAACAGCCTGTTATACAGATGACAAAGCTTTGTTTGCTAAAAACAAAGATATGAAACACTTGTTGATTATACTCAAAGATTAAAGCTTTCAGTATGTATTAAAGAAAATAGAGCTCTTCACAACTGAACCAATAATAGCATCATAATGTTGCTGTTGTTATGTTATGTGCCATTGTACCTGTGACTCATAGTGACCCAATGATGAATAGCCCTAAATCTTTCACTATCCTGTGCCCATCTCATTGTCTCTGACACACCTACCCCTATTGCCCCAGTCCCTGAATCAATCCATCTCATTGAGGGTCTTCCTCTTCTGTGTGGTCCCTCCACCCTCCCAAGTATGACATCCCTCTCCAAGGACTGGTCCCTTCTTGCAACAGGCCCAAAGTATATCTGACGAAACTTCAGAATCCTTGCCTCCAAGGAGCAGCCTGGCTTCACCCTGTTCTCTTAGCATTCCATGATATATTCAATACTCTTCTCTGACACCACAGCTCAAAGGCATCAATTCTCCTTCTCTCATCCCTAGTCATTCTCCAGCTTCCTGACACATAGCAAGTAACTGCAAAGACAATGGCCTGAATCAAGTGCACCTTAGTCTACAGACTGACATCACTGCTCCTCAGGACTTTGAAGAGGTCTCTGACAGCAGACTTTCCCAATGCAATTCATCTTTTAATTTCTTGACAGCTGGTGCCAAGAGTGTTGGTTGTGGAGCCAAGCAAACTAAAGCTGTTAGCTATCTCAATCTTTTCACCATCTATCATGATACTGCCAATTGGTCCAGTGGAGAGAATCTTTATTTTCTTGATATTGAGCTTCAGTCCATATTGAAGGCTGCAGTCCTTGACCTTCTGAAGCAAGCACTTCAGGTTTTCCCCAGTTTCAGCAAGCAGGGTTGTGTTATCTGCATAATGCAGATTATTGATGAGTCTTCCTCCAAATAGAGAAAAATTGAAGTTGTCAAAAATTTGACAAATTTTATTTCGCTCCCCATAAACATTCATGGAAGCAACAGTAAAGAAACCAAAAGTCATGATACATTGGAAAAATATATTTTTAAAAGCCTTTTAAAGTGCTGAAGATGCTTGGCCCAAGTCATGGTCTTTTCAGTCACCTTATATGTATATGAAAGTTGGACAATGAATAAGAACAGAAGACTGCAAAAGAATTGATGCCTTTAAATTGGGGTGTTAGAGAAAATGATTTGAATGTGTCATGTTGTTGTTGTTGTTGCTATTATGTGCCTTCGAGTTGCTTGCGATTCATAGCGACCCTATGTACAACAGCCCTAACCTCTGCTCTGTCCTGTGCCAATTGCACCGTCTCCGATACACCCATCCCAATTACCCCAGTCACTGAATCAATCCACCTCATAGAGGGCCTTCCCCTCCTGTGCTGTCCCTCCACCCTCCCAAGCATGATGTCCGTCTCCAAGGACCGGTCCCTCCTTACAACATGTTCAAAGTATGTTAAACGGAGCCTCAGAATCCTTGCCCCCAGGGAGCAGCCTGGTTTAACCCTTTCCAGGACAAATCTGTTTGTTTTCCTAGCAGTCCATGGTATTCTCAATACTCTTCTCCAGCACCACAGCTCAAAGGCATCAATTCTCCTTCTATCCTCCTTGGTCATTGTCCAACTCTCTGATGCATAACAAGTGATAGCAAAGACCATGGCCTGTATCAGATGCACCTTAGTCTCCAGAGAGACACCATTGCTCTTCAGTACTTTGGAGAGGTCCCTAACAGCAGACTTTCTCATGGCAATATGTCTTTTAATTTCCTGGCTACTGGTGCCAAGAGTGTTGACTGTGGAGCCAAGCAAATCCCTCGAATCTGTGATGGAAGAAACACAGCCAGAATACTCCTTGTCAAGAATGGCTGATTTCTTCTCACTTACTTAAATCATGTTATCAAGAGGGGTTAATTCTTGGCCAAGGTCACCATGCTTGGTAAAGTAGAGGGCCACTGAAAAATATCAAGGACTTTGATGAAAATAGGATGGCCTAGCAGCTGCGAGACTGGCTCAAAATCAGCAGTGATCTGTGAATGGCACAGGATTGAGCAGTGAATCATTCTGTTATCCATCAAAATTGACTCGATGGTACCTAACAACAGCAGCAATGGCTAGAGTCTCCTTCTCCTTCCTTCTTTACACATCATTGCATTCTTTCCTTTTTAACTTTCTTCATTTCTTTCTTCTTTTCCATTTCTCCCTTTTCCCCACAGAAATCGAGCAAAAAGAATCAAACTTGACCAGAGATAGACTTTGCACGAAAGACTGTTTTTAGTTGCCCTCCAGTTGTTTGCAGCTCAGGATGATGATTGTGTACGTGCAGAACAGAACTACACCATAGGATTTTCAAGACCTTGACCTTTGCAAAATAAATTGTCAGCCTGCCTTCCAGGGAGTCTCTGGGTCGGTTTGAAAGTTAACCTTCATGACAGAAGGCAGTTTTCCTTTTTAGAATTTGTTCTATAGAAGATATACTGAAAGAAGAGAGATTGTTTCATTCAATGACCAGGGCTCAATGAGCTTTGTAAGAAAATACACCAACTACAGCATCTTTGAGGTAAAGTGTCTGTCTGGTTCTTATATTTGAAGATGGCTGTAGTTCTCAAGATGAACTTTCACTAGGGTGGCATGCTGCTTGCTTTGAAAGCTGACAAATTCCAGTTGGCACCTCCTTCTGCTGTGGTTTTTTGGGAGGTATCCTGACCCCAAGGCTCTTCCAGGATGCAGTTTCTTATTCCTTCTGTCACCAGGGGGGAAATGGCCAGCCACATTTTAGCTTTCCTGACTGTTGAATGGATTGGGAATCACTGTCTACAGCTTCTGCTTACACTTCTGTAGCCCAGGGTTCAGTGGCCATGAGCTTGGAGGGGATACTTTTACTGTCACAACCCACAACTGATACATTTTCAAGTAAAGAATGCACTGATATTTGAGGATTTTTTTTCCCTGAAGACCAACATAATAGCTCTATTCAAAGCATTGAACTCTACCTGGTTGTATATGTGTATATGCTTTGAAAATAGCAGATAATCAGCCAGCAAGCAGGTTATATACTTTCTTCCTCATCACTCCTTTTAATGAGTTTCTTTTGATTATTAGAAGTTGTATTATTTCATGAGATAGACCATTACCCCCTATTAGATACTATTCACAGTAGGATCTAAACTCTTGAAGAACAACCTTAGTGTGCAGAAGTCACTTGTTGCCACCTAATGTGATGGGGCCACATGGGATAACTGTACATATGCCTTTTAAGCTCTGGTTAAGCTCAATGATTTTAAGGAAAAGAACAAACAAGCAAAGAAGCCAATGAACAGGGCCATTTTGGGTGAGGAGTGGTGTACAAAGAGCAAGGGACACATGAGGATGGTTATATTGTGACATTTGCCAACCCCACAATGGGGAACTGTCCTTGTCAACAACATCAACAACACAAAACTATCCCATGAGGTAAGACATGCCCTCCACACTCCCACACCTCCTTCTACTCCTTCCCAACTCCAATCTTAATTTTTTTACTGAGTTCTAAATCTGTCACAATAGCTTACAGACCACACAGAACCATATTAGGGTAGTAAAAAAGCAATAATTCAGGTTAGTAGCAAAATATAATCAGTCAGGACAGCTTCCAAAATGTGTTCACAGGCACCTCAGCCTTGAACCTCACAGCTTCAGACCACTGTTATAAAGTTCGCAGTCCTGCCAATTATGCCCCAACAAACTTGGACAAAGTCTCCTAGTTCCGATTCCATGGAGTAGCAGCCCCAAGGTCTGCTCCGTCTCATGTCAGGTCTCTGGTTCTTTGCTGCAGATTCTATGACAGCTGTTCCCATTGGCCCCGGTTTAGCTGGCACAAAAATCTCTGGCCTCAAAGGACACACTGTGTTCTCTTGCTTCTTCTTTGCTGGGGGTCAGAGTCTCAAATTCTGCTTCTGGATCTGCTCAGTTTAGTGTTGAGACTAGCCAGTCCCCTTTCGGATTGATGAGACTAGCCAATATCCTTGTGGATAGGCTGACACACCCTATTCACATATTCCTGTGCATCTACGTGGCAATATCAGTCAATGGCAAGAAATAATTTTGAGCGATAAGCCCTATACAACATGAGTGGGATGTGCATGAGAGCCACTCATGCTAGAGAATGTGTCAGTCGAGTGGGGCCACGCAGAGGAAAGCAATGCCTTATGAACGGGAGCAGTGGCCTGAGAGCTGGGCTCTATGAGCCACTGAGCGTGGTTCATGTGAGATAGAACATCTGAGCACTGGAAAGACATCCTTCTCAGGAGATCCATTCCATCTCAAGAACAAAAGAGACTCCACGGCCATAACCAGGGGAATCATACCTGGGCAAGGAGTATCCTATCATATACAGCTCTGTGCTTGAAGATCTTGGTCTCACCAGCTCACCCATGTACCTCATAGTGAATGGAATTAGCTCATTTCAGCTGCAAACCCTTCACGAACCTGTGCCATCATGGCGGGTACCACTTTCTAAAGTGTCCCTTTCTTAACTGTTAAGTAAACACAACCCAAAGGCACATGATTGAAATCCATGAGGTACTGCGTGGGAGAAAGATGGGCAATCTCCTCCCATCTTATTCCTGCCTCTGAAAATCCTCTGGAAGTCAGGTATGGGTCAGTTCTGACTCAGTGGTGCACAACAACAAAACCAACAATCATCTTTTCTTAAAATAATATTATAGATTTAATTGTATCACCCACAAACTCCCTGGTGCTTGTGAACACATCCTGTTAGGAATAGTCTTCTTAGGGGACATTGTCAGTTAATGTGAGGTCATAGTGAGTAGAGTGGATCCTGACCCTGTCCCAGTGTTGGGGAAGGGAACCGATATTTAGACGGGACATCAGTGGGAAAGTAGAGGGAGGTGCAAAGGCTTCTGGGTGTCACCAGAAGGCGGAAGAAAGGCCTGGACGAAGGCGTGGAACAGTTTCTCCTTTAGAGCATTCAGAAAGAATCGACAGGCTAACTGTTGTGTTGTTGTTGTTGTTGTTGTTGTTGTTTGCCATGGCGCTGATTCTGTCTGATGATGGACCCAGCGTGCAGGGTGGAACCGCTTTGGAAGGTTTTCAAGGCTGGGACTTTTCTGAAGCACAATACAAGGCCCGTCTGAGGTGAGGCTTCTGGGTGGTTTCAAACCACCAACATCCCACCCCTGCAACTTGCTGTATTCTGTTAGTGCTGGGGAGCTCTGGTGATGTGGCTCCATTGTGGAGAGGTGCCCTGTTAATCAGAAGGCTGTGCCTCTCTGGAAGTTCAAATCCCCCAAGGGCTTCGAGGGGGAAAGATTAACAGTAACCTCCTATGTGATTTACAGCTTCCGAAAACCAGCCAGAAGGTCAGGTATGAGTTGGTCTGACTCGATGGCAGAGTACTGAGTCTGCATTTCTTTTGTTGTTGTTGTTCTATTGTTTATTTCTTTTCTTTTTTTTTAAAAAAAAATTATTATTCATTTCAATGAAAACTTACAGAGACTTTGGATTTCCATTCATTCATTGTTGCACTTTTCCCCCTGCCCACCCCTCCCCCACCCCAGTACACTCTTTTTCTTTGAAAAGTAAAGGAAAAATTCTTCCATTGTTTTACAGTCCCTCCCCCCAGGTCCACTCCACTATGCAGCCTTCGCTCTGGACTCCTGTCAAGATAATAATACCTAATTACGTATCCCTTTTAAATAGTTTTCTCCTTCATCTGTTTCAGTGCAGTATACATTCTTTATCCCATCTTTTCTACAATTTTACATTGGCTTGCATATGAAGCTCACATACCTTGTGAGTCTACGTTTCTGTTAAGGTCACCTTAAAAATCCCCAGCATGTGTTTGTTGTGTACTGTGAAGTCAGAATCGACACAGGCTGACCCTCCAGCAGATTTTCCTGGGCGGTAAGTCACATGGGAGGAGAGTGCCAGCTATTCACCCTCAGAGCAGCTACTTGATTTGAACCACACATCTTTGAATTGCAGTGCAATTTCTTACAACAAAGCCACCAGAGTTAGTGTATCAGGTGTAAGAGATGAAGGACTAGAGAGCGTTGACATCTTGCTAGTCCTCAGATACACCTTCTTAGTGGATCTACATTTTTTGTGGAATGGGTTTTGCTGTTTTGTCATTGAAAATCTACTAAAGAAAAAAAATCCAGTTCAAAGATTATAGCTACTATGGTTTGTAGAGCCTTTTTATTTTGAAGAAGAAAAAAAAAAGAAAGCCCTCAGCTCCCAGACACTTTCAGATTTTCTAAAGGGTCTTCACCATGCTGAGGGCTGGTGCTCATTCCTGGCTTCGCCCAGCACTTGCTCAGCAGGTTTGAGAGAAGAGTAACTGTGCCTTCCTGCAGGAAACTGAAATATCCTTCTTTTCCTAGTCAAGTCAAATCTTCCCCCCCCACACACACACTTTGTTAAACCCGTTTCATACTTTTTATTCAGTGCCAGCCATTATTAATTTCTCTCATGCATATGTTTCAAATTCCTCACATGACAGTTTTGGGAAAGTAATGAGAATTAGAGTGTGTTAACATATCATATTACTACAGAGACCTGCTAATCCATTCAATTATGCTTAGTAATGGTCATGGAGAAAGCAGAGGAAATGTTTCCATTTATACTTGTTTTACATGTGTGCTCTTTCTGACAAATATTTGGGGGAAATATACCATGGACTGCTAGGAAAACAAACAGATTTGTCCTGGAAAGGGTTAAACCGGGTGGCTCCTTGGAGGCAAGGATTCTGAGGCTCCGTCTAACATACTTTGGACATGTTGTGAGGAGAAACCAGTCCTTAGAGAGGGACATCATGCTTGGGAGGGTGGGGGGACAGCACAGGAGAGGAAGGCCCTCTATGAGGTGGATTGATTCAGTGACTGGGATAATTGGGATGGGAGTGTCAGAGATAGTGCGATTGGCACAGGACAGAGCGGAGTTTAGGGCTGTTGTACATAGGGTCGCTATGAGTCGCAGGCGACTCGACAGCACATAACAACAACAACACATGTGTGTGTGTGTGTGTGTATCTATCTATCTATCTATCTATCTATCTATCTATCTATCTATCTAGTTGTGTTGGGTGTTGTTAAGTGCCATCAAGTCAAGTATGACTCACAGGGACCCTATGAACAGGAAATCTGAACCCTGCCCTATCCTGTGCCATCCTCATACTTTCTGGCACACTTGAGCTCATTACATTGCAGCAGTCACTCTATCAAGCCATCTGATTGAGGGTCTTCCTTTCTTGTGTTGACCATCCCTCTTCCCAAGTATTATGTCCCTCTCACAGGAATTGTCTATTCTAGCAACATGCCTGAAGTATGTGAGATGAGCTTATATTATCTTTGCCTCCAAGAAGCACTCTGATTGTACCTTTTCCAAGACATATCTGTGTGTGTATGTTTTGTTTTGTTTTTCAGTACTCTTCTCCAACACCACAACTCAAAGGCATATAGTTTTCTTCTGTCATCCTCATTCACCACCCAGCTCTCAGATATATAACAAGTGCTTGAAAAGACCATAGCCTAAATCAGGTGAATGTTAGTCCTCAAACTGACACAACTGCTCCTCTGTAATTTGGAGAGGTCCCTGACTGCAGACTTCACCAGTGCAATATGTTTCCTGATATCCTGACAGCTGGTACCAATGGTGTTGATTGTAGATCCAAATAAGGTGACATTTTTGACAACTTCAATCTTATCTCCATGTATCATGATGTTGCCAGTCAGTCCAGTGGTGTCTTTGTGTTCTTGGCATTGAAATGCAATGCATACTGAAACCTGCAGTGTTTAACCTTCTTCAGCAAGTGCTGCAACTCCTCTTCACTTCCAGCAAGCAAGGTGTGTCATCTTCATAATGTAGGTTGTTACTGAATCTTTTTCCAATCTTCTGCAACAAGTGCTTCAAGTTTTCCACACTTTTAGCAAGCAAGGTTGTGTCATATGCATATCACAGGTTGTTGATGAGTCTTTCTCTGAGCCTTATGCCACATTCTTCTTCACAGAGTCCAGTTTCTTGAACAATTTGCACAGAATACAGACTGAATATGTCTGGAGAGAGGATACAACTCTAATGCATTCCTTTCTTAGTTTTAAACCTGTTTAATATGTTTATACACACATATATGTATGCATATATGTGTATGTATATATGACAGGAAACAAAGGGAAAGGTATTTTCAAGGCTCTTTAAACAAGGGGCTATTTCTAAAAAGGCATTGCTGCTTGATGAGAAACATGAGGGGCATTTACTTGTCCTTTATCAGTTAAGCTCATTAATCCATTTATCTACACTCCTGGAAATTTCCTTTTAGTTAAGGCTTCAAAGGAGTTATCCAAAGACATTCCACTGATACATATACCTTGGCAATTTGATTTTGTTTTAAAGTAGCATAATTACATTTTCTCCATCTAGTCTGTGGATCACAGTCACAGGTTTTGAAAAACCTGTTAATGAACGTCAGACGTGAGTGACTGGACTGGCTCTGTGACCAGCTGATGTCCTCCCTTCCCCCTGAGAAGGCTTGAAATTCAGTTCTGCCCAGCAGGACCTGCCCTGATCACCTTAGGTCACCTTGAGATCACCTTGAGTGACCTTGAGTTACTGTGAGGACTGTGGCCAGCAGGTTGGAGATGCCCTTTCTGAGCATATAAATTCTATACTTTATACCACAGTATTTGATGCCAAACATATTTATAGGTTTTTATGGAATAAATTAAATACACACTCACTCTCTATCCCTGTCAATTATTTGCCATTTTAAAGGATGACCTTCTGAAATTTAGGGTCAGTCCTGGGATGTTCGCATGTGTTGTCTTTAAATCCAATGTAATGAATATACTAATTATCCATTTGCTTACTACATAGTGTTTTAATTAGCATAGTGTTTCCAAATATATTTATTTACACTCTTAAGCCAAATACTGGATTTTGACCACAGTCAGAAAGGATCATGTGAACACATGTATGACCATCTTTTGGTTCCTGCTCTGGGCCAGGCATAATAATTTTAGAGTTCTAAATTTATTCAAGACAAAGTTTATTGTCTAAGCTGTAAATTGCAAATACATAGTAAATAAATAAAAATACTGACAGTCTGTAAGCTTTAAAGACACGTTGAGTCTTGGATCACATTTTAGGAAGTGAGAATTTTAAAATTTTTCACGAAATTTCAATTCTGATCAATCATTCTATAATTACATGAATTGTTAACATGATACAAAAGCACAATGAATGAAACTACTTAGAGTTTAAAATGTTTAACTGAAAGGTTGGCCCAGACAAGTTGGTATTATTGTATTTCATCCCATTTAGAACAGGTTAAGCTAGATGCAACTTCTTAAAAGATGGGCAATTTTATGATATAATTTCTTTAATAACCAAATGCAAGCCTGCCTGGAAGAGTTGTCACGCAAAGGTCGTGAAGGATAGTCACCCGTGCCTTGTCCTGGGGACTTTGTCTTTAAAGATCACTCAGATGTTTATCCTGTTGCTTAGCAATTAAGTATTTTTTAATTTTCTGTTAGCTTCCCTTGCTCTGTCTCCCCACCTCCTTCAAAGGTGCTTTGAAGATTCATTGAGCATATGGGGAAACTTTAGAATTGCATAAGAGTCAGTTTGGCCTCTAGAATCCTTGGCAAACCTGCTTTCCTGACATTAATTGTGGTTTGACAATGATGGATGGTAAGCCCTTTGTTAAGTGGGGAGGGACGCAAGATGAGAAGGAAAGGTTTATAAACCAATCCCTAAATTCTTCTGTGTGAGACAGTCTCTTCCATGGTTAGCTCTAGTAGCTAAGATATTGGAATCAAAATTGGAGATCCAACATTGAACAATTGGATCCAATAGTGCCCTTTCCTAGATTCTTTCATTAACATGAGTTTCAGCACATGACTGAGGCACTTCCTACCTGCTTGTTGGGAATTTCTTTAAGTGTTGGTCTAATGACTGCGTTGGCTTGGAAAAAAAAATGTAATTCAAGAAGGCATTTTGAACTATAGAACCTTCTCTTTTCCTAATAAAGTGACATTTTCGAGAGAGAGAAAAGGAACTCAGCCTGCTTCAGGGCTCAGCAAGTCAGACTGTCTTTTCCAGCTTGATTATCTCTTTATTAATCTCACACTCTCTATCTGGGTCTTTCTTTAATTTTTTTCTTTGCGCAAAAATGTAATGGTTGGATGGCAAGATGCAACATAAAATTTCAGAATGTCTGTAAAGCTTGTGTGTGCACGTGTGTGTGTGTGTGTGTGTGTGTGTGTGTTTAGATGATGATCCGGATACTAAATTTTTAAGAGTTTTGTGTGTGATTAACAACCAGCTGTCTCCAAACCCTGCCTTGAGCTCTCTTTTGGTATTCGGCTCCACATTCTTTTACAAGATTCTGCAGTTGTATTTACAGCGTTTGATGGGAGATGAGCAGTAGAATCTATTAATTTTACCTATAAACTTGCAATAATTTTGTTTTTACAGTTTTGCATAAAATTCTTGTTTGTTTCCTCAGATCTGGAATTGAAAATGTGTGTACTTCAAATTACTTTTCTTTCAATTCAGTTATAAAATGAGTAAAAGGACATCATATTGTTAGAACACTTGGTTTTTGTTTTTACTCCCTTTTAACAATGGTAATTTAACATAAAGACACTTGATTTATTTTCCTATTTTATTGTTCCCTTTTAATTCATACAGACCTGAAAATAATGAACCATACCTTTTGTTAAACTTTTCCCTTTTGTTTTCTGAAAAAGTGGACAATGAGGTTATTATGCACGGCGCACGTTTCATTCTTTTTCTTTGTGGAAAAATAATGAACTAGATTCCAGCCCAACAGGGGCAGTATAAGTGGCACTCGTAATGATTTTTTAATTTAAAAAACAATCCATTTCCTTTTATACTTATCTCACTTTAGAAGTATTATTCCCCATTCTTCTCATTCCATTTATTGTTATTCTTCATACATTTAAGTCTGTGTATCCTAGGCTGTAAAAGTAAGGAGGAAGAGCTGAATAATCTTCCTATTTGTAGATATGTTACTTACCTGAGCCTCAGTCTCCTCATCTATAAAATGTGAGATACTAGATAATCCCAGAAAGCTACTGAAGACCCAGTGTAAGTAATGGTATAATCATGGCACCGATCAAGGATGCTAAGTCATTTCAAAGCCTGCATCACTTTCTCCTGTCCCACATTCTTGAGACCTGATTCTCCCTTTCAAGCTGCAAACTCCTTTCTCTTATTTCCCGAGAGACAGCCACTCTTTGAGTGTCTCCCAGATTTCAGTCACAACAGTTCTGTTCAACCCTCTCACTTTGCAGAGAAGGAAAACAAGCTTGTGATTTATGGAAATAACAATGCAAGAGCAAATAAGCAGACTGGCAAACCCATTTTACCATAAATAATCTCAAACTCTGATTGCAAAACCTCACAGCTAATTTTCCAAAATGCCCTATTGCACTAGACCTACTGCCCGTCTTTGAAGAGGCCCTTCTTTCTTGCTTGAGGTGCAGAGGCTTATAGTCATTGTCAACACAGTGGTCTGGGAGCTGCCGTCAACACCATTTCTACGCAAGAATAATGTGCTGACCAAGAGCTGAAAGGATCCGTTACTTAAGTGTATCTGATTTTGTACAGATGCTTGCCATAACCCCACATACAAGAAATTCAGTTAACCAACTCATTGTGAGAAAATAAAAATTGTTGTTGTTATGTGCCATAAAGTTAACTACAACTCATAGTGACCCTATGAATAATGACTCTGACTTTTGTCTTCTCATGGGTAAACATCACTATCTCTGACCCTACTGCCACACCACTGTGTCAGTCTATCTCATCCATGGTCTTCCTCTCATACTCTTCCAAGCATGGTATTCTTCTCCAATGACTGGCCCCTTCCGGCAACATGCCCAAAGTATGTGATAATCAGATTTTAAAATCCTTGCCTTCAAGGAGCAACCTGGCTTCATCCTCTCCAGGGTAGACCTGTTTGTTCTAGTGGCAGTCCTTGGAATGTTCAATATTCTTCTCTAGAAACTTCAGTACTCTTCTCAAAGGCATTGATTCTTCTGGCATCCTTAGTCACCACTCAGATACATAGTAAGAAATTGAGAAGATTATGGTTCAGCTCAAGGACACCTTAATTTCAAGACTGACATCGTTGATCTTCAGTACTCTGTAGAGGTCCTTGATAGTAGGTTTTGCCAATGCAATTCATCTATTGATATCCTTATTGTTGGTGCCGAAGATGTTGATTGCTGATCTGAGCAAGACAAAAGTGTTAACAACTTTAATCCTCTCTCCATCTGTCATGATGTTGCTTATTGGCCCGGTGGTGAGGATGTTTGCTTTCCGGATATTGAGATGCAGCTCGTATTGAAGGTTGTAGTCCTTGCTCTTCTGCAGCAAGAGCTACAAGTCCTCTTCAGTTTCAGTGAGCAAAGTTGTGTCCTCCGCATAACGAAGGTTGTTGCTAACAATTGTATTCATTATTAATCCTCTGCAGGTCCATGTGGCTGCTTCAGTCAGTTTCATGCTGTTGTTTATGTGCTACTTCAAACCATATGCCAAAGGGCAGGGGCATACTGATTTTATTCACCTTTCATCTAAAGCTGAAATGTCTAATGTTGGCATTTTTCACTTATAAGAGAGTCTACATTTAAATAACTGCTTTGTATCTAGTACTGACAAGCTCAAGAAGGTTTCAGAATGTCACAGTGGAAAGTCCTGGATAATGTAGATGAAAAATGTGGACCCAAAAAAAATAGGCCTCTTACCAGACTTATTGGTCTGATCAAGACTATTGCCCTTTGTTACCACTCAGTCTAAAATGAAGTTTACCCTCTGGTTCAGCTTTCACCAAAACAGTCGTCAAGCCTATAAGGTGAACAGTGATTCCTAGGAGGTCCTGCTTCTTAGAACATCACCCATACCAGGTCAGCAAGACAGTATTTGCCCAGGCATAAATCTCAGAAAGCAGGAAAGGGTGGTGTAGATGGATGAATGGAAAGGAGACTCACAGGGAGGGAGCTGGAAGAGTGTGGTTATGTTGTGGGTCATAAAAGCAAAATAGGCATAAATGGTTGACTGGAAAACTCATTTGTTCCATAAACTCACATCACAGTGAAAATTATTAGAAAACAAAAAGAAGAGTATGTAGAAGGAATGAATTTATTGACCTGGAGAAATAAAGCTTTGAAGGGAGAAAGTCTGACACTGGTAAGAATAAGTGAATGGAGTAAAATTTTCATTATTTATGTTTTTCTGAGACTTTGAAATGATACGAAGTGAGTATTTAGGGCTGACTGTAGAGGCAATATTTCCTCCTTAGCAATTATGTCTGTCTGGACAACTGACTTAAAACTTTTATCAGCAGAAAGAATGCTGAAATGAGTCTTGTTTCCGGATGTCTACCAACAACCAAGGCCACATCTGTGAAGTTGATTCTGACTCTCATCAGTTGTGTAGGACAGAGAAGAACGATGGCATTTCCAGGACTTAAATTTTCATGGAAGCAAACTGGCCTGTCCTCCTCTCAGGAATATCTCATGGCTTCAAACTGGTGACCTTTTGGTTAGCAGTGAGCTTGTTAACACTGTGCTATGAAGGCGCCTTCACACATAGGCACAGAGGATAGGTTCTCAAACATCTTTTTCGGGACACAATTCAATCCGTAAGACAGCCTTTCCAGTTGGGCTGAAAATAAATCATAAAATATTCCTACCACCAAAT
The DNA here is from genome assembly GCF_000299155.1 of Elephantulus edwardii. Classification (NCBI taxonomy): domain Eukaryota; kingdom Metazoa; phylum Chordata; class Mammalia; order Macroscelidea; family Macroscelididae; genus Elephantulus; species Elephantulus edwardii. The sequence continues at coordinate 3,277,414 of NW_006399852.1, read as the reverse complement.
TATTCTACTCTCCTACTCTGTTGAACGTGTCATTCAATCTTATTGGGTGGAGATTGCTAGATGTCCCTGTATCTGAGGTCTGAGCTGTGCACATAGCATTTAACAAACCGAGAGTTACTTCGGTAGCCTTCTCCAACTGGACTCGTGTAAGTTCCAGAACAATGTCCAGAAACATAGCTGTTACTATAGCTATTTTGGGCAGGAAAGGAAGCATGCTTCCCAATCGCAGGTATACTCCCTTGGAAAAGTGTACGTAGTTTTCATTGACTCTCAAATATGTTTTTAACTCACCTTCAAAAGAGAAAACCATAAATACGGCTAGACTACAGCTACATTTACTGTAGCTGAAAACGGGAGTGAATTGTAACCTAAACAAGCCTATAACCAAGGCCACCCCCTCAAGTTGATTCTAAATCATATGGACCCTGAATGACAGAATCAAATTGCCCCATGGGGTTTCTGAAGCTGTACTTGTTCATGGAAGCAGAATGTCTCTCATCTTTCCCTCATCGAGCTGTTGGTGGCTTTGAACCTCTAACTTTTGGCCTAGAAGTTCAGTGATTAACTCACTACACCATCAGGGCTTCCTTGTGTGCCACTCACTGTGTTCCCTCTGCAATAAGATAAATGCGTATAAAATATTATTATGAAATGCATGAAGATAAAGGGTTTCAGGCTCTTGTGAGTTATTTCCCTAGAAGGCAGGCCTTTGTTAAGTAGGACAGAGAACCGTTTGAGAATGGTTACTCTCTTTCTCTTCCAGAAGAACTAAGGGTTTCCCTCTGAGCTTCACAGGAAGAACCTGTGCTGGAGGGAATGTTCCCAGAACTCACAGAAATGTTTTTAGCTGTCTTAAAGGTGGTGCCTATCAGCTGAACTGAACCCTGCCCAGTCCTGTGCCATCCTCATGCTGGCCCAGCAGTTGTGTCAATAAAGTTTTCAACTGGTTGATTTTTGAACATAGATCTCCAGACATTCCTTCCTAGTCTCCCCCCCCCCC
>NW_006399852.1:3248765-3276314 GCF_000299155.1 Elephantulus edwardii | reverse complement strand
AGCTCTATCGAAACCTGCTCACGATCTTAGAAACACACCAACCTAGGGATCAGCCCCTAGAAAAGGACATCATGTTTGAAAAGAGCTGGAGGGTCAGTCAAGGAGAGGAAGCCCCTCAGTGAGATGGATTATGTAGAGATTGTGACGGGGGTTTGAATATGTCAGAGATGGTCATGATGGCACAGGATTGGGCAGTGTTCAGATTCGTTCTTCATAGAGTTGCTCTGAGTCATAGTTGACTCGACAGCATTTAACAACAAGACTGACAGATAAGTAGTGGCTGCACATGAGATGAGTTTGCCGGAATCGAACCTGTATCTTCTGCATACTCAAAATAACTCATGGCAGTTGGGTCTGAACCAACTCACAGCTGACCCTCCAGGAGGATTTCAGAGGCTGTAAATCGTGACGAAGGAGATCTTTCTCCCTCAGAGCAGCTGGTGGGATTTGAACCACTGGCCTTTGGTTTAGCAGCACAACGCCAGATCACTAGCACTTCCTATCTTCTACCTTGTTGTTTGCCATGGATTTGAAAATGACTCAGCTGATCCTCCAGTGGGTTTTCAGAGGCACTCAGGTGCTCACGAGGAGATTGCCCATTCTTCTCCCAGGGAGCAGCAGGAGAAGACTTGAACCGTGTGCCTTTGGGATTGTAGCTCAGCTTCTTACCACCAGGCTACCAGAGCTCCCTTCTACCATTTGAAATATCACTGCATACTACAAGTTTGTGGTCCCCTTAGTCTCCAGGAGTTTGTGTTCTCCAAACTGTGTCTAGGCAGTCTCCGGTGACCAGTTTCTCGTCACATTTCCCTGCCTGCTGCCTCTTCAGCTGTGAAGGGCTCTGCTCCCAGTGAAGACAGGGATTCTCTACATTTGCCAGTATCTCCAGGTTTCAAGGCATGGCTTACTCTGTGACCTCGGTTTCTTAACTGGTTTAAGAAAAGTAGTTTTGTCACCTCTAGAAGGGGTGACTTTCAAGATCTTTACATGCTGGACCAGCAACAAGAAATGGGAAAGAAAGATGTCTTAAACAATTGTTGGGAGAACCCTGGTGGTGCAGCGGATTAACCAAGAGATCAGTGGTTCTAATCCACCAGCTGCTTTGGAGAAAGCACAATCTGTTTCCATCAAGACTTGTAGCTGTGGAATCCGAGTGTGATGGAGCTGCTGTGTCTTACAGAGTCATTACAAGTTGAAATCAGCTCAGTGTCAGTGGGAAGGCATAAGCACCTGTCCAGTGAAAGGTTCAGTGGAGCAGTTGAACTGGCTACTGACCCGAATGTCTTTGAGCAGTATTCTCAGGAGGCCTGACGTGACCATGCTTTCCTCCAGTTGTCCATGCTTCTTTTAATAGGTAAGGTTTTATTTTTATTTATAATTATTGCAAATATTTTTTTCCCTATGGACGTTGAAGTTCTATGAACTTCTGTAAAGGAACTAAATGTTAATTAGCTCAGCCCTCAGATGTGTCTTCCACAGTCCTATTGTTTTGTGGGTAGATTTTTTTTCTTTCTTAATCATCTACAGTAATGGGGGCAGGAGCAGCTAAAACACCCAGGAAAGAAACTATTTTTATCCAGCTCCTTAGCAGTTGTTTCATTCTTTCATTTGACTTTGATGCGGGGGGGAAAAAAGTGGACCACATTCTGATTGGAATCTTAGTGCTTTTACCCTCTGGTAACATTTAGCGGGAAGAGAAATAAAATCTCCCAGTAGAAATTATTCTCAAACTCATTAGCCTTGGCACTTATTTACCAATAAGTAGCAAATTTCAATTGTCTTTTGCTGCTTGAAGAGAGTGCACTTTATCACGCAGAGTTGGGTATATTTTAACTAGAAGGCTTTACTAAAAAGAAAGAAGAAATGGTAAGCTCCTGCTGCATTAGCAAAGATTTGTTATCTTAACTTGCCTGAGGTGAACAAGTGTTGCTGGTCGGGGTAACTGGGTTCAAATGTCTCATCCAATGCCAAGAAGGAAAACAGGCAAGCGATTTGCATGTGAATGGGCAGAGAGGTGACTGGATGTTGATTCATGGCTTGATGAATGTTTGCCCTTGGGGAAATGTTTTACCTTCCGTGAAATTATAAACAATATTTCTTACTGACTGTAAAAGGTACATGCCAGCCCTGAAGTGTTAGCTGCTGAAATGCAGCTCTAATTAGAAAACAGCTTCGTAGTGTTTTTGTTGTTTGCTGGTTTGTTTGTGTTGGTTTTTTGGTTTTTTTTGTAAACCAATCAGAAGAGGCAAGAGCCCTTGGAATTCTTGCACTGTTGAGGTTAAAGTGTTGCTGAATATTGATCTTAGGAGAAGGTACTGTTGGCACAATGATTAAGTGCCCGGCTACTAACTGAAAGATTGGTGGTGTGATCTCACCCAAGGGTGCTGTGGGAGGAAAACCTGGTAATTGGTTTCTATAAAGATTGCTGCTGCTGTTGTCATGAGGTTACAGCTGACTCATAGTGACCCCCATAAACCACAGATCTGAACTTGGCCTTTCCCTTCCACATGTCCATGATCTCTGCCATGCTCCAGCTTACAGGCCAGTCATCTTGTTGAAGGTTTTCCACTCTGACCCCCTCCACCATTCCTGACATGATATCTTTTCCCAAGGACTAGCCCCACTGGATGCCCAAAGTATGTGAGGTGAAGTGTCACCATCCTGTCTGTAAAGATTATAGCCGTAAAACCCCTGTTGGGTGATTGTCTTCCATCAGGAGGGGTCACAGTGAGTTGAAATACACCAGACCTTGACCAACAACAGCAAGTTTAGGAGAAATGACAGAGGTGCTGGGAAGTATCTTCTAAAGAAGAATAGTGTTTGCTGGGTAAAGACATTCTGCTCACACTCCTTGGAAAAGATTTGTGACATCTCCACAAGAAATTAAATTCACTCTTTGTATATTGCCTTCTGTTGATAAAATCCCTTGATATGTTGACATGTATACCACTCTGTGGTTTAGTAGATTAGGGCTTGCACTGCTAAATGAGAGGCTGGGAGTTCGAATCCACCAGCTGCTCCTCAGTAGAAAGATGAGCAGTTTCCTTCCATTAAGCTTTCGAGTGTCACAAACTTACTGGGTGGGTTCTAGGAGTCAGAACTGACTCCATGGCAGGTTTGTGTTGACTTGCTGTTTGTGTTTGCTGTTTAAAAAAATTGAATGATTGAAAAAAACCAAAGTGGTTTGTAAACTTTTACAAAAATAGGATGATGTTGTTGTTGTTATGTGCCATCAAGTCGCTTGCGACTCATAGCGACCCTGTGTACAAGAGCTCTAAACGCCGTTCTATCGTGTGCCAACCTAGCCATCCCAAACGCACTCATTCCCACCACTCCAGGCAACTTTCACACAAATAAGATACATTTTAAAAAACCAAAAACAAACAGAAAGAAAATAACTGCAACCTTAAATGTGAGACTGTTCAAGAGGAAACTTTTCCTCGACACAGTTTCACTATCTTTTCTAGACTTAGGAAAAGAGTTATAAGAACATGATTAAAAAATATTCAATAAATGTCTTTTATTTAAATAGAAAGCATTATCCAATATTTCCCTCGACTGTTAAGAGTTCTTTTTACAAAGCTGCTTTGTTTAGTATTCCTTTCATTCAGGTAGATCAGAGCTAAGCATGATTTTTACCATGTGTAAGTTAAAAATAATTTGATGGGCGTGTGTATGTATTTGTTTGTATGTGAAACGCATCATTTTAACCCAGTCATTCTACCCATCATCACAAGAAAAGTGGGATTCCTGGAAGGCTTGGATTAGCCTGTGAGCAAACAACAAATTAGGAGATTAGGGTCAGGACCAGGGCTCCTGGAGGAGCCTGCATTCGAATCCCCTTGCTACAGTGTGCTGGCTGTGTTTTGATCTACATAGAACCAGTGGTCAGGAAACTTGTCTGCAGGTTTCTGTATTAGTGAAAAGACACAACAAAAGGGAATATCAGAGACCATGCGGGAAGCCCCTTGTGATGGGGCCACCAGCATCCCAGGCCTCTGAGCAGGAGGAAGCCACAATCAGAGGCTCCGTAGGCTACTGGGCTGGGGCACTCACGCACAACAGGAAGCCTCGCTGATTTGAAGAAATGTCACTAGCAGCTGATGGCATGTGCACAGAAAGACAACAATCCCCATGTGGTATCTTGGGCCTAACGTGTGTTCCTTTCAAGAAATGGCACAAAAGCCAGCTCCCCTGGGTGGGAGAAGACTCTCAGGCGGCAATGCTGTGGAAGCTGGTTTGGAAATGTTTTTCAAGAAAGCACTCTCTAATTCCCCCCCCCTCCCCTTAAAATCATGCAATATATTTCTAAGGAGTTCTGGTGGCCTAGTGCTAAGAAGCTGTACTGCAATCTCAAAGGCATGTGGTTCGAATCTGCTAGCTGTTCACAGGAGCAGGATGGGCAATCTCCTCCCATGAGATATACTGCCTTTGGAAACTCGCTGGAACTATAAGACGTTCCAATTCAATGGCACACAACAACAATATGTTTATTTTTTAAAAAAATACATATTTCTAAAATGAAAATGACATCAGCCCTTCCTCTGCTTAAGGCAGTAACTCTGAGTTCTAAGTTAGAAGCATAGATGTCTTTCACAGCTGAATTTGCTTATCACTTTCCAGAAGATTAAACATGACAGCCATCTGGGGAAAGAGAAGGAGCAAATGTCATTATCTGGAATTTTAATGTACTACTTGTCATCTTGTCCATGTGTTTGCATAGGTGAAATCATCACCTCAGATACGCATGGAGCACTCAGGGGAGAGAGTATAGGGATTGGTGAGGTCTGTGGCAAACTGGGGCCTGTGTCTTATCCAAGGCCTGAGGATGTGCTCCTCAGCTGATGCTGGTGTGTGGAATACAGTCCTGTCAGAGCTTGTTATTTTTGCATTAAATCAGAATCTCAGATTTTGTAGGACATCCTCAATCTTACATAATCGTGTGAGGCTAGTGAAACACATTGATAAACCAGACTGACTCTCAAGTCCTCAGTATGCTATGGTCATTGTCAATGGCTACCTGTCAAGTTCTATGTCAAGAGCTGTACATGCATGAACTCCTCCTCCTTCACCACCACATTGGAATTGCTATTACTGTAGTTAGATGCTGTCCACTGAGGTATGACTCATAGCGGCCCTGTGAACAACAGATCTGAACCCTGTCCTGTCTCGTGCCATCGTCATAATCTCTGACATACTCAAGCCCACTGCTGCAGTCACTGTGTCAGTCCACGTGGTTGGGAGGCTTCCTCTTCACCAACCCTCCACCTTTCTAAGCATGATTTCTTTCTCCAAGAAATAACCTCTTCTAGCAACACGCCCAAAGACTGTGGCATAATTATTACTATGCTGTTTACTGAGAAAGCTAACTCGCAGAGAATCAAGTAGTTACTGTGTAAGAGGAAATGAATCTCAATCTGTACTCCACGTTCAGATTGTTGTTGTTGTCAGGAAGTTGACTATAACTCATAGTGACCTTGCGAACAATGGACCTGAACCTTACCCAGTTCTGTGCCATCTTCATCGTCTCTGATATGCCTGGGCCCATTGTTGCAGTCCGTCTATTTTGTTGAAGGTCTTCTCTGACTATCCCATTTTCCCATGATGGTAGGAAAATATTTTTTCAAGGACTGGCCCCGCCTAACACCTAACACCTAACAACATGCCCAAAGCTTGTGAGAAACAGATTCATCCTCCTTGCTTCTAAGAAGTATTTTGGCTGTATGTCCTCAAAGACATGTTTGTTTGGGTGTTTTGGGTTGGGGTTTTTTTTGTTTGCTTTTTTGTTTTTAGATTAGCTTTAGGTTAGTATCTGCCAAGTACTGTGCTGGATGCTAAGGTTGTGATATACAGTAAGATGAAATCTTGGGCTTTACACTGCATATAAATGAAAACACATGAAGTGCAGGCAAGAATAAGGTGTTTTTGGAGAACTGACAAGAACCCATTATTGTTTATTTTTTTAAATTTTCTACTAGTTTATTTACAAAATTCAAATTGTTTTCAAGAACAAATTATTTCAATTTCCCTCACCCCCCCCCATCAAATTGTACAACCCAATGATTTATCCTCTCTTCCCCCTGCACATCCTCATCCCTCTGCTTCAAACCTCTCCCACCCCTCTTGGATCCTTATACTCATTCTACAATAATGGTTTTATACAATATTTATCCTTGTGGGACTGAGTTAGTTCACCCAGCATAATGCTTCCCAGTCCTTCCCAAGGTAGGTAATAATTTACAAAATCATTGCTCCTGAGTTCTGCATAGTATTCCGTTGTGTGAATGTACCATAATTTCTCAGACTGCTCATTTGTGGTTGGACATTTGGACTGTTTCCATGTTCTTGCGATGGTGAATAATGTTCCTCTGAACATTGGTATACAAATCTCAGTTTGTGCTTAAGTTCTCATTTTCTCAGGGTATATTCCAAGTAGTGGAAGAGCTTAATCATATGGAATTTCTATGTTGGACTTTTTGAGGAAGTGCCAAACCACTTTACATAATGGTTGAACCATTTTACAATCCCACCAACAATGTATAAGAGTAGCTTTCTCGCCACATCCTCTCCAATAGTTAATACTTGTATTTATGATTTATGATTATGATATTATTATTATTCTATTATTATTTGTATGTCAGGGTTGGAGAATCTTTCAGAAGGAGCTGTTGCTCTAGGAATGAGGGAGAATTGATCAAGTGATGTAGAGTGGCAGGAAGTATGGTTTTCTAGGTCTCAGTGGCAGAAAAGCTCAAAAATGATGATGTGGAATCTTCTGAGACCGGGAGATACTGGAGACTGAACTCCAGATAGTGTTGAGAAGTGGCAAAAGGAGTGAAACTGGAGAGAGAAAGCAGAAGGGGCCAAAAGGAATTTGAAACTGAAGACAGACATAATGGTTCACATTTTAGCATGATTGCTGTGGCCATAATGTGGAGAGAACAGATGGGGGATCTTGCTATGGGGGTGATCCGAGAAGCAGAAGACCTATAGGAGGCTAATTATATGGAGTCATCCAGGACAGCGAATGGGGCTTGGAAAAGGGGGTAGTGGCAGGGAGATTGAAATGAAATGATGCAGGAAATATTGAATGGCTAACATAAGTGGGAAATGATAGGGAATGAGGGAGAGAAAGTGGTCAAAGATGACACTGATATTTAAGTTCCACTGATTGTGAAGATAGTGAAACTAAAGCTGGGCTGCTGGTGAGTTGCAGAAAAAATAATCAGTTATTGACAACATGAGGTGAGTTTGAGATGGCAGTTGGACGTGTAAGTGACAATATCCAGAAAGCAATTTGCAACTGTGTTCTGAAGTCCTGAGGAGCAATCTGGGTGAGGTGAAATAGAGTCGGCAGGGTGTTGAGGACAAAGGAAGCGAATGAGATGGACAAAGTAGGGTTTTATTGAGAACAGACACAGTCATTTTAAGTGTTAGCTCCAAACATTGTGGGTTTCTTAAGGCAGCTCTCAAGGGAGCTCTGGTGGCCTCGTTGTAAGAAGTTGCGCTGTAATCGCAGAGGTACACAGTTCGAATCTACCAGCTGCTCCGCTAGAGAAAGCTGCACAGCCTCCTCCCATGCGATTTACTGTCTCTGAGAACCTGCTGGGGGGGGGTCAACTAAGTGTCAGTTCTGACTCGATGACACACAACAACAACAAAACTGGCAGCTCTCTTTAAGGCTTCTTGCATCCTTGATACTGAACAGGTGGTGTTCAATGACTAGATTATGAACACTACCTTGGAATGGGAGAAGGGAGGGATTACCTGAAGGGAATGGGTGGTTACACAGTGTGTGTATGGCATTTGACAGTCTGGAACAAGATACGTATTACAAACTCAATCAATTAAGGAGGAGAAGGAGGAAAAGGTATATCAATGAATGATTGAAAACGTATACTAAAATCACAACAAAAAATGAATGAATGAAAACTTACGTTAAATTACAATAAAAATTAAAAAAGAGAAACAAGAACCCCCCCCCCCGTATATCTTTGAAATATATATCTGTACATTTGGGAAATAAGATCGCTCAAAATTAGAGTTGATTAAAAAACTCATAAGGATTTCATCTATTGGAGCGTTATAAATGTTTTATCTTGACTGTGGTTTTGACCAAAGAATAAAGGGTTTTTTTTTAAGAAAACAAGACAATAAAATCATCAACAACAAAGTCCCCACAAACTCAAGCTCAAAGCTACATATAGGATTTTCTGATGAATTAGAGGGAGGGAAATTAAATAGAGAATAATATTATATAATAAGAAATAATTTTTTTTTAAATTTAAAAACCCCAAATGGACTGATTCTTTCCCCAAAGAAATGCAGGTGACTTGAAAAGCCTATATCTTCTTCTGGAAATATATCATTTGAGCTTTTATCAAGAAATTTAATATCCTCACAATTTATGTGACTGCTTCAAGAGTTCATGGGCATTGATCAAAGCAATAAAATTTTAAACTAAGTCTCTAATGGTTAATGTAATCTAAGTATCACAAGCTTCTTAGCTTGGTTAGGTGGGGCTGGGAGTGGAGGGGTCTTGCCTCTGAGTCAAGTCACCTGTTTTATCTAGAAAAGTACATTTGGAGGTGCATTGCTATAGACTCCAAAATACTGCCAAAAGTATAAAGCCAAGGCAAGCCCATTAGCAGGACAAGAGTGCATCACATCCACAGTCTTTTCAGTTGAGTGCAAGACTTTGTAATTGTTTTTCTGCTAGAAACATATAAATCTCTGAAAGCAATGTGAGCAATAGACTAACCATTGAATTCTTCTGAATTGGAGACAATGTATCTTAAATATCTTTGTGCAGGTGGAACAAATATACTGTTGGCTTTTTGATGCTTCTGCAAGTCAGCAAGAAAATAGCTAACGTAACTACAAGTCATTGGGCTGGAACTGTGTGTGGAATTGCAATTCAGTCAAAACCTTGCCATTAACTTCCATGTTTAGCTACTGTTTAAAAGCTACAGACCGATGGCACCTCGCTATATAGTTTTTAATCACTATAAAAATTTGATAGGAAATATGATTTCTTCCACGCTAACATTCCATTAAACTTTAGCTGTGTGAACCAGTAAAAGGCATTGCCCAGCAAAGGAGAATTGATTGTACAAGTACATTCACACAAGATGGTTTTTGGATTACCTCTGTTGGGTTCTGGTTAGTAATGTTTATGTTCCATTTAATTCTTTCCATATGCTGTTATTATTGGAAAGTTCGTTTTGTGCATTTCTTGTCACTGACTGTGGAAGTCTCGGCCTTGTACAGAGCGTCAAACCAAATGTCTGGATGCTGCGGCATTCCTGACCACGAGAAATGCTTGGCTTAGTTTAGCTTCATTTTTCATGGAATGAGACACTTGGGTGACTGCTGCGTGACTATTGTCCCGACTGTTGGATGTCTTTCGTCTCTGTGAGGAGGCCATCTTGATGGATGGTTAGTTGACTTTCAGCTTGAAGAATCTTGACTTTTCAAGATCTCAGAAGCTGACTCTTAAGCATTCACATGATATGAATTATATTATTCATTTGCCAAATTAGCTTTAGTGCTTTTGCAATGATGTGTGCCCAGCAAGTGGGGGGAAAAGTAAAATAATAAAAGTGCCAGTGGTTGTTAGGGTCCCCTGAGGGCCTGTCTTCTGAACAATAACACAGGTCAATGACAACCCTTGCTAGCACTTTTACTGTGCGTGCATATTTTAAATGACTGTTTTTGTTCTTATACCATTGAGTCAGAATTGATTCCATAGCTGACCATTCAGTGGGTTTTCAGAGGCAGTCACTCATATGGGAGGAGATTACTCATATTTCTCCCATGGAGCAGCTGGTGGATTCAAACTGTGTGCCTTCAAGTTGGCAGCACATCCCCTTACCACTAGGCCACCAGATTTATTTTTTTAAATTATATTGACTATCGATAAATCCATAAGTAAGTATACCTACTATTTTAATCCACATATAGTGTGACCATATAATTTGATGTCCATACCTGAACACTTTGGAGGGTGAAAAAAAAAATAATAATTGCTATCTAGTTGATTGTGACTCATGACCAGTCTTATTTATTAGAGTTGGACTATTCCTCTAGCAATTTCAATGGCTGATTGTCCTTGAAAATAGATCACCAAGTATTTCCTTTTTGAGAGTGAAAAAGGGCACAGAAAATAGTCTGGACATAAATGTACATGTGCCCTTGAACAGACACAGGCACCTTGGAGTAAGAATATCTTTCTCAAAGAAATTATAGTGTATATGCTCAGTCACTTATTTCATGTTTCCTGGATATTATAGTAAAGAAAACACAGACCTGACCCCTTATGGGCTCACAGTGCAACAGTTAACACTCCAAGTGATGAAGACTGTGGAAGAAGTCAAGGAGGGCGTCTATGAGAGGCTAAGTGAGTTTCAAGGATGCATGGAGTCAGCCTGGAGAAGACATTTTTTAGGGAGGCATGGTCTCACAAGATCCAGGGTGGATGAAATACAGGGGAACTACAAATAGCTCAGGATGTCAAGGAGCCAATAAATCAGCCTTAGAACAAATGCAATCGGAATGTTCCTTAGAAGCAAGAATGATGAGACTAGCTTCTGATTAGCTATTTTGCATTAGCAGAAATCACCTACTTGAGAAATGTCTTTAAGGGAGATGACTCACTAGTGTCATCATGGTTGGTGAAGCAGAGGATTTGTGGAAATGAGTCTCACTATCAATGAGATGTTTTGAAACAATAGCTACATCCTGACCTTTAATATAATGGCCATGAAGATAGCACAGAACCATGCAATGTTTTGCTGTCTTATATATAAGATCACATGGGCCAAAACCAACTTGAGGGTCCAATAAACAACAAAGTGGTGGGAATACGGGGACTGGTTTAAGATGGGACTGGACATGAAGGCAAAAGACTAGTTATGATCCATATAAATTTAGAGTTAGAGTTTGAGTTATGCTCTAAAGATGCTGACATATTTTAAACAGGAAAGTGATGTTCTCATATTTTAAAATATAGAGACATTGTATTTTTTATGGGGATTATTAGAATATAGCTGATGACATTTAAGAGGTAGAGTGAGCAATGTTTGGGGACAAGGGAGAGAAAGACATCATGGAATTAAACTCAGACTACAGGTTGGATTAGATGACATACAATGCTGAGGGCCAGCTGGTCTGAGAGAGAGAGAGAGAGAGAGAGAGTGTTTGTTTCTATGTCTTCTGTTTGTAGCCCCAGAAGTACCTAGAAGGGAGATATCTGCATAGGAATTCAGTAGAGTTATCTAGATGTCTAGGAAAGAGATTTAAGAGTTGGTAGCATATGGATGATATTTGAGAGCATGGGAATTTAAGGCTAGTTTGATTTTTATTACTTATCATGAATTTCTATTAACTCTAGTTCAAGGTTATTGAATTTGTAATAGTGTAGAATAAATGGTTGCTGAAATTATGACATTTGAAAATTCATCCATCCCCACCCATTTTCATGAAAGAAACATTTGTCAGGGGCATAAAATACCACTATTCAGAATTTATTGTCTAAAGGAATTGGCAGGGAGACTTGAGCCCCAAATCAAATTTGGAAAAGTCATTGTTCTTTTTGTTCCATAAGGAAGAAAAATAATTAAAGCTCTCTGATTAGAAATCGCTAAGCCTCAGAGGCACATTTCCATTGCAGAGACAGTAAAGCCTTGGTTCGTTGAAACCACAACAGTCCTGGAACCTTCTAACCGTGACTGTAACTTTCTCCATTGTTGGGTCTTTAACAATATGATTTCTCCTATGAGGCATGTTTGACTCGCCTGTGTTCAACTTTTACATAAAGAACAATATCAGATGAGATGGAGAATAATCAGACTACATGGGAGCAGTGAGTGACAAGAGGTTCTTTATTTATTCACTGAGTCACATTATAGACAGGAGAGTGGAGGCTGGAGGGGCTCAGTGTCTGTTCCAAGGTTACACCTGGGCCTCTGGCAGAGCAGGGTGGAGCACAGCTCACCCCCTACCACAGTACTCTCCCTCTGTGACTGGCAAAGTGAATAGTCAGAGAGGAGATAAATTATGTAGATGGCATTGAAACAGATGAGAGAGAGAACTGTTTAAAAGGCATATATGATTAGGTATTATTGTCACAACAGGCGTCCAGAATGAAGGCTGCACAGTGGAGTGGACTTGGGGGGAAGGATTGTATAACAATGAAAGAATTTTTCTTTTACTTTTCAAAGAGAAGAATGAACTGGAGGGTAGGGGTGGGCAAGGAGAAAAGTGCAACAATGAATAAATGGAAATCCAAAATCTTTGTGAATTTTCATTAAAATGAATAATAATAATAAAGAAAATTTTTTAAAGCATTTGGTATTCAGTAAATAAAGTAGTATTTTAGGGTTTGGTTTGGCTTTTGCCACTACACTATAAGTTATCAAAATGACACAAAGTGAAAAGTGACAGAAGGACATTTCTTACTCAATTACCTTTACATTTTTCTCCTTAATTATAAATATACAAAGTGTGTTAGTAAGGAGCTCTGATGGTAAGAAGCTGATCCAAAGTCTGTTTGAATTCTCCAGCAGCTCCCAGGGAGAAAGCTGGGGAATCTCCTCTCAGTGGTGTGTCAGACCTGATGTGATGGCAATGAGTTAAAGTCTAGTAACATTCTAATGATACAGCTTTTATTTCATTGCAATAACTGTAAAGGAGCAATGGTGTCAGTTTAAAGACTATGGTGTGCCTGATTCAAGCCTCAGAGTTTTCAATTACTTGTCATGCATCTAAAAGTTGGACAGTGACTAAGGATGAAAAAAGAAGAATGAATGTTTTGAGCTGTGGTGTTGGAGAAGAGTACTGAATACACCATGAACTGCTAAAGAACAAACAAATATATCCTGGCGAAGGTTCAGCCAGAATGCCCCTTGGAGGCAAGGATTATAAAATTTTGCCTCAAATATTTGGGGCATGTTGTTAGGTGGGAACACAGACATCATGCCTGGAAAGGTAGAGGATCAGCTAAAGAGAGGAAGGCCCTCGACAAGATGGATTGACACAGTGACTATAGCAATGGGCTGAAATATGAAGAAGACACAAGACAGTGCCAGTTTCAGATCCATTGCTCACTGGGTCACTATGAGTCATAGCGCCCAACAACAACAGCTAAATATCTTTTAGGACATTCTGTTGGTGAAGTATGATGGCGGTTACTTTGCTAACCCCAAGGCTTTCCTCTCTGGTAGTTTGAATACTCCGGCATTTTCATGGGAGACAGACGGGCAGACTCCTTCTGTGCCATTTGCAGCCTCAGAAACTGAATGGAGACTCAGCTTCAAATCTTTCCAACTAAGGGCAAAGAGAAACATCCTTTGATTTCAACCTAAAAGAAAACGATTTCCTTTGATTTCGTGAATTGTGTGTTTTGCTTCTAGTGCTACTTTTGTAATGGGACTATTGAAATCATATGATTGGGTGCTATTGCATTGATTCCAACTTATCACGTATGACAGAATGGAGCTTTCCAATGACATTTCCTAGGCTGTGCGTTCCTACTGGAGCACATAACCAGGCCTTTCGTCCCTGGAGGCCCTGAGTGGATTTGAACAGGCAACTTTCCTTATAACAGCTGAGCACTTAGCCACTGTGCCACCCAGTGCATTGTGTATATTTTATTATAATTGCCATTCTGCTCTCAATATTGCAAAATTATGAGCTAGGAAACAGAAATAGAGCAGAGACAGTGAACCCATTATTGTAGACATAGATAAATAGACATGCATGAGGATCAAAGTGGGGTGCGGAGGGCAGGGGTGAGGATGGGATGGAGGCAGGGCAACCACAGGGTCGCACAATTTGATGGGTCAGGGGTGGGTGGGTGGGTTAAGGAAATGGAGAAGACCTGGTGTGAAAAACAATGGATACTAATGTTTGCAAGTAAACCAGTATAAAATAACAATTTTATATTGGAAAAAGAGAACCAACAATAATGTATGCTGAGCAGCACTGAAGGCATTGGCAAAACAAATAGAACAGAGATTTGGGAGTCCTCTGTTATTTCCCCTCTATTTATTGTAATGCTATTGAACTGCATAGCTCAGTGCACAGGAGAATTCCAGGAGGAAGTGCAGGAGACATAATAGAGAAGGCAGCACCTTGGAATTGACTGTCCAAGTGGCCTTCTTGGGCCCATCATCTCTCTCATCTTTGTTTTCTCTCTTCTTAATATGTGAGTTTTCACAGCTCCTCACATCGTAACTAACAGTCTATTACTTTGCAGTTGGACATTCATGTTGCTTTTCTCACAAGTTTTGATTCCTCACACCTCTGCTTGTCCTAGCTAATATAGCACTGAATCCTGTCACTGTATTCAGTTAACATTCATTTACTTCTCTTCGTTTATTTACTTGGTGCCAGCCACTGTCTTCAAGGCCTTCTTCCCCCCCCCCCCCCCCCCCCGCCCCCACCGTCATCTCCTACTTTCACTACCCCGGCTTCCCTGGAGCACAATCACCTACAATTCCAGCCACTTCCGTTGGCTTGCGTCGTAAAGCAGACATTTCTTGTTCATACATAAAATGCCCATACTAAATCATACACTCTTTCTTGAAAAACATAATTTTTCTTTCCATATATGCCAAACTGTTAATGCCTTATTGTCTTAATATATCATTAGAAAATGAATTCACTGCACAAGTCACCATATACTCCCTAGAAGAGTTTAACATTTTAGTCTTAAGAAGAAACAAAAGAATTCTGGAATTTAAAAATTAATACTTTCAGACACAGTTATGTTTACTCAAAATATACTCAGAAATTCAGAGAGGAAAATGATCTCAAGATTGGTTGTATTATTATTACTATTATTATTAATTTTTAAATACCGTTTCATTAGACTTATTTACAAGATGGCAGCCAAAGACCTTTAGGGCAGGAGAATTGAATGTTTTCACTGCAAATGTCGCAAGTATGAAAAGTGTACACGTGATGCCTTCACACATCCATATGCATGGTGTCCATGGTTCCATCAGGCAAGATTCTTAATTACGCTTTATATATGCTCTGTGCAGCCGGGCATTGATCTTTCAAGTACAGTTGTCTGGTTCAAAGACTTGTAATTAGGCAGAAAGATCTGCTGAAATGGATTCTGTGGAATTATTCAGAAGCTCTCTGTGTATGAAATTGTTCATCTCAAATGATTTCTCTGGGGTGGGGGAAACCCCCACCTTCAAATATGCACACAGCCTATCTGAAAATGTCGCCTCCTTTTTCTTGTTTTCTGATGTTCTGTGCATCTTCTTAGGCGTTTGAAAACTGCACAGTTTGTTTGCTATTTTGACTGGAAACTGCTTCGTGTGCTCCTGTGGGCGTGTTAATTGGGGAGCTCTTTATCCATGAGATCAAGAATCAGGTCTTCTTGCTTTATCCATTGTGAGCTCTGTGCTGTTCCCAGAGGTGTGGAGAAGAGGAACAAATGCCTTGGAGACTCCATATTCCTCTCTTTGGCAAAACTGGCTGCAGTCTGCAAGATGTAAGGAATTGAGAATATAAAGAATGTGATACAGGTAGCGCAGACCTGTGCTCAGATTCTGCTCTGAGGAATCCATCTTAAACTGATTCTCACTTAAACTAAATTGTTGTTTTTTGTTGTTATGTGCCATCGAGTCACTTACAATTCCTAGCAACCCTACGTACAAGAGCCCTAAACACCATTCTATCCTGTGCCAGCCTCACCGTCTCTGACACAGTCACTCCCACCACTCCAGTCACAAAATCAATCCATCTCATCGAGGGTCTGCCTCTCCTGCGCCGTCTCTCCACTCTCCCAAACATAATGTCCCTCTCCAAGGACTAGTCCCTCCCTGCAACATGCCCAAAGTATGTCAGACGAAGCTTCAGAATATTTTTTAAAAAAAGGATTCCTCTTCCTGTCATTATCTTTATAAATCTAACATCTATAGGTGAACATCTGGGAATATTAACATCAATGAAGTCTGTTGCCCACCACTGTATATGGTATGTGTAATGATAATATAAAACCAAGAGAATTCTAAGCAGAGTTCTTTGTAACTGGGACACTTTGTAAATTGGGACCACCAGCAAGCCAAGAGGAGGAGGACCCTTCAAATCTCAGGATTCTATGATGGGCTGCTTTGTCTTGTCTTTGTTAGAATTTTATATTCCTTTTACTTAAGGAACATTTGTTTGAATTTTATATTCCTTTTACTTAAGGAACATTTGTTAGAATTTTATATTCCTTTTACTTAAGGAACATTTTTTTCCCCTTGCAGGACAAGACAATCCTGTTAGGATTTTAAGAGAGAAAAAAAGCATTGAATTTGCAGTATGGTACTGAAAACCGTGAGCGGAATGAGGGTTCTTTCTTCTGGGAGGTATTATCCTGGTCCTTAGGTGGTGAGGAGCGCTTCCATTCTAAGGCTTTCCTCCCTTGGGACTGGAAAGACCAGTAGATTGCTCATTCTGCGTTCACACATAAATGCACCATCATTACATACCTCTCTATAGAAGTATGAATTTACCTTCTAAGTAGTCTGAGGCATTATCTCTATACAAAGAGCTCCCTCTGAGATTTACAGGGTTTAAAAATGGGAGAGAGAAAAAAGGGGAACCCTGAATTACTTCAGTGTCTCTTAAGAATTTAAATTCTTTGCTGAAGTGGCTTGTTTTTGACCACAATATGCCTTGCTCCTTTCTCAGAGGTGACTGTTGATCTGTTTGCACATTGTCAGAGCCAGGATCTTTCCTCCTGATTAGCCCCTGCTTTCTGCCCAGATACCTGACCTGAGCCTCTAAGGAAGCAAGCAGTAAGCTCCACCACACAGGGAGATATCCAGCCCCCCTGGTTCTTAACAGCTTTTACATCAGAATGATTTTCTGCCTGGCTGCTTGGAGTGTTTTTTGTTTTTTTCCCCTATATACTGCTTAAAATGAAGTCTAAACGCACATGAGTCCCCAGATCCCTTCTCAGCACTACAGAAAATGGCTTGTCTTTTGCCATCCACCTTCCAACCTGAATTGAGGGAGGAATGAGTCAAATGTGACACTCAGGGGACTGGTGGCAAACAAGATCCTTTGCAGTGACAAGAACAATGAAGCCACTTGATCAAGACTCCAGGTGTCCATTCATTCCCCATATGGTTAGTCCATTTCAGGAACTAATGTCTTTTTCACTCTCTCCCTCCATCTTTTCCTTGCACTTCCCACGTTTTCCCCGAAAAAAGGAGTTAAGTGTGCTTTAACATCTCAGATCTCATTTAAATAATCTCTACAAAGTAGGATAAAAAGAAATGGATTGTGAGTCAATGAGTTTTGTTTTGGCTCACAAATTTTCTATCAACCAAATAAATAATATTGGGTTGTACAATTTGATGGGTAGAGGGAGGGGTGGGTAAAGGAAATGGGAAAGATCTGGTGTGAAAAACAATGTATATGAACTTTGCAAGTAAACCAGTATAGAATAAAAATTTTATTTAAAAAATCATTAACTTTAATGAAGTTAAAAAATAATTGCAAATTAGAGAAGGCACTATGATACACAAACAGGAAAATACTTAGTATGTAAATGTGAAATGGACAAATACTTGGCTAGTTAAGGAAATTATTTTTTTTATTAGCCAGCCGGCTAAGAGACTTTGAATAAGTCACTTCACCTGATATACCCATATGTATATATTTTTTTCCAAATGGAAACATTTATTTACCTTTATTTATCCTCATTTTCCCTCAGAAACAATACTTGCCCATACACATCCACTTTGTCCTAGTCCTCTGACTATTTTTAAGCTGCTTGGTAACTAGAATCTTAGCTTCTACCCAAAGATTTTCAAAATGACTGTACTAATTAGAGAGTTTGTGTAACCAAATTGACTTTTGCAGTACATAATTATCACCACTACAACAAATGCAAAGAAACTAGGTACTTTATTAATTGCAATGTCTGCTTAATTCTCTAGAATTTGTATATCAGGTAAACAGAAGAGGTTGTAACTCTTCATATTATGCATCCAATTAGTTACATTTCCTTGTACTTTTCCAGTGCAAAGATGTGCTGGTGATCAAAAGAGAGTTAATCCTGGAGTAAAAATGAATGTGACATTTACAATCATGTAAATGCAAAAATCATACATGTTTACAGGGAGAGTTGAGTTCGAGGCAAAAAGCATTAAATAAGACAAATAGGAATACTTTTTATTAGAAGTTCCATTCTGTAAGTAAGATGTAATATATGAATGTCTACTCACCAGAAGAAAGTGCCAAAGAATAAACATGTATGTCTTAGAGAAAGTGCAGCTTGAGTACTTCTTGGAGGCAAAGATGGCAAAGCTTCGTCTCACATTCTTTGGACATATTGATGAAAGAGGTTATTCCTTGGAGAAGGGCGTCTTGCTTGGAAAGGTGGAGGTTCAGTCAAAGAGGGGAAGATCCTCAACACATGACTTGACAAAGTGACTACAGCAATGAGGATGGTACAGGATAGGACAAGGGTCAGATTTGTTGTTCATAGGGTCATTGTGAGTTTTACTCAACAACAACTAACAGCAACAGCAATCCACCAAATAACACAACAAATATATTAAACCGAAGTCAGTGCAAAACTATACAAACACCAGAATAACCTAATTATGTGTAGAAATTCAGTATAAAAAATATGATCTCAAAATACTGGGATAAAAGTGATCTTTTTAGAATAATAAATGATGTCAGGAAAACTGGATTGTAATTTTGAACTAGGTAAAAATCATACCTCTGTATGATTCTCCAACAACCCCCAAGAATAAGTTCCCAAAGGCTTAGAGATCTAAATGAGTCAAAGTTGACTTCACAGAATATTTTTACAGACTTCAAATGGTGCAGGGAAAAAAGATTTTGAGTGAGAAGAGTGATAGCTTGTAGGTGAACACATGTAGCATAAAAGGTTAAGGAAAGTTGAATCCAGGAAAAGGGTAGAGGGAGTGCTTCTGAATTTATTTCTTGCATCTTTTTAAAAGTTTTAAACTATTTAAAAAGAAGATACTTTAAAATGGGAAAAGCATAGACTTCTCACATACAATCAAGTTCTTGTGGTCTAGTCAGCAGCGAGATGGGGTGTCAACCCAAAGGCAGTGATGTGAAGACACCAGCTGCTCTTCTAGAGAAAGATGGGTAGACTGCTCCCATGCAATGTGCAGCTTTGAAAATCCACTGAAGGATCAATGGTGAGTTGGTTTTGAATCGATAGCAGTGAGTAAGTGAGTGAGTTGGTCCCACATACACCTAAATGGAGCATCCACATCTGTTCAATGATAGTCTTTGCCATTTTGTTCAAAGCATCATGGGAACCCTTCCTGCCAGTCCTGACCTCAGGGTGTCCTTTGCGTGCCAAGCACCCTCAATCTGCTGTGTTATGATTGTGTCCTGGAGGAATGTAAGATAGTTTTGCAGCCAGAATACACTTTAAATACAGTTGCCTAGGAAACATCTCCATTGTACTCCTTAAATGTCAGTTGTTCCTCCTGCTAAGTTAGAATGGAGCGTGGGTGGCATAGTCCATGGGGCATTACACTGTAGCCCACAGGTAAAAAATACCTCTCCAGGGGTTTGAATCCACCAGAGGCTCTGTGGGAGTTAGATAGGCAGTCTTCTCCTGTGAGATTTATAGCCCTGAAAACCTGCTGGCAGCTCAGCTCTGAGTTGGTTCTGGCCCAAGGGCAGTGAGAGAAAGCAACTGAATAGGAACTAAGTGCTCATTATGATATGATTTAGGTATGTCTTATTAGGGGAATACATCTGTCTTGTAATTTTTTGACATAACAACAGACACCTTCCCTGGAATCTAGTACTGTCTCCTCAGTCTCAGTTTGGGAATCTTTCTTATTTGAAAGTCATGATGTTATTGTTATGTGCCTTTGAGTCACCGATGACTCATGGCGATACCCCTAAACCCTGCTCTGTCCGGTTCTAATCTTATTGTCTCTGACACACCCACCCCTCTTACCCCAATCACTGAAACAGGCCATCTCATTGAGGGTCTTCCTTTCCTGCACTGACCCTTCACTCTCCCAAGCATGATGTACTTGCAACATGTCCAAAGTATGTCCAGATGAAGCTCCAGAATCCTTGCCTCCAAGGAGCAGTCTGGTTTAACACTCTCCAGGATGAATCTGTTCATTCCCTTATCAGTTCATGATATATTCAATATGATTCTCTAACACTACAGCACAAAGGCATCAATTCTTCTTCTATCATTCCTAGTCATTGTCCAGCTTTCTGATGCATAGCAAGATATTGCAAAGACCATGGCCTGTATCAGGTGCACCTTAGTTTCCAGACTAACATCATTGCTCTTCAGTTCTTTGGAGAGGTCTCTGACAGCTGACTTTCCCAACACAATATATCTTTTCATTTCCTGGCAGATGATGCCAAGAGTGTTGATTGTGGAGCCAAGCAAACTAAAGCTGTTATCGCTTCACCACCATCACAATGCTGCCAATCGGCCCAGTGGTGAGAATCTTTGTTTTCTTGATATTGAACTTCAATCCATATTAAAGGCTGTAGTCCATCACCTTCATAGCAAGTGCATCAGGTTCTCCTCAGTTTCAGCAAGCAGGGTTGTGTCATCTGCATCATGAAGATTTTTGATGAATCTTCTTCCAACCCTGATGCCACATTCCTTTTCATAGAACCCAGCCTCCCAGATAATATTTTCTGCCTACAGATTGAGAAGGTATGGAGCTAGGACGCATCTCTGGCATACACCCTTCCCAGTTTTGAATCATGCAGTGTTCCCTTGCTCTGTTCTGATGACAGCCTGCTGGTCCAAGTATAGGTTTTACATAAGCACAATCAAGTGTTCTGGGATTCCCATTCTTCTCAGTCAGCCACAGTTTGTTACAATCCACACAAATCAAATGCCTTTGCATAGTCAATGAAACACAGATAGACATTCCTCTTGTACTCCCTGCTTTTACCCAAGATCCATTGAACATTAGCTACAATATCTCTAGTACCATGACCCCTTCCAAACCCAGCCTGCACTTCTGGCAGTTCTCTGTTGATGTGCTGTTCAGAGTACAGCAGCATGGCAAAGAAGAGGAGGTTCAGGATGGAAAATGAGGCACAGAAGTCGGGGCCACAGCTCACCCTCCACCAAACAGGTATGCTCACCTCTCTCAGAAGGCCACGGATTAAGGCTGAGCCCATAATTCTTTAGGCCATTGGTCCAAGAAAACAACATTATATACCAGATCTACAGAACACCATCCCTTGGGAAAGTATTTCATTGTGACTACAGTGTGCTGCAAATGGAAGAGAAGAGGCCCTAAGCCACAGAAAGTCAAACCTGAGGCAGAAATTCAAGGAAAAGGACTTTTCCTCAGAACTATCAGAGAGCATCATGATAGATGAAGAAAAGATTGAAGTTGTCAGTGACTTACTTCATTTAATTTGGATCCAGAATCAACACTCATGATAGCACCAGTTAAAAATTTAAAAGGCATGTTGCATTGGGAAAGTCTGCCAGTCAGGATATCAGTTAAAAGATTAAGGTTCTGTAAATTTCACTAAAATCACAATAAAATAATAAAAAATAATAAGGTACACCAGATCCAAGTAATAATCTTTTCAGTTGATTCTTATGCATCTGAAAGAGTACCAAGAAAATATACAGGTCTGTCTTGGAGAGGGTAAAACCAAGTTTTTCTTTGGAGGCTAAGATTCTGAGGCTCCATCTAACATACTTTGGGAACATGGCCAAGAGGGACCGGTCCTTAGAGAAGGACATCATGATTGGAAGGGAGAAGGACAGCATAGGAGAGAAAGACCCCAGATGAGACTGATTGATCCAGTAACTGGGGTAACGTGGGTCGTTGGCTCAGGACAGGGCAGGCTTCAGAGCTGTTGTACATAGGGTCACTATGAATCACAGGCAACTCGACAGCACATAAACAACAACAAGGAAGACTGAAGAAAAATTCATGTCTCTGAATGGTGATGTTGAGAAGAATACTGAATATCCCCTGGACTGCCAAAGAACAATCAAGTGTGTCTTGGACTAAATGTACCCAGGTTGCTCCTTAGAAGCCAAGATGCTGAAACTCCTTTTTATATGTTATTAGGAGAGACCAGTCATTGGAAGAAGACGTTATTCTGGGTTAGCTGGGGGTCAGCAAAAGAGAGGAAGACCCAAAATGAAGTGAACTGAAACAGACACTGTAACAATAGCCTTGAGCATGGCAGAGGTGGTCAAGATAGCACAGTATTGAACCGGGTTCAAATCTGCTGTTCATAAGGTCACTATGAGTTGGACTTGACTCAAGAATGTCCATTAATCAGGTGGACTTACACAGTGACTATTGCAGTAGGCTCCGGCATGTCAGAGGTGATGTACATGGCATAGAACAGGATTCTGTAGGATAGAACAGGGTTCAGATCTGTCATTCATTGAGTGGCTATGAGTCCTATTCAAATTGGTAACAACAACAACAACAACAACAACATTATTTCAAGTTCCTTTTTTGTGTGATTTCTGATGGGGGGGTCTTTTAACTATCAAAACCAGTAAACTGAGTCTAGGATGAAAGACCATAGTTAAATGTGAAATTGTCTCTTGTGAATATTTTACAGCAAGATGTTAGCTCATTCAGACACTGAGATAATTAATACTATTTATCCTTAAGTGTAGAAAACAGCAGTGAGAATAGCAGTACTTAATAAAGGATTTAGCATAGTTTTCTGCCCAAAGATGTAATAAGAAATGATTTACTAATTTCCATACTATGAACAGCAATAACGAAATTAAACACTATGTTATTATGTACTGAGCTACTATTGGTCAGCTCTACTCTCTATCAGGATGAGAATGCAACATGCTCTTCACTGGGTTCGAGGAATGAAGATATGGATTAGGCTAATGGAAGTGAAGATTGATTGATTTTATTTTGTGAGGATTGATCTCTGTTCTCTTTGGAAATAACAACAACAACAACAACAACAGCTAATATTTATTGATTATTGTCTTGCATCTGAAAGTTGCTGGTGTTAGATGCCCTTAAGCTGTTATGACTTCAAATCCTAGTGAACTTATGAACAGGTCTGAACCTTAGCCATCTTCAACATTTCTAACATAATTAAGCCCATTGTCATGATCATTGTGTCAATCCATCTTGGAAGTTGTTGATATTGTTAAGCACCATCAAGTATGACTCATGACGATTCTGTGGACCACAGATTTGAACCCTGTTATATCCTGTGCCCTCCTCACAATCTCTGACAAACTTGAACTAATTTCTGCAGTCATTGTGTCAATCCTTCTGGTTGAGAATTTTCCACTCTTTGGCCAAACCTCCACTCCTCAAAGTATGGTTACCCTCTCCAAGGAATAGTCTATGTGAGATGAAGCTTTGTCTCCAAAGAGCACTCTGGCTGTGCCTTCTCCAAGATATATCTGGGGTTTTTTGGCAGCCCATGGTTATACAGTACTCTGCAACACCATAGGTCATAGGCATCAATTCTTCTTCTTTAATCCCTAACTCATTGTCCATCTCTCAGCAACGTAGAAAGTGATTAAAAAGACCATGACTTGAATCTGTTGTACCTTAGTCCTCAAGTTGACATAACTGTTCCCCCAAAATTTGGAGAGGTCTGTCACTGCAGACTTTCCCAGTGCAATACAGCATCTCTTGATCTCCTGACTGCTGGTGCCCTGGGTGTTGTCTGTGGTTTCAAGTAAGATGGAATTGTTGAGTTTTTAATCTTTTCCCCATCTAGCCTGATGTTGCCTATTGGTTCAGTGTTGAGATAACAATCCACGTTAAAGGCTATATTCTTTGAGCTTCTGCAGCAAGCACGTCAAGTCCTCCTCACCATCGGCAAGCTAGTCTGTATCTCTGCATAAGATAGATTATTGATGAGTCTTCCTCGGATCCTGATGCCACTTTCTCCTTCATAGATTCCAGCTTCGTAACTAATTTTGCAGAGTATACAGATTGAATAGCTATGGGGAAAGGATTTAACCTTGATGTACACCCTTCCTGATTTTAACATGTTGCTGAACGTTTTTAAAATTGACGACCATGCTTACAAACACATTTGCCGTCATTTGTGGCAACGTTTAAACCATACGGTGTTCCCTTGCTCCATTTGGACAGAAATCTATGGACACAATTAAGGGTCCTGAGATTCCAGTTCTTTTCTATGTTAGCCATAATTTGTTATGATCTACACAATCAAATTCCTTTGCATAGTCAATAAAGCACAAATAGACGTTCTTCAAATATTCTCTGATTCCAGGAAGGATCCATCTGACATCAGTAATGATATCCCTGGTGCTACAGCCTCTTCTAAATGCAGCTTGAATGTCTGGCAGTTCTCTGTCAATGGAAAGCATGTGGAATAAACAGGTTCAATTTCTGGCCACTGCACCTCAGGCTGGGTTGCACTTTGCTATCACTGACACATTGCATGTTTCTATGATGCTTAACAGGTTTCACTGATGCTTTGAGACAGAGTTGGAGATTTGTTCTCTTCATCAGTCAGTGAAACCCTTGTGCATCCCAACAATTCACCCTCGATGTGCAAGGGGCTGCTAGGAGTTGGAAACTACTTCTGGTGGCTAAACAATATCATCAATTATTGAGTATTTTGGAGGATATATTGTGTTAATATGTTGCATGTATCATCAAATTTGTTTAATGATAAGATCAAATATCACAATCTTCAATAAGAAACTCTG
This sequence comes from Elephantulus edwardii, assembly GCF_000299155.1. Classification (NCBI taxonomy): domain Eukaryota; kingdom Metazoa; phylum Chordata; class Mammalia; order Macroscelidea; family Macroscelididae; genus Elephantulus; species Elephantulus edwardii. Next base: position 3,251,608 of record NW_006399852.1, on the reverse strand, counting down.
GTAGAAATAATGTGTATTTGATTGCCTTTGAGTTGGACATGACACATAGTGACCCTATGAACAAAAGGTCTGCAGCCTTTCTATAACTAATTGTCAAAATTCATAGAGTTTCCAGAGGCATGTTGTTTAGAAAGTGGATGCCACTCCTGCTTCAAGGTAGTGTATATAATATCTATGAATGGCAATTACGTCACAGCCAGATCTCTTAAAGCAAATTCCAAGATTCAACTCAAACTCAGCTCATTTGCCATCCAGTTGAAACCCACTCCCATCTGGCCCTCTAGCCGATTTTCAGAAGTTGTAAATCACATAGGTTTAGATTGCTCATCTTTCTCCTCAGGAGCAAGGTGGTGAATTCAAACTCTGGTGGCCTAAGTGGTAAGAGGCTGCGCTACAATTCCAGAGACACACAGTTCAAATCCACCAGCTGCTCTGCAGAAGGATGTGCAGGCTTCTCCCATTTGATTTACTCCCACTGAAAACCCACTGGAGGGTCAGCTATGAGTTGGTTCCATCTCAATAGCACACAATAGCAACAAACAATCTTCAAGTAGCGAGGCAACTCCTTACCTGTTAGGGAACCAGAGCTCCCTATTCCAAGATGAAAGACATTTAAATAAAGTACCAAATGAATGCCCTTGAAAGCTACTTTACAAAAATCACATCCTTATAAAACACACCAAAGGTTATGATCTTAGAAAGAATGGACTGAAATACTTAGGCCAATTTCTCCCTCCTTCCTCTATAAGTGGCAAGTTATAGTGTGCTGTGAGTTGATAAGCAGTGAATAAGTAGTCTTTAGGGAAATGAGTGTCATAGTCAAATAAGATTGGGAAACAGAGTATGTTTTGAGAACATTTAAAACACCAGCTTTTGCATTATTCATCCTACCTAGGCACTTGACTGTAAAATGATGGAATTGTGTTTGTTTTGTTTTTTAATACAAATCTCCCTTGTTCTGTGAATCTCATTGTGACGGATGAATTTTCCTATCCATATATTTGTCAATGATGGCTTAGAAAATTTTCCAGAAATTATGTAACTGAAACAAGAGAAGAAAGTGCATATGAAAAGATTTGTATTTTTGTGTTTTTAAAAGAGCTCTGGTAGCTTAGTGTTAAGAAACGGTGCTACAATTCCAAAGACATATAGTTTGAATCCACCATCTGCTCCACAGGAGAAACATGGGTCATCTCCTCCTATGTAGTTTACTGCATTTAAGAACCTTCTGGGGGCTGGGCATTGGGGGTGTCAGTAATATGTCAGTTTAGACTCAATGGCACACAACAGAAACAATGCCTTTGAATTGCAGTTTCAGTATGCTATATATACTAGCTTGACCTGTACTTGATAATATAGGATGATTTGAAGGGTGATTAGAAAGACAAAGAATTCTTAGAGGGTCTGGGATAAAATAGAAGTCTAATTTCCATAAAGTGAAAAAAAATGTGCATTCCATTGGGAATGTCTCTTTAATTATTTTAATGAAACAAAAATGAGAGGGATAGTTTTGTAACGTATTACTTACATTCTTGGTGATAACCCTCTCATTTTTTTTACTTTACAATGTTGTCAGTAATTTGTTAGTATCCACACAGTTCAAAGTCTTTGCATAGTTTGTACAACAGAGTTAAACATCTTTCTGGTATTCTCTACTTTCAGTCAAGGTCCATCTGTTATCAGCAATGATAAATCTCTCATTCCATATTCTTCAGGCTTGAATTTCTAATAGCTTCCTGTTGATGTGTTATTACTACATGTGATATTTAATTCTCTTCAGTAAGAAGTTCATGTGATATTAATGTTAGTTATTATTGGTTAATTTCTACATTATATTTCTTTGGAATAGATATGGACATTGGTTGCTTGCAGTTGATTGACCAGGTAGCTGTCTTCCTAATTTCTTGACGTAGATTCATTTGTTTGGTGGAACATCTCAGTTTTCACTCTCTCAGTTTTGGGACCTTTCATCAGTTCATTCAGTATAGCTTGAACTTCTTCATTATCATTGGTTCTTGATATTATGCTACTTTTTGAAGTTGTTGAATGTCAGCCAATTCTTTTTGGTACCCAAACTCTCTAACTCATGACCTTCCAGTTAGAACTGACTCATAGCTGACCCTCTGTTGAATTTCAGAGGCTCTACCTTGCAATAGGAGGAAATTGCCCTTACTTCTGTAGAGCTACTGGTAGATTCAAACTGACAAAGAGGCATATGAGTTGGCAGCAGCCCTCTCTATGGGATATATATACCACTATCCTGTAAGAGTGTATTTCTTCCATCTTCTTTGGTTGTTCCATCTTCCCGTGTTGTTATCAATCTCTTGCCAAAGAATTCTTCAGTATTTCAAATCAAAGTCTGACTTTTTTTCCAGTTCTTTCAGCTTGATATATACCAAGCATGCCCTTCCTGATTGGATATTTATATTCTGGAGTTTTATTCATTAAAATACATGCCTTTCCTGATAGAGTTTCTAACTCTTTGACTATTTCATTACACTACTTTACTCTTTTTTCTCACACCTATTATTGAAATATTCTGTTTAACTGTTTTACTGCATTGTTTTTTCCTGTTGTTTATATACTTTCTTAACGTACGATTTCTTTGGTGTCATCTCACAACTCATCTTGAGTGTTCAGTGCTTCAGATATATTATAATATTCTCTAAATTCAGGTGGGATATAATAAATGTGGTACATTGGACATTGTGGACTTGTTGACTTTTTTTTATTAGTTTAGCCTTAATGTGCATATGGTGTTGTTGTTGTTGTTGTTGTTGTTGTTATGTGCCGTCGAGTCGCCTGCGACTCATAGCGACCCTATGTACAACAGCCCTAAACTC
>NW_006399852.1:3245033-3245550 GCF_000299155.1 Elephantulus edwardii | reverse complement strand
AGGAGATAGAAGATTTTTACCAACTTTTACAATCGGAGATTGATTGAACATGCAATCAAGATGCATTGATAATAATGGGTGACTGGAATGCAAAAAAATCTGCATATGAGCTAATAATAATCTGTTCTGCAGTCAAACTTGAACTTTATTTTAAGTGGGGGATTCTGAGTTCACCCACCAAATCTTTCTGTGAATGCAGTTTATTTAATTCCTCTGCATTCCACTGAATTAAGTACACATTTATAGTTGACATTTATGCTGTTGAAAAAGTATATTTACAATGGATATGAAATTCTATCTCACAAAATCCTACCATGTGTTATCTGGCATTGTTTGTTTCTATCATCATGGCCATATTTTTCAACTACAGATCCTCTTTGTTTCCCATTTTTAAAACTCAATCATCCATAATTTTTAGTGAATCTTGACTGATAAATTTCAAACTATAGTAGTGCATATGAAAATGATTTTTTAAAAATGCTTCAATTTCCTAGTCTTTCACATTAGTGGAGATTTT
>NW_006399852.1:3241462-3244576 GCF_000299155.1 Elephantulus edwardii | reverse complement strand
AAATATTTATTTCCTTGTAGGAGTATAGATGCTGTCTAGCCATGGACAGTGTTGTCTTTAAAGATAGATCTTGACATATTCTTTTTGGTGATGAATGTAAAACCATTCCTTCTGGTCTCGTTCCCAGCACGGTAGACGTCATGGTTGTCCACTCTACTGCCACCATCACAATGTGGAGCCGCTGGAACTAGAACGAGGGCAATCTTGAGTGAAGGACCTGTACATCACTGCTCTGTGTGACTGTGGAAAGCAAGTAACTCTGGAGAGGAAAGGGAATTGGCCATGCCACCCTAATGGGCCATTTTCTGTCTTCTCCCTCTGATTGTACCCAATCACTTGCCAATCACGATGCTATTAGGAGCCGCTGACCGAAGACACTCATGTGCTTAGCTCTGCCATTAGCGATGTTGACAGGAAGCTTTGAGGTGGCTGTCAAGCTGATGGGTCTTGAGAGGTTTGAATTAGGAGCTTGCCTGTTCTAGTGACATACTGAAATGACGCAGCTCCTCTGAGGGCTTGGCTTGAGACTTTAAGTATGTGAGCTTCTATTGATTATATGCAGATGTGTCCATACCGTGTATGCAAGCATGTCCGATCAGTGCTATGGTTGTAGCATGGTTAAACTGGAGGGTCACAGCTCTGTGGGAAGCAGGATTTGCAGAATGACTTAGGTGGCTCTCTCTTCTCAGGCTCTTTGCCCTCTGGCCATGCTGATTCTTGACCTTACTGAGCTCAACTTAATTTAACACACTGCTGACGTCATATACAGCTCGTAGCAACCCTCTGTCTGATTTACCAGGTCGTAAGTGGCCATGAAGGGAGACTGCCCATTTTCCTCTTGAAGAGTGGCTGGTAGAGTCAAACCACTACAGACACACAGCCTTTGATTAACAGCAGTGCAGCTCTCTTGGGACTGCAACGAATGCCGAGTGTGCCATCTCTCTGTGGACTATGTAACCCCCTGTTTTGAGCATACTGAACTTATTTTTATTAAGTGCCATCAACTCCAACTCATACCAATGCTATGAACAATGGGCTGAACCTTGTCCTATTCTGTGCCATCTTCATCATCTCTGATACCCTGGAGTCCAAGGCTTAATACCTTCTACTGGTCTTTTAGGGGAGGTACTGAAAAGAAAGGTTGAGATATTTTTGAGACAGACCTTCAGAACTGATTTTTTCAAGACTCATTGCTGCTGCTTTTGTTGTTGTTGTTGTTGTGTGCCATAGAGTCACCTGCGACTAATAGCGACCCTCTGTACAACAGTCCTAAACCCTGCTCTATACTGTGCCAATCTTACTGTCTCTGACACACATACTCCCACTACTCCAGTCACTGAATCAACCCATCTCATCGAGAGTCTTTCTCTCCTGTGCTGTTCCTCCACCCTCCTAAGCATGACGTCCCTCTCCAAGGACCAGTCCCTCCTTGCAACATGTCCAAAGTATATCAGACAAAGCTTCAGAACCTTTGCCTCCAAGAAGCATCCTGGCTTCACTATTTCTAGGATGAACCTGGAATGTGTTCAAGACCCATTTAAGTCTCTTTTACTTTCTGTCAGAAATTAATGCTCCACTGCTAACTAAAAAGTTGACTGAGTCTACCCAAAGGTTCCTCAAAAGAAGGGACTGTCTGCCATTCTCCTTCCAAGATTTCACCTATTGACAGCTCTTTGTGATACATTTCTACTCTGGTCCATATAGGATTGCCCTGAGTTAGAATTGACTTGATGCCAACTATTTTTCCCCCCTAGAGTACATGATGAAGTTAAGTCTTGTCCCTAAATATTGGGTCGGAAAGGCATAAATCTGAAGTTGGATATCACTGTGAAAGTTATAGATGGTAATGAGATGTAATTACTGCCAATCATTTTATTCTTTGTATTGGAATTTCCCTAAAGAACAACATGGAAAACAAAAAGGAATATGGAGATTCAGAAAAATGTTACCCTTACAACACATTTACATGTGAGACCTCAGGCTCAGATTTTTTAGTATTAGGCACAATTTAAAAGTATAAAATACTAAATGGAAGTGTTGTTTTTCTCTCATAAGATCTAATGACGCACCTGGTGTCATTACAGATTAAAATTAAACATCACATTATGAGAGAGAAAGGAAGAGGGTATTTTTCCCATCCAATTTTAAAGCAGGGGTTTAAATAAAGATTCTTATAACCATCTTAGACGTGTGGGAGCATCATATGGTCCCAGAGGAAATTGTTAATCCTAGATTTTATCATTCTCAAAATAAAACCCCAAGCGTGGAAGAATGACATGCTGGAGGTCTCTGGATGGTGCAAACTGTCAACTCGTTCCTCTGTCAATGGAAAGATTAGAGGTTTGAGGTCCCTGAAAGGGGCCTCAGCTTAAACTCTGGGGACCTGTTGTTACTGTTGTTGTGTGCCGTCAAGTCACTTGCAAACCATATGAACCCTATGTACAACAACTCTGACCTCTGCTCTATCTTGGGCCAACCTTGTTGTTTCTGACACACCCATTACCCCAGTCAGTGAGTCAATCCATCTCATCACAGGTCTTCCTCTCGCTGTCCCTCCACTCTCCAAAGCGTGATGTCCTTCTCCAAGGACTGGTCTTTCTTTGCAACATGTCCAAAGTATGTCACAGGAAGCTTCAGAATCCTTGCCTCCAAGGAGCAGTTTGGTTTCACCCTCTCTAGGATGAAGCTGTTTGTCTCATAGTAATCCATGGTATATTTAGTACTTTTCTCCAGCACCACAGCTCAAAGATCTCAATCATCTTCCTATAATCCCTAGTCATGGTGCAGATTTCTGATGCTCAGAACCCATTTGGAGAAAATCAGCTAATGAAAACCATGTGAGGTATAGTTCAACACAGGAAGTCATCACAAGGAAGGGCTAACTCAGTGGTGCCTGGTTTTAGACTTGTTATTCAATTCTCAAGTTAACCAAGGTATCTAGATTTCTTAGAAAAAACATTTTTAGTTTTTTTATCATGATTTGAGTCCATATTTACAAAGCAGTTGGTTTTCCTTTCAGCTACTTACATAACAGTTGTTTTGATTTGTCTGCGGCCCTCAGGCCTGGTTTTAGTTGTTTTTGGTCAAACATTCTTCTAAGTGGTATAGCACTGG
>NW_006399852.1:3201710-3240427 GCF_000299155.1 Elephantulus edwardii | reverse complement strand
AAGATGACCCAACAGAGTGCAGAAATTATCAAACTATATCATTAATATCACATACAAGCAAGATTCTGCTGAAAAATATCCAAAAACAACTGAAACAACATGTTCACAGAGAACTACCAGATGTGCAGGCTGAGTTTAGAAGAGGTTTTAGTACTAGGAATATTATAGCTAATTTTAGATGGATCTTGGCAGAACACAGAGAATACTAGAAGAATGTCTATCTGGGCTTCATTGACTATGAAAAGACTTTTGATTGTGTGGATCACAACAAGCTGTGGCTGACTCTGAGAAGAATGGAAATCCCAGAACATTTGATTGTGCTTATGTGAAAACTATACTTGGACTAAGAGGCAGTCATCAGAACAGAGCAAGGAAACACTGCATGGTTCAAAATTGGAAAGAGGGTCTGCCAGGGATGTATTCTGTCTCCATACCTTTTCACTCTGTGTGCAGAACAGATCATACGGGATGCTGGGCTGTATGAGGAGGAATGTGGCATCAGGATTGGTGGAAGATTCATCAACAACCTGTGTTATGGAGATGACACAACTCTGCTTGCTGAAACTGAGGAGACCCAGAAGCATTTTCTGCAGAAGGTCAAGGACTGCAGCCTTCAATATGGATTGAAGCTCAACATCCAGAAAACAAAGATTCTTACCTCTGGGCCAATTGGCAGGATCAGACTGGATGGTGAAGAGATTGAGATAGTTACCAGTTTTAGTTTGCTTGGCTCCACATTCAACACGCTTGGTACCAGCAGCCAGGAAATCAAGAGATGAACTGCACTGGGAAAGTCAGCTGTCACGGACCTCTCCAGAGTACTGAAGAGCAATGACGTCAGGCTGGAGACTAAGGTGCACCTGACCCAGGTTATAGTTTTCGCAGTTGTGTGCTATGCATTTTGGAGAGCTGGACAGTGACTAGGGATGATAGAAAGAGAACTGATGCCTTTGAACTGTGGTGCTGGAGAAGATTGTTGATTATACTACGGACTGCTAGTAAAATAAACAGGTTTGTCCTGGAGAGGTGAAGCCGGAATACTCTTTGGAGGCAAGGATTCTGAAACTTTTTCTGAAATATTTTGGGCATGTTGCAAGGAGGGACCAGTCATTGGAGAGGGACATCATGTTTGGGAGGGTGGAGGGACAGCGCAAAAGAGGAAGACCCTCAATGAGATGGATAGATTCAGTGATGGGGTAGTGGGAGTAGGTATGTCAGAGACAATGAGATTCACACAGGATAGAGCAGGATATAGGGCTCTTTTACATAGAGTCACTATGAGTCACAAGTGACTCGATGACACATAACAACAACAACAACAACAATATAATTAGACTCTTCTCACTTCATCCTTGAGATGCTTTTACATATATATCTTTCTGTTTTGGCCTTCCTTGTCTTCTGGGCAGATGCTTCTCTGTTGACATTATATGATTGGTTTTTCTAAGGAGTGAGTACCTTCCTCCTGTTACCGATCATCTTCTGTTGTTGTTGTTGTTGCTGTGTGACTTGGATGTGGAACCTGCCCACAGCTGGCCCTCCAGTGGGTTTTCAGAGGCAGTATATTACATGGGAGGAGACTGCTTATCCTTCTTCTTCAGAGCAGCTGGTGAATTCAAACCTTGTGCCTTTGATATTGTAGTACAGCTTCTTGCTAGTGAGCCACCAGAGTTCACAGGTCATCATACAGACCTGTCTGTGATTTGGATCTATAGTTCGTAACAGAAAGCAAAGAGCACCAGAGGACAGTCTATCTATGTTCTGTTGACTATGCAAAGGCATTAATTTGACTGTGTGGATCACAAAACATTGTGACTAGAGAAGAATGAGAATCCCAGAACACTAGATTATACTCATGCAAAGTCTATATTTGAACCAAGTAGTAGTCCTCAGAACAGAGCAAGGAAACACTGTGTGGTTCAAAACCAGGAAAGGAATGTGTCAGGGATGCATCCTGTATCTGTACCTTTGAAATCCGCAAGTGAGACAGATCATTTGGGAGGTTGGACTTTATGACAAAGAGTGTGGCATCAGAGGAAGACTCATCAGCAACCTACATTATGCAAATAGCACAATCTTGCTTGCTGAAATTGAGGAAGCTCTGAAGCTCTGAGCTTCAGATTGAGGAAGTTTGCTGCAGAAGGTCAAGGACTGTCATCTTCAATATGAATTGAAGGTGAACATAAAAAAGACAAAGATTATAACCTCTGGGCCAATTAGAAGAAGAAGACATTGAGCTTTTTAGCAATTTCAGTTTGCTCAGTTCCACAATCAACACTTTTGGCATCAACAGTCAGAAAATCAAAAGATGAATGGCGCTAGGGAAATGTGCTTTCAGAGACCTCTCCAAAGTGCTAAAGAACAATGATGTCAGTCTAGAGACTAAAGTTTGCCTGACCTAGGCCATGGCCTTTGCAGTTACTTGCTATGCATCAGAGAACTGGACAACGACTAAGGATGACAGAAGAAGAATTGATGCTTTTGAGTTGTGGTACTGAAGAAGATTGTTGAACATATGATGGACAGCCAAGAGAAAAAGTCTTTCTTGGAGAGGATGAAACTAAGTTTCTCTTTGGAGGAAAGATTTTGAAGTTTCATCTCACATACTTTGGGCACAGGGCCAGCAGAGACCAGTCCTTGGACAAGGACATCATGCTTGGAAGGGTGGAGGGAAATTGCAGGAGAGGAAGACCTCAGACGAGATGGATTGACAAGTTAATGAGGTAATGGGAATAGCTGTGTGTGAGTCAGTGAGACTAGCTCAGGATAGGGCAGAGTTCAGAGCTGTCTTACATTGAGTTGCTATGAATTGCAGGTGATTTGATGGCACATAAAAACAACATCATTTAGTTGGCTGAAAAATGAGTTATAATGGTGAGTTTTGTTCAGGGTTGGAAGAGTGACTGAAGGCTATACTCTTGGAAGTTATACCAAAGAAAGAATAAGACTAAGGGGAGGGGGAGTGTTTACTGGTGAGCAGAGTTCACTCGGTGTAATTATCTGAATTAAATGAGGCAAAAGATGAAAGAAATGTTCTTGTAGTTATTTGATGGACTTACACACTTTTCTCAGTTAAACAGCTGAAGTTCCTTCCATTTTTAATTTGTCAAACATTGGGAACAGAAAATGAATAGGGTTATAAATAACTCCTTTCAGAGACGAATGCTCTGGGCAGGCTTGGGGACACTCCAGTCCACTTGGCAATTAACAGCCTCATTCTAAACTGGTAAACTGGCTATCTGGCTTATATATTCTCAACATGGAAGTGAATGAGGAACTTGAAGCTTAAAAACAAAGAAAAATGTCTATTTTTTTTCCATGTTGGTGATAAGAAAGTGAATCAGATTAGTGAAATATTTAAAAATGAAATATGACACTTGGAATCTCATACACTGAATCCTGAAATAAATTGTCAGTAAACTATGTCATAAATGAAATCTCTCATGAAATATTGATCTGATTATTGATGAATTGGGATCAATAGAGAAGGCCTTCTCCTTCCAAGTTCTCAGTTGTGAATGAGGGTCCAGTTTGCAAAAGCTTAACTATCTCTCGGTGAGTATTTCGAGATTGGAGCTGCTATCATTGTCTCTGATTCTCCCAGGGCAATAATTCTAGAGGGTTCTCCCTGCGCTTTGTCACCCTTTTGGATGCGTTTAATCACTTCAATCTGCTGTCAGGGCTTTTGTAAGGCATCTGCATAATTGGCTACGTGTTCTCCAACAAAAAGATCCACTTTGACACCTGCCATTTCCAAAAACAAGAGCAAGGGAAGAAACAAAGATATTATAATAGACAAATGTATTTATTTTGACAAGTGTGATTAGCTTTTAATTATTAATATTTCACATATACTAGTAACTGTCTTGCAGGGTATTTTGTAAAAGTAATGACATCTGATAATATGTCATTACCACGTTAGCATACCTCTGTGCAATTAAAGCTTTTGTCAGAATCGGGATTGACTTTTCTTTTTAGTGGAAATTACCCTGAAGCAAAAGGAAAAATATGAATATGAGAAATCATAACAGTATTACATTTATGCTAAGCATCAGTAAAGTGAAAACACCGAAGAATTGATGCCTTGGAGCTGTGGTGTTGGAGCAGAGCACTGAATAAGGATGGCCAAGAGAACAAAGAGGTATGTGTTGGAAGGGGGCAGGCAGAGTGCTCCTTGGAGGCAAGAATGATGAGGCTTCTTACCTTACATGGTTTGGGCCTATTCCTTGGAGAAGGACATGATGCAGGGAGGGGTGGAAGGGCAGCGAAGGAGAGGAAGACCCTAAACCAGGTGGATTCACAATGGGCTCTTGTGTGTTGGCAAGTGTGAGGATGGCACAGGGTTCAGATCTTTTGTTCGTATGGCCGCTATGAGTCATGCTCAGTTTGATGGCATCTACAACAACAACAAATGTTCTATCATGGTGAAATCCTGAAGCCTGCAGACAAGTATCTCTGATGCTTAGTATTAAACTCATAAAGTCATTGCTGCTTAGTTGTAACTGACTCGTAGCTGATCCTCCAGTGGGTTTTATGAAGTTATAAATTGCACAGGAGGAGATTACCCACCTTTCTCCTGCAGAACCATGGGTGGATCTGAACCAGAGACAACATGTTTGGGTTATCAGTGCAACTGCCTATGGACGAGCACTTAACTCGAGAACTCAGTTATTCTTAGAATGCCTATTTCGCTAATACATACACACTTTCTTTATCTCAGGCATGTGCACACAGAATCATTTGTAACAGAGCACCATGTACTTAGTTTTGCCAGTTTAATGAGCACAGACTTCAGCTGGAAGGGACTGGCATTCATCTTTTGATTTCTCCAAATGACTAAAAGTGGTCTTCGAGAACATCCCTGATTCCTAGCTGGGATGATATCTCTCTGTCGCTCTCGCTCTCTTGCTCTCTCGTTCTCTTGCGCTCTCTCCTGCTCACAACAACAAAAGCTCTCCCTCTCCCACTCTGTTGGCATTGTCCCAGTGTCAGTCTGCTGGTACTGAGTTTTCCTCCACAAACTAGAAAGAGTGAGAAGAAAGACATGGAAGGAAGGTCCGTGCCCCTCCCCCATGCCTGCCACCCTTTCTGAAGCTAAAAAATCTGATTTTGCTTTAATTTGTACTCAGCGGTGTCAACCCTGTCAGTGGAAAGGGCATCCCTGCTGACAGTAATCATTATAACACCGGGAGACTAGCTGAGATAAATACACTATAAGCCATCTTCTGAGTGGGTCAAACTTGTCCTCATATTTTTGAGGTCCAGAGACTTCAACTGCGCCAAGATTTCCTCCATCCGCCTAGTTTCTTATTCGTGTCCGGAGATGTGCTCCATTCCTGATCCTTTGATGGAAATTATGGTGTATTTGAAGACTCTTTAAAATGAAAACCCGTGCACACATATCATTCATTATAAAATGAAAATAAGTAGAAACCACAATTCAGACCTGTTTGGGCTTCTGTGGAAAAGCAGCTGGAATTTAGTTCTAAACTCTCATGGCCAAACTAAATATTTACGGAATTGATTGAAAATTCCACCTACTTATAAAAACTACAAAGACCTGCGGTCTTCACGCTTTAGGTTGTTTTCCTGCAATTAAAAAGAAATATTTAAGTCCCACAAAAGGCGAAATACGTAACATGAAGCCAGCATCTGCTGGTGGAATTCAATGATCTTCCATTTCCTTTTCACTTTGAATATTGTTTCTTTCTCCACTCCACCTCCCCTCTGCACCTTCTTTCTCTGTGTTTGGCCTACCGTAACCTTTCGAAAATTTACTTCAGTAGCAATTTCTTTATCAGTGTCCCAAGGTTGTAGCAGAAGCAGGAGAGAATTGCTCAGCCTTGTTTAACTTGAAGGGGTATTTGCACTGTTTCTGTAGAACATGATCCTAATAATGAAGATCTTCCCCCCCCAAAAAAAGAAGGATTTTATTATATTTCTGCTGTATTGCCTTTATTGCATTTAGAAATAAAAATTAAGTGACTGAATCTGCAAACATAGTTTAGTGTTGTTTATGTGCTCCTGTGAGGGCGCCATGTTTTTCATTTTGCATGCAGAGGTCTCTTTCTGTTTTATGTACATCCATCAGCTAAAACTTATGATGTATCTTAGAAATTAATGTTTGAGTAGTAAGTTTGAGTAGTAAAGGGGAGTGTTGGAACTGCTGAGGAAAATATTAAACTGAAAATCTGTTCTAGCTGCATGGTATGATGATATTGTTGTTGTTATGTGCTGTCTAGTCGCATGCAACTCATAGCAACCCTATGTACAACAGCCCTAAACTCTGTTCTGTCCTGTGCCAATCGCACTGTCTCTGACACTCCCATCCCGATTATCCCAGTCACTGAATCAATCCACCTCATAGAGGGTCTTCCCCTCCTGTGCTGTCCTTCCACCCTCCCAAGCATGATGTCCTTCTCCAAGGACCGGTCTCTCCTCACAACATGTCCAAAGTATGTTAGACAGAGCCTCAGAATCCTTGCCCCCAAGGATCCACCTGGTATAACCCTTTCCAGGGCGAATCTGTTTGTTTTCCTAGCAGTCCATGGTATTCTCAATACTCTTCTCCAGCACGACAGCTCAAAGGCATCAATTCTCCTTTTATCCTCCTTGGTCACTGTCCAATTCTCTGATGCATACCAAGTATGATGATAGGTAGGAATTATCTCCTATTTTTCCGATGTTGTTTGGTGCTACATAGTCAATTCAAACTCAGAGACCCTGGACACGAGACAAGGAGAACATATAACCAGCCCTGTCCCATCCCAACCGTTGCCACTTTGATCTTTGTGTTGCAGTTAAAATACCATTCTGTAGCTTGACTTTTTTTCCTGACTCTCTACCAAGCATGATGTTCTTCTCTAGAATCTGTTTCTTCTGAATAACACCTACCAAGTACCTAACACAAAGTCTTACTGGCCTTGCTTCAAGGAACACTCTGACTGTGCTTATTCTAAGTCCCATTTGCTCATTCTTCTGTACATGTCATATTCTTTAAAATCATAACTCAAAGACATTGATTTTTCTTTGGTCTTGCTTACTTATTGTCCAGCTTTCACATACACAAACAATTGAAAGTACCATGGCTTGAGTCAGGCACCTTAGTCCTCCCAGTGGTCTCCTTGCTTGTCAACACTTGAATGTGACCCTTTACAGGAGATTTACTCAATCTGGTGTGTTGTTTGAGTTCTTGACAGCTGCTTCCATGAGTGTTGATTGTGGATCCAAGTAAAATGAAATCCTGGCCTCAATTATCAATGAATTGATTCTATTGATCATGATATATATTCCTTGTTGGTCTAGTTGTAAAGATTTTCATTTTCTTATAAAACCAAGAGGTGTAACTCTTAATAAAGACTGTAGTCTTTTCTGTACTTTTAAAATGACTATGTTTCTTTGCTTTCCTGATAAAAGTGTCCTGACAAAGTGTGGAAATAATTGAACAATATCACTAATATCATGTTGTTGTTATTGTTATGTGCCGTCGAGTTGTTTGCAACTCATAGTGACCCTATGTACAACAGCCCTAAACCGTGCTCTATCCTGTGCCAATCTCATTGCCTCTGACACACCCATCCCGAGTATCCCAGTCACTGAATCAATCCACCTCATAGAGGGTCTTCCCCTCCTGCGCTGTCTCTCTACTCTACCCAGCATGATGTCCCTCTCTAAAGACCTGTCTCTCCTTACAACATGTCCAAAGTATGTCAGGCGAAGCCCCAGAATCCTTGCCTCCAAGGAGCAGCCTGGTTTAATCCTCTCTAGGATGAATCTGTTTGTTTTCTTGGCAGTCCATGGTACATTCAATATTCTTCTCCAGCACCACAGCTCAAAGGCATCAATTCTCCTTCTATCCTCCCTAGACATTGTCCAATTCTCTAATGCATAACAAGTGATTGCAAAAATCATGGCCTGTATCAGGCGGACCTTAGTCTCCAGAGAGACATTGTTGCTCTTGAGTATTTTGGAGAGGTCCCTAACCGCAGACTTTCCTATCGCAATACGTTTTTTGATTTCCTGGCTACTGGTGCCAAGACTGTTGACCATGGAGCCGAGCAAACTGAAGCTGTGAACAAATCTCAATCTCTTCACCATCCATCCTGATGCTACCGATTGGTCTAGTGGTGAGAATTTTTGTGTTCTTGACATTGAGCCTCAGTCCATATTGAAGGCTGCAGTCCTTGACCCTCTGCAGTAAGTGCATGAGGTCCTCCTCAGTTTCAGCGAGCAAGGTTGTGTCATCTACATAATGCAGATTGTTGATAGATCGTCCACCAATCCTAACACCACGCCTCTCCTCATAGAGCCCCGCCTCTCGGATAATCTGCTCGGCATACAGGTTGAAAAGGTATGGAGACAGGACACATCCCTGACTTACACCCTTCCCAATTTTGAACCATGCAGTGTTGCCCTGCTCTGTTTTGACGACTGCCTCTTGGTCCAAGTATAGGTTTTGCATTAGCACGATTAAATGTTCTGGGATTCCCATTCTTCTCAGAGTCAGCCACAGTTTGTTATGATCCACGCAGTCAAATGCCTTTGCATAATCAATGAAACACAGATAGACATTCTTCTGGTATTCTCTGCTTTCAGCCAAGATCCATATAACATCAGCTACAATATCCCTAGTACCATGACCCCTTCTAAACCCAGCCTGGACTTCTGGCAGTTCTCTGCTGATGTACTGTTCCAGTCGTTTTTGGATAATCTTCAGTAGAATCTTGCTTGCATGTGAAATCAGTGATATTGTTCTGTAGTTTCCACACTCAGTTGGGTCACCCTTCTTTGGGATTGGAACAAATATAGACCTCTTCCAGTCAGTTGGCCAAGTGGTTGTTCTCCAGATTTCTTGGCACAGCTTGGTGAGCACATCCATGGCAGCATCTGTTAGCTGAAATATGTCAATTGGTATACCATCTATTCCGGGGGCCTTATTTTTTGCTATTTCCTTCAAAGCAGCTTGAACTTCTGCCTTCTTCACCATAGGCTCTGGCTCAAATGCTATTTCATTAAATTCTTCTGTATCTGCCAATTCCTTTCGGTACAATGATTCAGTATATTCCTTCCATCTTCTTTTGATACCTCCTGGATCATTTAACATTCTGCCTAAATCATATGCAAGCAAAATCTTCTGAAGATTATCCAAAAACCACTGAAACAGTACATCATCAGATAATGGCCAGAAAAACAAGGCAGCTTTAGAGGAGATTATGACTCTAGAAATATTATCATCGGTGTCTGATGGATCTTAACCAAAAGCAAAGAGTACAAGAAGGATATCTATCTCTGTTTCATTGTCTATGCAAAGACATTTGATTTGGATCACAACAAATTGCGACTAACCTTGAGAAGAATGAAAATCCCAGAACACTTTATGATGTTGATGTGAAACCTATACTTGGACCAAGAAGCAGTCCTCAGAACAGAGTAAGGAAACACTGTATGGTTCAAAATAGGGAAAGGGGTGTCAGCAATGTACCTTGTCTCCACACTTTTTCTATCTATTTGCAGAACAGATCGTTTGGGAGTCTGGGCTTTATGAGGAGGAGTGTGGCATCAGGATTGGAGAAAGACTCAACACCAACCTGTGTTATGCAAATGTCACAACCCTGCTTGCTAAAACTGAGGAGGACCTGAAGCATTTGCTGCAGAATATCAAGGACTACAGCCTTAACTATGGATTGTAGCTCAACATCAATAAGACAGACATTCTCACCATTGAGCCAACTGGCAGCACAGTGATAGATAAAGAAGAGATTGAGCTTGTTAACAATTTCTGCTTGCTAAGCTTCAGAATTAACCCTCTTAGCACTAGCAGTCAGGAAATAAAAAGATGAATTGCATTGAGGAAGTCAGCTTTCAGCGACCTCTCCAAAGTGCTAAAGAGTATTGATGTCCATCTAGGGACTCAGGTGAACCTCATCTAGGGTCTGATCTTCACAATTACTTGCTATGCATCACAGAGCTGGACAATAACTAAAGATGATAGAATAAGAATTGATGCCTTTGCGTTGTGATGCTGGAGAAGAGTATTGCACATACCATGGACTGCCAAGAGAACAAACTGGTCTGTACTTGACAGGGTGAAACCAAGGATCTCCTTGGAAGCAGGGATTTTGAAGCTCCGTTTCACATATTTTGGGCCTGTGGCTAGGAGGGACTGGTCCTTAGAGAAGGACACCATGCTCAGAAAGGTGGAGGGACAGTGCAGGCAAGGAAGACCCTGGATGAAATGGATTGGAATTAGTTATATTGAAGTCAGTGAGACTAACTCAGGATAGGGCAGAGTTCAGAGCTGTTGTGCCTTGGGTCACTTTGAGTCACAGGTGACTCAATGGCATATAACAACAACAACAACAACAACTGATTATGTAATCAGAAAAGGGGGTAGGAAGAAATCTTGTTTTAAGTAGAATGGTCACAAGATTATGGATTATCAAGCTATCAGTAGACACTTTAAGGAGCTGCTTTTATGCGCCTTTTACCAATCAATTCCTCTGTCAAGTTCATGTCTGATGCAATTAAAATGATGATGACCTACTGCTTTTGAATTATGCTCCTTCAACCAACTATAAAACACCATTTTCTACAGGGCTTCTTGAAATGGAAAAGGAGAATTTTGCCAAGGTAATTCTTGATAGATCATGCTTCCCTGAAAGAGTTACTTCCAGCCTGCAAGTGTTTTCTTAGCCCAATAAGCTAGATAGTTTTTATGTTGCTTTTCCAGGAAAAGTTTTAGAAACCCAATAGTATTTTTAACCTTTCATATTGCTTTGTCCTACTAGGCTGCTTCTTAGTGAGGTCTGCTGGCCTAGTGGTATATGAAGGTGTGTGGTTCAAATCCACCAAGTGATCTGAGGGGGAAGGATGGGCAGTCTCCTCCCAGGTGATAAAACTGCCTCAGAAAACCCACGAGAGGGTCAGCTATGAATTGGTTCTTACTCTATGGCACCTAACAGCACAGCAACAGGCTGCTTATTTGAGCTAAGACTATGAAAGAATTCGCTTTTTGCCATGGCTTAAGAAATACATTCTCTATGAAGGTTCTTATTTTGGTTTTGCTTTTATTATACAATTAGCTAACAAATTGGCACAACTTCAGCATAAACCATGAAGTTGGATAGCATGTATTTTCTTTTTAAGTCAATCACAATTTTATTTTCTTTTTTAAATTTATTTTAATGAAAGTTTACAGAGACTTTGGGTTTCCATTCATTCATTGTTGCACACTTTCCTCACTGCCCACCCCTCTCCCCAAGTTCACTTTTCTCTTTGAAAGTTGTTGTTGTTGTTGTTATGTGCCGTTGAGTCGTTTGCAACTCATAGCGACCTTATGCACAACAGCCCTAAACCCTGCTCTATCCTGTGCCAATCTCATTGCCTCTGACACACCCATCTCGATTACCCCAGTCACTGAATCAATCCACCTCATAGAGGGTCTTCCCCTCCTGCGCTGTCCCTCTACTCTACCCAGCATGATGTCCCTCTCCAAAGACCTGTCTCTCCTTACAACATGTCCATAGTATGTCAAACAAAGCCCCAGAATCCTTGCCTCCAAGGAGCAGCCTGGTTTAATCCTCTCTAGGATGAATCTGTTTGTTTTCTTGGCAGTCCATGGTACATTCAATACTCTTCTCCAGCACCACCGCTCAAAGGTGTCAATTCTCCTTCTATCCTCCCTAGAACTCTCTGATGCATAACAAGTGATTGCAAAGACCATGGCCTGTATCAGGCACACCTTCATCTCCAAAGAGACACCGTTGTTCTTGAGTACTTTAGAGAGGTCCCTAACAGCAGACTTTCCCATCGCAATATGTTTTTTGATTTCTCTTTGAAAGTACAAAAAAAATATTCTTTCATTGTTATACAATCCATATTGCATGTAATTATGCCAGCTCCTTGAGAAGTACAGGCATTTTGAGAGGAGGGCATTTAATGCACTCTGAAAGCCCCAGAATGAGTTCATTCCTGCCCCCTTCTTTGATGACAGCTGCCCAGAGCTCCAGCACTTCCTCCTCTGCTCTCTATCAGGGCACTTATGCTCCTGGCTCCCAGGTTATTTTGGAGACAGATGAGTGAGTCTCAAAGCGGTCTTCCCTGGTTGTCACAGCAAGCAACTCGTTTCCTCTGAAGTCACCCTAATCTTATTTTTGCCATCAGCTCTCATAGGAAGTAGTATGAAAATTACAAAACTTTGTTACTTGATTCAGCATGGCCCAGTTAGTGAGTGCAGTGGAAAATGAAGGAAGTTACCATGCTCTGGTGGGTTGTGGTACAGAATTGAGCTGCCAACCCAAGGGTACTTGGTTCTAATCCACCAGATGCTCTGCTGGGGAAAGATGGCCAGTCTTCTCCTGGGCAAGTTTCAGCCTCAGAAAATCCACTGGAAGTTTAACTATGGATTGGTTTTTGCTCAATGGTATTCCACGACAACAACAGAGACAAAATCTTTTTAATTACCTCTTAAGCATGTGGAAGTTGGGAAAAGAATAAGGAAAAGCAAAGAAGCATTGAGGATTTTGTCTGGTGATGCTGGTGAAGGACACAGAGGGGACTGACTGCCGAAGAGCAAGCCAATCTGTCCTGGAGAAAGTGCAGTCAGAGTGCCTGCATAGACGGTGAACTTGATATCTCTTACTGTGAACATGTTATCAGGAAGAGTCAGCTTGTGGGAAAACATGGTGAAGTAGAAAGTCTTTGAGAAACAGGAAGACCGTAGACAGGATGGACAGACAGCTGTTGCAACAATGGGCTAAAACCAGCCACCGTGAGGGCAGGGTGGCACGGAGTGGGTGGTCTTCTGTTCCACTGTACACAGGGCTGCTGGGAGTGCCAGTCGACTCCCATGGCAGCCGTGGACCACGGAGCTCCTGCGTGGTGCAGTCAATGGCTGGTGGTTAATACACGTAACTGCTAAGGTCTTAGGCTTGAGTGTGCACAGAGGTCCTTTGGAAGAATGACCTGGGCATCTACTTTTGAAACATCAGCTATTCAAACTCAGTTATGCCCTCACACACATGGGACTGTTATGTACAGAAGGTAACTCAAGGCAACTGGATTTATTATTATTATTATTTTGTGTGCGTGTACCGTCAAATCAGATCTGACTGGTACAGGAGGATATTGCGCCTCCTTCTCCGGCAGAACATCTGGTGGATTCGAACCGTGTTCCTCTGGGATTGCAGTGCAGCTTCTTGCCACTAGGCCACCAGAGCTCCCCGGCAACTGGATATTTAATATAAGCATGAAGTAAACCTCAAGGAAGAAATAAATTAGGAAGACTGGAGACATTTCCTGAGGTACTTTTGTTCATTTTTGGCTCCACCTGTCATATTCAGGTTGATTCTTCATTTTACCTACACCCTCTTCATGTTGCTCCACCATGTCTCCCATCTCACCCCCTCAGATTTTGTCACCAAATTAATGGCTGTTCTCACCTCTAAAACTTGCCACATGGAGTTCAGAGTACCCTTGTCCCCCATGTATCAAAGTTCACAGTCGGCCTGGTTGAAAATCACCCTGTTTCCCCAGAGCTTCCTTATCCCACGTCTCTATTGAACCCTTTGTGGAACTGAGCCAGCAGTCAGGTGGCTGTTAACATCCGTCTTCCCTATTGTGTGGTTAGGGCTCGGAGGGAGGGAAACCTCTGTCTTATTGGCCTCTTCTCTCCCTGCTATTTATTGTTCAGAATCTGTGCATATTAGATATCAGATGAAGTACTGTTGTTTAATTTGAATTCCCAACACTTATTTATTTTTATGGTGAGATGTTGCTTAGAGAAAGGAAGAAAGACATTAAAAAGTAATTTGCAGGAATTGGTAATAATTACATCTAACAATTTGTGTAGCTGTTTACAGGTTTACAAAAAAGTGTTGGCATGTACTAATAAGAAAGACTTGATAGTAAAGTTTGGGCTGCAGCGTCTGAGAGCAAATTGAAAAGAAGAGGCTTCTCTGTTCTTTGTGCAGGGAAGACTGTTAGGGGCTTTATCTACACTAGTACCTGCACTAACTCAGTTCCTGCTCTCTCGATTAGGAGTCCACCAGGTTTCTTTTCCAGGAATGTTTCCTTTTGTTATTCATTAGTGTTGGGTTGTAATGGACACATAGCTGGCCTTCCAGTGGGTTTTCAGAGGCTGTAAATCCTACAGGTGGATTTCGCCCATCCTTCTCTTGTGGAGTGGCTGGTAGATTTGAACTGTGTGCCTTTGGATTGGCAGCTCCATTGAACTGGAGAACCCGAAGAGTTACTTCATCTTCCTCCAGCAGGGGACTTCCTCCAACTTCATAGTAGCCTAGAGTATAAATCACTACATCAACAAGGATTCTTCTACATCCATTATTGTTGCTGTTAGGGACCAAGGAGCTGATTCCGAGTCGTAGAGACCCTTTGTACAACAGAATGTAACTCCCCAATCCTAACCTATCCTCACCAGCTCTGCTGTGTTTAAATCTATTAATGTAATCACTGTATCAGTCCGTCTCATTGAAACTTTTGCTCTCCTTAGGTGACCCTCTGCATTTCCAACATGCTGTCTTTTTACCAAGGATTAGTTCCTTCTGACAACATGACCAAAGTATGGGAGACACATAGTCTTACCCTTCTTGTTTCTAAGGAGCAATCTGGCTGCCCTCCTGCCTGTGCAGATTTATTTATTCTTTGGGTGGTCCATAGGACATTCAGTGTTCTTCACTACCACTGTAGCTCAAAGGCATTGGTTCTTCTTTGATAGTTTTTAATGAATTTGTATCATTCTATACATGTTCTATAGAACAAATAGATATACTCATTGGAGGCAAAGATGATCAAACTTTGTCTCATGTACCTTGGGTGTGTTGCTAGGAGTAGCTAGCTATTTATTGGAGGGGGACATCATACTTGGAAAGGTGGAGGGCTGGTGGGAAAAAAAGGAAGACCCTCAACCTGGTAGATTGATTACAGCAATGGGCTCATGGTGATGGCAAAGGATAGATGAGGGCTCACATCACTTATTCATAGGGTCACTTTGAGGCATACTTATTATCAGAGAAGTCTTGCACCTTTTTGTGTAACTATTATTTGGGCTTGAACATGATGCAGGTTGTTAGGATAACTCAGGATAGGGCAAGGTTCTATTCTCTTGTCCATAGAGTCACCAGGAGTCACAGACCACTCAGTAGCACCTAACGACAACACTATTTGTTGAGGTTATGAATTGTACCAGAATACCTGTCACATTCCATAGATCTTATTTATTCCTATTCCCAAATTATACTCAAAATTAATGGAATTTTACTGTACATTTTAGATTTAATAGTACGAGCTCCCTCTAATCTTTTTTGTAAAGAGTTTTTTAGTTCATCTTGTACATTTTACTCTTCCAGATGGATTATGGAATCAACCTGACAAATTCCATACAAAATTCTATTGAGGATTTTGTTCTATAATTTTAGGAATGTTTACATTTTCACAATATTGAGTTTTCAACCCAGGAACATGGTTAACCTCTCCATTACAGGCTTTGGTGGGCAACTTACTCTGAAATGCTATAGTTTATGTGTATTTGTTATTTTACTTATTTCTAGTATTTTGAACTTTCTGTAATTGCTATAAATGGGAATTTTCCCATAATATATTCAAATTGATTACGAAAGATGTATGGGAAAGCTTTGCTTCTTTATCTTGTTTCAAAAGTTTTATTGACCAACTTTTTATTAATCTTAGTGGATTGTTGTTGAGATGAGTACTACTTGGAGTGACCCTATGAATAACACACCTAAACCCTGTCCTGTCATGTGCCGTCCTCATCATCTCTGTCACACTCGAGCCCATTGTTGCAGTCATTGTGTCAATCCATCTCTTTGAGGGTCTTCCTCTTCATGGCTAACTTGCCATATTTCCAAGCACCATGTCCTTTTCCAAAGT
Source organism: Elephantulus edwardii (assembly GCF_000299155.1). NCBI lineage: Eukaryota > Metazoa > Chordata > Mammalia > Macroscelidea > Macroscelididae > Elephantulus > Elephantulus edwardii. The sequence goes on along the minus strand of NW_006399852.1, from coordinate 3,224,521 downwards.
ATAGCCTCTCCTAGAAACATGCCCAAAGTATGAGAGATGAAGCTTCATGAACTTTGCCCCCAAGAAACGCTCAGCAGATTAAGCAAAGAACTTTCTTAGATTAAAACAAATATAATTTTTAATTACAAAATAACACCTGTGAGGGTTTTCATGTCAAAGATTTCTAGAAGAAAAACTCTCTTGCATTTATTCATGAATAAAATGAATTTATATCCTGCTGGTGGCACAGTGATTAAGTGCTCAACAGTAAACAAAATCATTGGTGGAACAAACAGCATTAGTGGTTCCATAGGAGAAAGACCTAGTGATCTGATCCCACAAAGACTACAGCCTAGAAAACTATTGGGAAGATTTGCTCTGCCATACGGGATCACTGTGAATTGAAATTGACCTCATGGCATCTCACAACGAAATAGCAGCCAGCATATGAACATCCTCAAGTCCTTTTTTCTTGTCTATATCAAGGTGTTATCAGTCTTTGGAGAAGGACATCATGCTTGGAAGGGTGGAGGGACAGCACAGGAGAGGAAGACCCTTGATGAGATGACTTGATTCAGTGATTGGGGTAATGGGATAGGTGTGTCGGAGACAATAAAATTGTCACAGGGTAGAGCAGGATGTAGGGCTGTTGTACATAAGGTCACTACAAGTCACAAGTGACTCAATGACACATAACAACAACAACAGTAATATTTTTGATGAGGACTTGTGGTTTGTCTTATGTTATTGATAAGTCCTATGTCAATGACATTGATGACTTATGTCTTGATGTCAGCTACTTATTTAGAGTCTCATTTAAGTGGATTGAAACAGTGCCTACAACCATGGGTTTCAGCACAGCAGATTATGAGGGTGGCACAGGATTGCTATGTCTTCTTAGACTTAGTGTCCTCATGAATCAGAATGAATCCACAGCGCCTAACAAGTGCACTGCAATCCTGAAGATGCGTGGTTCAAATCCACCAGCTGCTGCTCAGGAGAAGAATGCACAATCTCCTCCTGTGTTTAAACCTTCTCACAACCCAGCTAGGGGTTGGTTCTGATTCAATGGCACACAACAAAAAACAACAAGAACACCAATTGTTATATTTAAGGTGTTCTCAATTTAGAAATTAGATGGTTTTGGAGAAGAAAACAAAATATTTCCCTACCCAGCTAATGTGTTTGGTATTTCTGGTGTTTTGGGTTTTTTTAACATATTCCTTTGGAAAATGAAACTTTAAAAAAAATTATAATCTCATTTAATGGGTACAAAATTATTATAAATTCTGATTTTGATTTTCAAAACATATGTGCTAGAGAAGAGTATTGAATGTACCATGGACTGCCAAGAAAACAAACAGATTCATGCTGGAGAGGGTTAAACCAGGCTGCTCCTTGGAAGCAAGGATTCTGGGGCTTCACCTGACATACTTTGGACATGTTGTAAAGAGGGACAGGTCCTTGGAGAGGGACATTATGCTTGGGAGTGTGGAGGGACGGCGCAAGAGGGAAAGACCCACTATGAGGTGGATTGATTCAGTGACTGGTGTAATCAGGATGGGTGTGTCAGAGGTAGTGCGATTGGCACAGGATAGAGCAGGGTTTAGGGCTGTTGTGCATAGGGTCACTATGAGTTGCAAGTAACTCGACGACACATAACAACAACAACATATGTAAGGTGATTCTTTATAAACCTAGAACTTAATGTAGAACTGTAATTCCCTAGTAAATCCATTAAAAGCAAATTCAAATGAAAAATGTGTACACATTAGTCATTACTAGCTTAACTGAGTGGTTGTAAATTGCACCTAAATCTAGGTATTGTCAGCAAGAGTCATGTGAATGAAAGTCTTGTCTTTACAGGGTTTAAATTAAAAGTGGGGGTCATTTTTGACAGAACGGAGGATAATAGGCTAGGGGATCTTCAAATATCTGAACAATACATGAAAATAATTATACCCTACAAGGCAGTTGTAGACTGTAATTATTAGGAGAGTTCAGTAGTAAGTTCAGCTGGCTATTCAATCCCACTTGTTTAGTGGGTATGCTAAAGACAGAATTTTGTGTGGTAAATATAAACCAAAAACTATTCTTTCTTGTTCTTTTTGGATAAGAGAGGAAAAAAGTGACAATAGCCATATTGTTACTTGCTTAAAATACTATATTTTCAGGTGCTTCACATGCTTGTGAAAGATGGACAATGAGATGGGAAGACTGAAGAAGAACTGATACCTTAAATTGTCTTGGGAAAGAGTACTACAGAGTGCTGAAGAGTACAGACTGCCAAAGGAATAAACAAATCTATCGCTGAAGCAGATAGTTAAGCTTTGTCTCACCTGCTTGGGGTATGTTGTCAGGAGGGACTAAACAACTCATAACTTATGGCTGTTGAGTTGGAACCAACTCATAGCTGACCCTCCAGCAGGTTACAATGGCTAAACATCCCAAAGGAGGAGATTGCCCATTGTTCTGCGGAATTGCTTGTGGATTCGAACTGTACGAGAGGTGTAGCATCACAACTCCCTAGCAACCAGGCCGTCAAGAGCTCCCACCACAAGGGCTAGTCCTCGGAAAAAGACTTCATTATTGGGCAAGTCGAGAGTCAGCAAAGACAGGAAGACCTTCAACAAGATGACTTGATACCTTGACTGCAATGCTGGGCATGAGCTGGAAAAGATATGACACAGGATAAGACAAGGTTTCCATCCGTTGTTACAGAGTCATGTTGAGTCATAGGCAACTTGAGGACACCCCACCAAAGCGACAACAGGTAATCTATGTGAGTGGAGATCTTTGTACAGTTTGGTAGAAGGGAAGGCTAGCTAAGCTTTCCTGGGAGATGAAGATAAAGCATGTTGGAGCATAGAGGCTAGCTGTTGGCCACACTTGCTTCTCACAGCAGCCTGTTCTCTATCAGCTACACGTAGTCCCAGCCTTGACCAGGAGCTCTTAGTATCACCCACACCCAGTGCCTTTTTTCCTTAATAAAGATGTGACTGGGAACTTTCTTACTCTGGGTCCTTCTCAGAACTCACTCCCACCTGGGTTTGGAAGCAGCTATCCGTTGCTATCCTTTTACTAAGTTTTACTCAGAGTTAAGGACAAAAAAGGGGCCCTGTTTGAATTGGCTGGAGGGTGTGCTATTTTTCCTGTTTAAACCTCAACAAGATTATTTTCTTTTTACTTTTCTGAGGAGAAGCTAGTTTGTACTCTGCAAGTGAGATTCCTGCCTTATTATAACAAAAGACACAAACCTCAGATTTTACCGCATGAAGGAGAATATATAGGTGAGAAAAGTATCTGGACAGAGCAACCACCTGCTCTCTTCAGTTCTTAAGCCAATTTCCCCACCTTCAGCCTGGATGCTTCATATAATAATGAAGCTCTTCAAGCCAAGAAGAACACGTGTTGCAACACCAGCTCTTGCCAATGGCAGACATCATCAGTTGATCAGGGCCAGCTTTGTAATTGGTAGAGTATTTGGCAACGTTTTTCTAGGCACTGTCACTGGTCCAGCCACTACTAATCTGATACCTACAATAAATGCCATGGACTTGACTGACTTTGGCTATCCGCTGTGCTTCAGAGTAGAACTGTGGTCCATAGGCCTTTCAGTAGCTATGATCTTTCACAAAGAGCTTTAGGTTTGCCTGTTGAAGTTTCTCTGGATAGATTTGAACTGACAAATTTTTGGTTAGTCCAAACCACATTTATTGCCGTCAAATGAATTCTGAATAATAATGATCCTCCATTGAGCTTCTGAGGCTGTGAATCTTAATTGGATGAGATCACTCATCTTTCTCCTGTGGAGCAGCTGGTGGGTTTGGACATTGGAGACGTAACTCCTTTTGGTTCACAATGCAACATACAGAGTAGGCCAGCAGTGCTCCTTTATGGTTAGAAGACAAATGCTTAAAGCCTTTGCACCACTTTGTTGTTCTTGTTAGATGCTCTTGAGTTGAGTAAGAACCATAGCGGCTCTATGAACAATAAATTTGAACACTGCCCTATTCTATGCCATTCTCACTACCTGTCATACTCAAGCGCATTGCCACAGTCACTGGTTCAATCCACTTGGTTGAAGGTCTTCCTCTATTTGCCGACCCTCTGCCTAACTAAACATGATCTCCCTCTCCAAGGGATAATCTCTTTCAGCAATACGCCCAAAGTATGTGAAATGAAGCTTCATCTTTGTCTGCAAGAAACACTATGGCCAAACCTTCTTCAGGACATGTCTGTTTATTCTTTTGGCAGTCCATGGAATACTCAGTACTTTTCTCCAACACCACAGCTCAAAGGCCTCAATTTTCCTTCTGTCGTCTTTATCCATTTTGCAGTTCTTGGATGTATAGAAAATGACTGGAAAGACCATGGCCTGAATCAACACGATGATTGCACCACCAAGTGAATCCTAATTTGTATGTACTGGTTTCTTTTTAAAAAGAAGCATAGTGTATTAGGCTCTAGCTCTGGCAAAAATAAAACAGAACGAAACAACTTCAATTGTAAAAACCATAATGTTTATACAGAACATTTATACTCAGAAGCAGAAGCATCTTTCATCAAATATTCCTTTCCTCCAAGGTTTATAATAATCTGTCGTCGTGGAAAGGAGACTGAGTGTTGTAATTATGACAAGATGTGGTTCTCAGCCTATAATCCTACCTTAATTTATACATTTGTACCCACAAGTTCTTCAGTGTAAAAGACCCATGTCGAATGCGACCTCTCTGCTTTACTGTTGAGGACATCTTGATCACTGCGTATCTAATGCACACTTCCATAATAAAGTGTGGCTGCTTCTCCAACAGAATGATTGAAACAAACAATTCTAGAGATAATCTTACTCTTCAGCGGTGCCATCTCATTAAGGACAAATCCTTCTTTGTTCTGCTTTATGAGCCACTTTAATTCACTGTGTGAGGGTGTTGTCCATATAGAAGTTGTCAATTGGCTATGACCTTCTGATTTTTATTCAGAATTACATGTGGCATGTGTCAATTGGGTTTTCTTTCTTAAAGCTGCTGCAGCATTATAGACACGTAGCTGGAAATGGAATTTAAATACAGATTTTAAGACATTCTTGCACAAGGGGTAAAATTGAAATACTATTGCAAGATCTATTAAAAATGAACTGACAGTGAGCTTCCCTGGATGCAGGGCTGCAATGAATCACTGTGGTTGGAGAATAATGCATTTCTTGAAAGTTCTAGTCATTTGCATTAGTAAAATGCTGTGCAAAACAAATCAGCTTCCTTTACATTTTATTAGACTCTTGTAAATATGCTAGAGAAGACCGAGAGTTAGCTTTTAGATGCAATATATCAACATCAAGCACTTTTACCTGTTAACAGTTTCTTTTACAATGAGACACAGCTAGAAACCTGGAGCGGTTGATTTCATGGTAACTGAAGTTTGTCATCTTTCACTTAGTTATCCCCGGGAAAAAAAATCACCTGAAAATCTAAAATAGATATTTAGATAAGCAGAACATGCTAGAGACATTTAGTTTAATTCTAAATGTTTACATTCAACCCCTGTCAGTCAGATCATACAAACTCAAAAACAGGACACTGAGAATTGGAGACACAAGAACTGATGTGTCCAAATTATTTGGTGTTGGTGAAGAATATTGCATATAACAGAAATGACCAGGAGAATTAACAAATCAATCTTAGAAGTAGAACCAGATTGTTCTTTGGAAGTGATAAGGGTAAGACTTGGCCCCACTTAATTATGACATGGTGTCAGGAAAAACTCAATCTCTACGAAAGGGCATCATATTTGGTTGAGAATTAATAAAAATGAAGGAAACCCTCTATTCCATGGTGGTCATAACAGTGACAACAATAAACTCAAACAAATGAATGATCATTGTGATGGCCAGAAGGGGACCATCTGTTGTATAGATGATGACAGTGAGTTGTTAGTTATTATTTTCTTTGCCTAATCTTACCCACTTCTTCCTTGTGCTTTGGCTTCTCTGCGCTCCAGTGCAATCTTCAGAGTCTCTTTTGACATCCATTTTGGTCTTTTCTTCCTCTTCTGTCTTTGCAATGACCGTTTGCACTCTTCCTGGATGATACCCTTGATATCCTCCCACAACTCATCTGGTCTTCGCTCATTAGTGTTCAAGGCCTCAAACCTGTTCCTGAGATGGTTCTGAAATTCAGGTGGGATAGACTCAAAGTCATATTTTGGTTTCCGTGGACTTGGTTTAATTTTCCTCAGCTTCAGCTTGAACTTGCGTATGAGTAGTTGGTGGTCTGTTCCACAATCAGCTCCGGGCCTAGATGTCACAGCTGATATTGAGCTTCTCCAGCTGTTCTTTCCACAGATATAATCAATATGATTCCTATGCATATCATCAGGTGAAAATCCATGTATATAACCTGTGTTTATGTCTCTTAAAACATATTTTCTATGAACAGGTTATTAATTGTGCAAAATTCAATCATCCTCTCTCTAGCTCCATTTCTATCACCGAGTCCCTGTTTTCCAACTACTGAATCTTCTTCTCTGTTCCCAACTTTTGCATTCCAGTTACCCATTATTATCAACATCTTGTTTGCATGTTCGATCAATCTCCAACTGTAAAAGTTGGTAAAAATCTTCTATTTCCTCTTCCTTGGCTCTGGTTGTTGGTGGGTGCATTTATCTGAATGATAGTGGTATTCACTGGCCTTCCTTGTATGTGTATGGATATTATCCTGAAGCGCTTGCTTCAGAGGGTTAAGGACTGCAGCCTGCAATATAGATTGAGGATCAGTGTCAAGAAGGCAAAGATTCTCACCACTGGACCAATTGGCAGCATCAGAATGAGTGGTGAAGAGATTGAGATTGTTCACGGCTTCAGTTTGCTTGGCTCCATAGTCAACACTCTTGGCACAAGCAACCAGGAACATAAAAGGCATATTGTGATGGGAAAGTCTGCTGTTAGGGACCTCTCCAAAGTACTGAAGAGCAATGGTGTCTCTCTGGAGACTAAGGTGCATCTGATACAGGCCATGGTCTTTGCAATCACTTGTTATGCATCAGAGAGTTGGACAATGACTAAGGAGGATAGAAGGATAATTGATGCCTTTGAGCTGTAGTGCTGAAGAAGAGTGTTGAGGATACTATAGACTGCGAAGAAAACAAACAGATTCATCCTGGAAAGGGTCAAACCAGGTGCCTCCTTAGAGACAAGGATTCTGAGGCTCCGTCTAACATACTTTGGTCATGTTGTAAGGAGGGACCAGTACTTGGAGAGGGAAATCATACTTGGTTGGGTGGAGGGACAGCACAGGAGGGGAAGGCCCTCTATGAGGTGGATTGATTCAGTGACTGAGGTAATCGGGATGAGAGTGTCAGAGACAGTGCGATTGGCACAGGACAGAGCAGAGTTTAGGGCTGTTGTACATACGGTCGCTATGAGTTGCAAGTGACTCGACGGCACATACCAACAACAATCTTACCCAGTAGAAGGAAAGCCTCACAAGGACAGGGTGTTTTGTTTCTTCTCTTCACTGATGAATTCCAAGATCGTAGGATGTCTCTGACACATATTATTGTTGTTATTGTTGTTATGTGCCATCGAGTCAGCTGCGACTCAGAGTGACCCTCTGTACAATAGCCCTAAACTGCTCTATCCTATGCCAATCTTATCGTCTCTGACACACCCACCCCGATTACCCCAGTGACTGAATCAAGCCTCCTCATCGAGGATCTTCCTCTCCTGCATTGCCCCTCCACCCTCCCAAGCATGACGTCCCTCTCCAAGGACTGGTCCCGTCTTGCAACATGTCCAGAGTATGTCAAATGGAGCTTCAGAATCTTTACCTCCAAGGAGTAGCCTGGCTTCACCCTCTCCAGAATGAACTTTTGTTCTCCTAGCAGTTCATGGTATATTAAATACTCTTTTCTAGGACCACAGCTCAAAGGCATCAACTCTCATTCTCACTCAATAAACACTCCAGTGGAGATGCATAAACCTCAGCGATTTAGGAAAACATTCAGAAAGGGATTGAATTTGAGTAGAATTTTCAAGTGGATAAAGGGCAATGAAGCACTACAGTGAACATGAGAAAGAAATGCTGTTGAAGCTACAGAAGAGCCCCTCTGACTGCCTGTGGAGGGTGTAGCTACACCTAGAGATGTCGTGGTCATGAGCTGTTGCCCAGTTGCTTCACCTCGTAACAGCCCCATGCCCTACAGAACAAAATGTTTCCTGGTGCCTTGCCATCCACATGACTGACTGCCTATCAGACCATTGTGATCCATGTTGTTCTCATTGGGCTCATTTTCAGATATAGGCCACCAGCCCTTTCTACAGAGCCCCTCCTAATATGGAAGTTCTGCTGCACCAGTTGGCTCGGCACCATGGAAATATGCAAGTGTCCCGTGTACAGCTGGGTGGTGGCTGCATGGGGTAAATTGGCTAGGACCAACCTGCATAGATGAAAACTATACCACTGAACCAACATTACCTTCCAAAGAAGGTTCCATGTTTAGGATTTGAGTTTTACAGTTATTATGAGGTGTCTTTGAATACAACTCATTTGTTGTTGTTGAATCATAGACGACTCATAGCGACCCTATGAATGGAAGACCTGAACACTTGTATAACTTTCATCGTTTCTCAAAATTCATAGGATTTCCAGAGGCAAGCTATCTTGGAAGTGGACACCACTCCTGCTTCCAAGCCTGTTTTAATCTGGGAGCTCTACCAAACAGTGTGCACCATGGGCAGCCATTATCTCATTTGACTCATTAGTATCACAGTTTAGCATCACAGTAACTATGAGTTACCTCTGTACAGAAAATTGACAGACCAGAGCTATACTACTTAGAAGAATGTTTGACCAAATACAATGAAAACCAGGCCTGAGGGCCACAGATTAAAATCACCCACTTTTGCCTTGGTAACATTACTTTCTATCCTACTAGGTCCAGAGAGCTCTCTCTACGACTCACAGCAATTCTATGAACAACAAATCAGAGCATATTTTAGCAACATGTTCAGGTCTTACATTCATAGTGTTGCTATGAATTGTCTATGACTCAACATCACTTAACTACAACAAACAACAGTTTAAGGTTCGAGTCCTTGGGAAATGAAATCATGCTGAGAGAAGTAGAAAGTCAGAGAAGAAAGAACATTCTCAACACGATGGATTGATACAACTCATGGAAACCTTATAAAAGACAGATCTGAACCCTGTCCTATCCTGTGCCATCCTCACAATCTCTGACACACTCAAGCCATTGCTGCAGTTACTCTGTCAGTCCTCCTGATTGAGGGTCTTCCTTTCTTTCGCCGTCCCCTCGCCTTTCCGAATATTATGTCGCTTTCCAAGGAATAGCCTCTCCTAGCTCAGGCCCAAAGTATATGAGAAGAAGCTTAATCATCTTTGCCTCTGAGGAGCACTTTGGCTGTACTTTTTCCTAGACATACCTGTTTGTTCTTTTGGCAGTCCATGGAATATGCAGCCCTCTTTCAATGGAATTGAATTTGAGGAAAACATAGCAACATTTCTTTTGAGGCAAAGGAAGAATACATTTTCACACTGTGGTGGAAATATGTAACACAGAGTAGGAATGGAGAAGGGATTGGAGAAACTCTGAACAGGACTGAGAAGCGCTGACTGCAGAAGGGCTCTCAAAGGGGGACCTGGCTGTGGAGAGTTAGGTAAGCTGCCTGGGGAAAGTAGGCAAACTGAATCAAAACAGAAGCTTAGAAGTGAGGCCATAATGACATTAGCAGCATTGAGGCACTAGGAAGGAAGCAGGAAGGAACAGGGTTTGTGAAGAGGGAATCTTGTCGATGATCCATATTATCCTCCAACCAAAGGGAGCACGTCAGCCCCCTCCGAGCTAGACTACTGGGGAATGAAGTACTCCTGGCATGTCCCAAGTGTCATCTTCTATTACCCAGAAAATAGCTGCTCCATTTAGGGTTGCATTTACCAGTGCTTAGGTGGAAAAGATACAGAAAGGGACAATCTGTTCTCATCCTGCGTCTTTGGATAAGGGCATTTACTACTTAGAGAGGTAGAGGTGGGGGCAGGATAATGTGTAATTCATGGTAAATGATCATAGATATTTATAGATGCATTTTACCCATAAGATGGTCTCATTGTTATTATATATTCCTGACTCCTGAAAGTAGGCAAGGCAAGCCCTGTCTTTTCACATGCACATTAAAGCACATATTCATTTGTATTAAAATAATAGCCACTGTATTTTGCATCTTGTTACTATTAAAAATAAACCAGTAGGATTTACAGAGAACAGCACAATTGGTTATTGCAAAGTACCACAGGCCCTCCTCGTTCCACCGCTTTGTCATCCCTGTATTTTCAGGAATTTGCAATCATGTAAAATGTATTGAATTTGATAGACTCTCACTATAAAACAGCCGAATGCTTCATAACAACCAACAAAGGGGTTGCATTTTTTTCTGCTTGGCAGATTAACTGCCGGTTTTGTTTCCTGCTAGATCTCTCGTGGAAACAGAACTAATAAATCAGGATTATTTTATTCCTTTTTAAGTTTTTGTTTTGGTTCCCCCCCCCCTTTTTAAGTCAGTCAAAGCTCTTTTATTCTTGTGGTCAGAAAGAGTCGGAATCTTCCCTGCATCTCATCAGTCCCTATCAGCAATTTTAGCTCCAAGTGTCTATTGTATTATTAAGTCATTTATTGCTGATTACTTTTGAATCGCTTTTAGTAAATGCATATTGTTGTTGTTCTTGGTATGTGCCCTCGCTTTGCCCATGACTCATAATGACCCCATGCACAACAGCTCTGATCCTGGCCTATTTTGAGTCAGTCTTACTGTCTCCAGCACACCTAATGCTATTGCCCCAGTTACTGTGTCAATCCATCTCATACAGGGTCTTCTTCTCCTGTACTTTCCCTTCACCCTTTGAAGCATGATGTTCTTCTCCAAGGACCAGTCCCTCCTGGCCACTTCCCCTCAGTATGTGAGATAGAGCTTCAGAATCCTTGCCTCCAACAAGAAACTTCGTTTCACCCTCTTCAAAGCAGACTTATTTGCTCTCCTGGCAATCCATGGTGTATGTTCAAGGCTCTTCTCCAGCACCACAGCTCAAAGGCATCAATTCTTCTGTCATCCTTAATCATTGTCCAGTTCTCTGATGCTTACCAAGTAATTGCATGTATTAAATGCATGTGTGGTAGGTATATCTATAGGATGTGTAAAGCTGAGGGTTCTGGAAAAATGGAAAGCCCCACAATGAGAGATTCTGGCTCTGTGCCTGCAACAATAGGTTCAAACTGGGAAGGAACTGTGAGGATGAGGCGAGATCACATGTTGTGCTGCCAATCCAAAGGCAAGTGGTTCAAATCCAGCAGTTTCTACAAGGGAGAAAGATGGGCAACCTCCTCCTGTGTGGTTTACAGCCCCTGAAAACCCACTGGAGGGTCAGCTATGAGTTGACTCTCACTTGATGACAATGAGTGAGTGAGTTAGTACGAGTGAGCGAATGAGTATGAGTGAGTGAGTGTCCAGTCAGAATTGACTGAAAGGTGCCCAAGGACAAGGTGTTACTTTTTAAGAAACTGCCAAGACTCTTTCCCAGAGAATCTGTGCCATTTCACTTCGGCCTGGGCAGCGTGTGAGAGTCTTCGTCAGCACGTTCTTGTTGCAGCATCAAGTCAGAACCAATCCATTGCTGACCCGCCAGGACTTGTTCAGAGTTCCCCAAGGCACTTTCAGAGGCGGGGTTACAGAGGCAGTAACTCACCTGGGAGGAGATTGCCTATTCTTCCCCCATGGAGCAGTCGCTGGATTTGAATCACATATCTTTGCTTTGGCAGCAGAATTCCTTATCACAGTCATAATGAAATTAAAAAACTAGAATAGGTTTTCATAAAGTCTCAAGAAATTATTTTTATTCATAGGTCTCTAATGATTAATGAAGGAACCCTCAGGGCATAGTTTGTAATGTATCAAACTGCTAACAAGAGTTGACTGTTCAAACTTGCCGGCAGCTCTGAGGGAGAAGATGGCCAGTCTCTTTCCATAAAGATGTGTCATCTCTGGAACCTTAGGAAGAGTTGCTGGGATCAGCATCGACTCCCCAGCAGTGGTCCATGATTAATGACACTGAACATCTCATGAGGTCCTTATCTCCATCTGTGCAACTCCTCTGCTGAAAGAGCTATTAAAATGTTTTACTTTTTTTTCTTTAAAAAAAGGTATTTGCATATTGCTGACGTTTGAGAGTTCTCTCTGTAATGTGTTCTGAGTTCAAGTCCTTTATCAGAGAGGCAGGGAGTCCCATAGAAAGCTGCCTTGCTAACTTAACCCAAAGTCCATGCTTCTCTGGCAATTGGAAGCCCCAAGTAGCTCCTCAGAAGAAATACAGGCAGTATCCTAGTGGCAAGAAGTTGCGCTACAATCTCTAAGGCACCTGGTTCGAAGCCACCCGCCACTCCATGGGAGAAAGACGGGAAGTCTTCTTTCCTGCAATTAACTGTCTCTGAAAACCCATGAGAGTCAGCTACAGGTCTGTTCCAATTCAGTGGTACACAAGAACAACAACAACAACGACAGTCTGTAGTTGAACTTTCCATTCTCTTTCTCTGACTCTTTCTAGTTCCCTCCATCCGTTCTTCCTCCCTACAACCCTCTCCTCAGTGGTTCCAGATTTCTTTAATGAAAATGTTGTAATGCATTTCCATGCTTGTGATCACTCACCATCTACAGACCCCAACAGGGAACAAGCTCAGTGCCCCCTAAATGGTCTGAGTGGTCTGGAGGTTTCGAGTGAGAGAGGGAAGTAGGAAGAGAGAGTGTTCAGTAGGTCTGGGCTGTGTTTCTGGATGATCCTAGTGAATGATGGAGGATCTGCCTCTAACTTTCTAGAAATGGCATTAAAAGATGGTGCTAGCAGAAGTCTCTTTCTAAAGGGAAGGGTCCAGGGCATGTCTAGGGCCAGGACACAGGGCCAAGCATATCATATCTGAAGAGAAATTATCTGAAATCCTGCATCCAAGGCCACCTTATCCTGGACTGAGAGTTTTCTGAGGTTAGCCTGGACCTACACACAGCCCTCCATTCTGAAGGGCTCAGGCACTAACTCCTTTACAGTCAGACTCCCAAGTTACAAAGGCCAGTTCCTGATGGTCCCAAGTCTCCCAAATACCCAAAGCTGCCCAGAGACTTGAAATTCCTGACCGGGGAGTGCTGTGGCTTAAGAGTTCATTATGACCCTTTGGGCAGGAGATTTTGTGTGCTCAGCACTGTTATGAGTCCACCAGCGAGTCGAACCACTCACTGCCACACTCATTCAAATCATCGTCATCTTGGTCCTAGTTTGAGGCTCACCTAGGAGGAAATCCCAAGCTAGCTGCATCCTTGATTCAGCTCCGCTATTGAACACTAGGAAGCAGTCCTGGGATGGGGCTGTGAGTTCTCTGAGAGTCGTCTACTGATTTTTAAACCCCTTACGAGATAATGACGTTGCTTATTTGGCAAGATAGGTGCATGAGGATGAGGATGAATGTTGATGCCACATCACCGTAGAGAACTGCCTCAACTCAGACTTTCATGCCTTGGTGGTAAAGCCATAATCCCGAGATGATGCCATTGATAATGCCCTTATGTTTGACCCCGAGGAGTATCACATCTGGGTTGTTGTTGTGTGACATAGAGTCAGAACCAACCCATAGCTGACTCTCCAGCAGGTTTCCAGAAGCAGTAATTGCATGGGAGGAGATTGCCCTTGGAGCTCTGGTAGCCCGGTAGCAAAAAGCTGTGCAGTAACCCCAAAGACACATGATACAAAAGCACCAGCTACTATGCAGGAGAAGGATGGGTAATTTCTCCTCACATGATTAAATTCCAGACTTACTGTCTCTGACACACCCAGACTCATTACCCCAGTTATTGTGCTAATCCATCTCGTTCAGAGTCTTCCTCTCCTATGCCATCTCTTCACTCTTCCAAACATGATTTTCTTCTCCAAGAGATTGTCCCTCCTGGCAATATGCCCAAAGTATGTGAGATGGAGCCTGAGAACCATTGCCTCCAAAGAGCAGCTTGACTTTAAGCTCTCCAGGACAGACGTGTTTGTTCTCTTGGTGGTCCATGCTACGTTCAGGACTCTTCTCCAGCACCACAAAACAAAGGCATTGATTCTTCTTCCATCATCTTACTCATTTTCCAGCTCTCTGATCCATAGCAAATAATTGTGAAGACAATGGCCTGTACCAGGCGCACCTTAGTCTCTAGGCTGACATTATTGCTCATTAGCTCTCTGGAGCGGTCCCTGAGAGCAAATTTTTCTAATGGAATTCATCTCTTGATTTCCTAACTGCTGGTGTGAAGAGTGTTAATTGTAGAACCAGCAAGCTGAAATCTTTAACAATCTCACTCTCTTCTCCATCTAACTTGGTGTTTCCAATTGGCCTACTGTGAAAAAAAATCTTTGTTTTCTTGACATTAAGATGCAATCGATATTGAAGGCTGTATTATTTGATCTTCTACAAATACTTCAAATCCTCCTCACCGTTAGCAAGCAAGGTTGTGTCATCCGCTTAACACAAGTTACTGATGAGTCTCCCAGTGATCCGGATGCCACATTATTCTTCATAGAGTCCAGCTTCTCGAATAATTTACCCTTTGTACAGATTTAATAGAAAAGGATAGACAATACAACCCTGACATGCTCTCTTCTTAATTTTTAGCCCATGTAGTGTTCCCTTGCTCTGTTCACACAAGAGCATCCTCATATAGGTATAGGCTGAGCACATTACCCCAGCTGAACACAAGTGCCAGCTCTGGGATTCTAATTCTTCTCATTTTTAGCCATAACTTGTTATGAGCCACACAGTCAAATGAAAGAGCCAATTTTAACAAAGGAAGAAGTGGAAGGGGCGTTGAAAGCATTGGCAAAAAATAAAGCCCCATGAATCGATGGGATACCAGTTGACTTGCTTCAATTAACAGATGCAGCCCTGTATGTGCCTACTAGTCCTCCAAATTTCCTGGATGCTACATATATTATTGAGCTTTATTACCGTGTGCACTTGAGTTATTTGGAAAGTGTACAGTACTTTCAAGTCTCATTTTTAAGATTTATTGGTCCAGAACTCAGTACTGTTTATTCTAGAGGTCATTCTATCCCACTGTATCCAATTCCTCATCAATTAGGAAGTTTTCCACATTGGATGGTGGGAACAGGGACTGTTCTCAGTGCTATGTGAGTCTTGTGATTTGCTCCATCTGCTGTTTTCATGAGTTTATTTCCCTGCCCCGGATAATGTCTTCACATGTGATGATCAGGACGTATGTAAAATGTGCATGAGAACCCTCTGCAAGGGTATTGTGTTCTTTTCCTATGAAAATGTGTTCTCTCTAGTACTTTCCTGTAAATTCTAGCTGCTTTCTATCTCTGTGGACTCTTACCTATGGCTCCTTAGTTAATGGTCATCTTCAAACTCTGCTAGTGTACCCCCCTCCCCCGAGTCATTTCTTAGGAATTCCACAGAGACAATAAGCTGGAAGAGTTCTAAGATTCATTTTGTTTGTTTGTTTTTTTCTCTTCTCATGAGAATTATGCAGTTGACTGATAGCCTCTGTTAGAAAGTTGAGATGAGAGAGAGAAAAAAATGAATATATCTCCTATGTTTTATCTGTTAGGCAAAAAAGGTAAATTTAGAGCATACATACTACTTTCTCATAGCCAGAATTGGAAGCCTGTATAGAATTCACCACCAGGTGCTTCTAAGGATGGACAGTCTTCTCCTCTGCTGTTTACTGTGTCTGAAAACCTGCTGGGGGAGCAGCCATGGGTTGGTTCCAACATGATAGGAAACAATAATAACATCATAGACTTTGGTGGGTCCAGTGTTGTTACAATCTCTCCTCAGGTAAATTTGGGGTGGGGTGAGTGGCACATGATTACTCTGGTCACAGCACTGATGAATACAAGGGGAATTTCTCTGTAATATGGCCTGCAGCATCTTTACCTTGTAGGAGATTAAAGAAGTGAGCAGAGCTGACTACCACCATAAAAGAAATACTGGGCGTGACCTGAGGTCCCTGCACTGAGAATCTCCTAGACCCAGGGGATGCCAGGACACGTAAGAAATCTACATAAATAACACAGAGCCCACAGATGATGAAAGGTGACAGATGTTCCCCCCAGCATCAACAGAGAGACAAAGCCGTCCCTGGGAGAAGGCACTCTCAATTCAAATTTCCTGCCTCCTAAACTGTGAAAAAGAAATTTCTATTTGTTATGTTCATTCTTCTGTGATATCTTTGTTATAGTAGTGCTAGGTAACCAAATCATTTACCTTGGTATTAGTTCTGTGTGTGATAAAGGAACTGGACTTTCATTTGCAGATTTCTACCTGGGTAAGTACATGCTCTGTTGACTTTAATTAGTGTGCTTTAAAATAATCAAAATTTGAGGTTGGCTTAATATTTATTTTAAAGACTTCCAGTTTTCAAAATGAAAAATTAGGTCATCAATTCTAAAATAGATGCTGAGAAAGATAGCTACTTATCTTCATCTTCCTTGGTCTTTATATTTCTTTTTGTTTCTTTGTTTTCCTGATCTCAGATTCTTTATTTTTTTAATTCAATTTACATGCAATTTTATTTTTCATAATCCCTCAGCTTCACTTTCACTGTGACATTAGAAATAATATTTATTTTTTAAATATTGTGTTTTATACATTATAATTCATTATATTTTATAAAATTAATCAACATTAAACTATGCCCACCATTACCCTGTCTTTCCAGATACCCACCAGATCTTTCCCATTTCTTTTCCCCACTCCTTCCTCTACCCATGAAATTGAGGAACCATCTGATTTCCCCTCCTGCCCATCCTCATCTCTCTGCTCCTACTCTTCTTCCCTGGGATCCTCATACATATCTTAATAGTTATCTTTCTATATCTACAATAATGGTCTTATACAGTATTTGTCCTTATAAGACTGAGATAGTTCACTCAGAATAATGCTCTCCAGGCCCTCCCAAGTTATTTAGTAATTTTAAGGAGGCTTGATAACCAGTGCAATAAGTTTGTCTGCACATTATTTTTAACCTTGTGTAATTTCATGCCAACTTTAAAATCAGCTTGCTTATTTTAAAAATGTACTGGGATATTGAATGTTCTTAGCATTGACTCTATATAATCTGGGAATAAATGACATTTTTCTGTATATATTTAAACATTCATATTTTCATGAATACATACATGTGCTAT
The DNA here is from genome assembly GCF_000299155.1 of Elephantulus edwardii. NCBI lineage: Eukaryota > Metazoa > Chordata > Mammalia > Macroscelidea > Macroscelididae > Elephantulus > Elephantulus edwardii. Next base: position 3,207,308 of record NW_006399852.1, on the reverse strand, counting down.
TATTATTAGTTGCTTAGATTCTAGCTCATGTGTGCAGAACAAAATGATCCACAGATTTTCTAAGGTTGTGAGGGTCTAGAAGGTCTCTTGGTTTGCCAAGCCTTGTATTCCAAGGTGCTTCTGTATGGATTAAATGATTCTATTTGTCTGAAAATGTCATTGCTTCAGTTTGGTAGGATATTTTAACTCTTTGGCCATTATTTAGAATCAAGATCTCCAAGGAAAGATGTTTTGGTGGTAAGAGTTAAAAGTCAAATGTAAATTATTTACTATCCTGCTGTTCTGGAGTCTCTCTCTTTGCTATCAAAGTCAGAACTGACTCATGGCTGACCCTTCATTGGGTTTCCAACATTGTAAATTGAATGGAAGGGGAAGTTCCATTTTTCTCCCAATGAGCCGCTGAAGGATTTGAAAGATACAAGATACTCCCTGTATTATAAACGTTGTTATCATTGTTGTGTACTGCTGAGCCAGAACTGACCCATTACTGACCCTCCAGTGGGTTTTCTGAAGCAGTAAATCACATGGAAGGAGATTGCCCATCCTTCTCCCGCAGAATCACTGGTGGATTTGAACCACCTGCTTTTGGGATTGCAGTGCAGCTTCCTACCACTAGGCCACCAGCATGGGCCACCAGCATGTTACTTCCTCTGAACCAGCAGAGTTCCCCATTATCCCATTGTTATGAAATAGTTATTCTAAATTAGTTTTGTGTTAAAAAGGAGGAAGTCAGCTCAAAAAGACTGTACTTTCATCATAGCTCCCAAATATATGAGCTCCTTACTCTTTGAGGTACCATCCTATAGTCTGTGGTCTAAGAAGTCAGCTGTCAGCCTGAATGCTGAGTCTTTGAAGATGAAAGACTTTCTTCTCCAGCAGTAGTGTGATGTGTAACATGACACTTCAAGGCATGATTTTCCTGCCTGAGTTTCACTGAACTTCTTGGTCCTGTGGTTTAGTAATTCATCAAGTTTTGAAAAAGTCAAGCTTTACTTCTTCAAGGTGTCAGTCCTGACTGACCTGGTGTTTCCTGTGGTTATGATGGTATTAAACAGTGGAAGTGTGTTCATCTCTTGTAGTTCGAGTTTAGAGTGAACTTTTTCTTTGGCATGTTATTCTTGAGGTTTGTGAGTTATCCTTTGATTTGAGGTGGTAGATTTTGTTGAGAGTCTTATCAATCTTTAGTGAGATGGAATACAGGAAATCAGAGCAACAGAAAGCTCTGGACTGGCAGGGCCTCCCATTAAGGCAAGAAAGTAAAGCAAACAGGCCTAGAACCAAGTTCTCTGAGGGCAGGAGGTCTGGGTAGACTAAGTTGAAATCCAAGTATAAACTATTTACCATCCTGGTATTCTGTAGTCATTCTTCTAAGTTAGTTTTAGTTTGGGAGTCAGTCCCAAAAGAATGGACTTTCATTATAGGTCCAAAATACATCAGCCATTCTACCCAGACAACTAAATTTTCTGACCAGTTATTGTTGTTGATTGCCATCGAGTCGAGCATGATTCATAGCAACTCTATAAACAAAAGACCTGAAGACTTTCTATAACTATTGTTGTTTCTCAAAGTTCGTAGTTTCCAGAGGGATGTTGTTTAGGACGTAGATGCCACTCTGAGCACTAGTATCTTAATATGTAAAATAGTAACACTTTGGTCAGTCTCATCCAGCTCAGTTAAGCTCCTGGACATCAAGTTGGAACCTAGCCACAGTGACCCTCCAGGGGGTTGTCGGGAGCCTATAAATTGCATGGGATGAGATTGTCCATCTTTCTCGCTTGGAACTGCTGGTAGATTCCAACCTCTAGAGAGGTTGGGTTACCAGCAAAACTCCCTACAGGCTACACCAGTAAAGCCCAGTGGTTCCATTGCTTTGTGAGTATTGTTCTTAGGTGCCATCAAGTTGATTGTGACTCATAACAACCCTGTGAACAATGGGTCTGAACTTTGTCCTATCCAGTGCCATCTTATCGTCTCTGATATACTGAAGCCCATTGTTAGGGTCACTGTGTCAGGCCATCCTATTGAGCTCTTCCTCTCTTTCGCTGACACTATACAAGGGGCAAACATGATGCTCCTTCCAAGAACTCCTAACAACATGCCCAAAATACATGAGATGAAATTTCACCATCTTAGCCTCTGAGGAGAAGTCTGGTGGCACTTTCTCTAAGAAATCTGTTTGTTCTTTTGGCAGTCCATGAGATTGTCAGTACTGTTCTACAACACCACAGTTCTAAGGCATTGATTCTTCTCTTATCTTTATTCATTTTCCAACTTCTAGATGTGTCGGAAGTAAAGGGAAAGACCATGGCTTGAATTAGGTGTACGTTAGTCTTTAAATTGAAATCATTGCTTCTTATCATCTTGGAGATGCCCTTAACAGCAGATATCCCCAGTGCAACATGTCTTTTGCTTTATAGACCACTGGTATCAAGGGTGTTGATTGTGGACCCAAGCAAAATGCAATCATTAATGACTTCAGCGTTCTCACCATCTGGCATGATGTTGTCCATTGACCCTGTGATGAGGACTTTTGTTTTCTTGATGTTGAGATGTAATCCATATTGAAAGCTATAGTCCTTGATCTTCTGCAGCAAGTGTTTCAAGTCTTCCTTACTTTTAGGAAGCAAAGTTGTGTCTTCTGCATAATGCAAGTTGTCAGAAGAATGATTAAATGGAACAATGTACAGGAATGTGTGTATCATGGTTCTTATAACTGCTCATTTTCTTTTCTTTCCCCTATCGAATTCCCTAGAGTTGGAAAAGAAGCACCTGAAGGAATATTATTTTTCTAGATAACCAGATGTCTTTGTGCCTGGACCTATATGAGAACACATTAAAAATGGAAGTAATTCAATGTGGGCAGAGGAGCTATGTCCGTGGTACTTTAGGACATTCTGGTTTTCTTACTTGACGTTACAAGGCTTTCCAGAAAATACATATGGTGAACACTCTTACCCTCTGTAAAAGTTTATCTGTTGTAGAGTGGGATGTGGCAAATTCACAGCACCATGCTGTCAGATTGAAACTAGAATCTATACGTTTCTTATTCCTCTTGAAAATGTCATTCCATTTGGAACATAGATGTGAAAAGGAGTGCGGCCAGAAGAAAATCATAGTCTTTTTTCTTGATAATTGTATTATGGCTGAGATCTGAAAATTGACACCTTGAAGGAATTGTTGCTGTTGTTATTGTGTACTTTAGAGTTGGAACTGACCCATAACTGACCCTCACACAGATTTTCAGATGCAGTTAATCTCATGGGAGGAGATTGCCCATCCTTCTCCCGCAGAGCAGTTGATTGCCTCAAACCATGTGCCTTCAGGATTGCGGTGCAGTCTCTTGCCACTAGGCCACAGAAAAGTCTCCCGCTACCAGCAACAACAACAGGAAACACAGGCACAGCACACTTTTCAATTAAAATGTTGTTGCATGCACATAACACTATAAATACATATAATATCACTCTCCTTGCTGTCGAATCAGAAGTGACTCATAGCTAACTTGTAGTGCATTTTCAGAGGTTATAAATTGCATGAGAGGAGATTGCCTGTCTTTCTCCTGATGAACAGCTGGTGGATATAAACTGTCTGCCTTTTGTTTGACAGCACAACTCCTCATCCACTAGGCCCCCAGAGTGCTTTACATGGGTGTGTGTAATAGAAAGTGCAATGATTTTTTAGAACGATAATTACCATTGCTGTTCTTAGGAGGGATGGGTTGATTTCTTTGGTTTTCCATACAAAAATTTTATACAGCTATTTCTATGAAAATTTTCAAATGAACTTTAATAAATGCATTGTTTCTAGTTATGCCCAGATAAATATTATAACTAAATTTACTTTAAGAGATAATGTTGTTGTTGTTGTTGTTGTTGTTAGGTTCCATCGAGTACAACTCATAGCGACCCTATGAACAAAAGATCTGAAATCAGTCCCATCCAGCTCCATCCTCACACTTCCTAACACTCAGAGCCCATCGCAGCAGTCATTTTGTCAGTCCACCTGGTTGAAGGTCTTCCTCTCCTTCACCGACCCTCCACCCTTCCCAACATCATGCCCTTCTCTAAGGAATAGCACTTCCTAGAAACATATCCAAAGTATGTAAGGTGAATCATTCTTGCCTCCAAACAGCAATCCTGCTTCACCCTCTCCAGGACATATCTGTTCATTTTCTTGGCTGTCCATGGAATGTTCAGCTCTCTTCTCCAACACCACAGCTGCAAGGCATCAATTCCTTTTCTGTCATGCTTATTCATTGTCCAAGTATCAGATGCATAGCTAGTAATTGGAAAGACCATGGCCTGAATCAGATGCACCTTAGTCCTCAAACTGACATCACTACTCCTCAATAATCTGGAAAGGTCCTTAACTGCAGATGTTCCCATTGCAATGCATCTCATTTCCAGACTGTTTATACCAAAGGTGTTAATTGTGCATCCAAGCAAGGTGAAGCTGTTGACAGTTTCAATTTCTTCTCCATCCATCATGGAGACAGAATACATCCCTGACTTACTCCCTTCCCAATTCCAAATCATGCAGTGCTCCCCTGCTCTGTTTGCACAACAGCCTCCTGGTATAAGTTCTGCATGAGCACAATCAAGTGCTCTGGGACTCCCATTCTTCTCAATGTCAACCTTGGCATGATCCACACAGTCAAATGCTTTACATAGTCAATAATGTACAAATAGACCTTCTTAGGGTATTCCTTATTTTCAGCCAGGATCCATCTGACATTAGCAATGATATCCTTACTGCCACTTGAACTTCTGGGAATTCCCTATCTAGGTAATCTGCCTGCCATTTTTGAATGATCTTCAGCAGTAATTTTTGTTGTTGTTGTTGTTTACTTGTTTTTATGTTTCTGGATGTGTATGTTTTTAAACTATTATTTTTTACAGCCTATTCTTTCGATTTAAATCCTCCTCCCCATTCATTCATTGTTGCACATTTTCTTCCCTGCCCACCCCTCTCCCCCAGTTTGTTTTTCTCTTTGAAGAAAAAAAAAATCTTTCATTGTTATTCAATAGCCCCCAAGTCCACATTTCACTTTAATATGCATTTCTTTTTCTGTAATCTTGTCATGAAAATAATACTTAATCCTATATTCCCTTTAAGCAATTCTCTCCCTAATCTGTTTCAATGCAGTATACATTATTTATCCCCTCTTTTCTTAGGTTCCGCCAACCCTGATATCAGTCCCGTATTACAATAGTGGCACTATACTTTTGTGACTGAGATATTTCACTCAGCATACTGTCCTCTAGGGTTACCCATTTTGTGTATTTCATGAGTACTTTGTTTTTTAATGCAGCGTAGTATTCCATTGTATGAATATACCACAGCTTCTCTATCCATTCGTTTGTTGATGGGCACTTGGTTGTTTCCAAATTTTCTTCAGCAGTATTTTGCAAGTATTTGACATCAATGATACTGTTCTTTAATTTCCACATTCAGTTGGATCACCCTTCTTGAGAGTTGTTGTTGTTGTTGTTGTTATGTGCCATCGAGTGGCTTGTGACTCATAGCGACCCTATGCGCAACAGCCCTAAACCATGCTCTATCCTGTGCCAGTCTCACTGCTTCTGACACACCCATCCC
>NW_006399852.1:3187773-3192535 GCF_000299155.1 Elephantulus edwardii | reverse complement strand
ATACAAGCAGCACACACCTCAGATGTGAGAATGTTGGCTTATGCCGTATGTGTCATCAGGAAAGACCAGTCACTGCGTGAGAACAGCTTGTTCGGTCAAGTAAAGGGTCAGCCAAACCAGGGACTCTTCATAAGATGGCTTAGCTCAGGAGTCACAGTGACAGATGCCAGCACACCAGCAGTCGTGAGGTCGGCCCGGGACAGGCCACATTGAGTTCTGTTATACATAAGGTCACTGTGCGTAGGTACTGGCTTCAATAAGAACCACTTTCTAGGCAGCAGGGGGAATGCTGGGCCTTTTGCCATTCTGATCAAGGTCCGAATCGGCCTTGGTTTCTGATTTCTTTGGCCAGTAATTGTAACTCACAGATTTACTTCAGAATAACACAGCTCAAATATCGTTAAAAAATAAACCAGCAGAAATTGGTTCAGAATAAATGTATTTGCTTCCTGCAGCTTAGAAGTTCAGAAAAAAATCTTCTTATTGGAGAAGATACAGGAGAAAGAGAAGAGAAATACCTGTGGCCACTCCCAAAGGCTTCATTTGCTTTCCAGTGGTTGAGAGGATTTGGCCAAGGTGGCCCTTGTTTCAGGGATCTCAATTAAAATCAGCTGGCATGTGTGTTCTCCTGACAACAGCTCGCGGAGCTGGGAGAGGCATCCTTCTCGGACTCTCTGATAATAGCAGCACCTGTCTGATCTCTCCTGGCACGTCTCCCTTTTTAATTTTCACCTCAGTCTTTTCTTCCAAGCAGTCTTTGACCTCCGTGGCATCCCTAACAAACCCTCTTTCTCCACGTGGTAATGGAAACACGGTGAGGGATGGGAGGGTGCTGGAGCCCCATCGTTCACCTCTGACAGCAGTCCTGCACGCAGCCCGCAGCTGTCAGGAAGCTGACACGCCTGGTGCGGCTGGATAATTGGCTACTTGAAGAAGATTCATAAGGCAATATGCTTGGGAGCCTGGTGGTGTGCCCAGGGCAGTGAGGGGCACGGGGGGAGCAGGCAGAGAGGAGAGAAAGCCCCACAGTGGGATAGCAATCTGGTCTTGATAAATAATAATCTATTTATCAGAGGAGATGATGGAGACTTTTGTGCACCAGAAGGATGTGATTCATGCAGCTGGAGGATTGACTTTTAAAGATTTTGAAATTGAACTCTAAGCGCTGTGCACTAAAGGAAGGACAGTGAGAGAGCAAGAAAGAGTCTGACTAGCAAAGTGTGGGCTCCGTGCATGAATCAGGTTTTTCTGTCCCAGGAAGTTGTTGCTTTTTTTAATCAAAGCCAGCCATCTGACAGCTCATTATTAAGAGACAACACCAAGTGACTTTATTCATGCTGGGTGGAGTTGATTCTTCGACAAATGAAATCTCTTTGTTCACCATAGCAGTGTTTTTAGGAGACATCTGTCCAGAGATGCCAAGTGGGAATCTCACTTTTAAAAAGTATAGTGGGATAACAATTAACCTACAATTTTTGCATTTCGTAGCCTCCGCTTTCGATTTTAATAGGCGCATTTATCCTAAGAGGTGAGGAAGGTAAAATCTTACCTGTATGTTCCTTGTAAAGTAGTCCCTTGGGACTGACATCATCTGTCGCCCATGTACCAGCATTTCTTTTCCCAAATAGTTATGATTTGGTTTATGGAATGGGTTAGGGGTTAGTTAGCTTGTCTCGTTTGTCAAAGGCTGGGATTCTTGATCAAACGTACAATTCAAGGAATAAAAGTAATGGTTATATATATATGAATATTAATATGTTGTTGTGGTTAAGTGCCGTCGAGTCATAGGCGGGATGAATGAAAGTCCTCGACACTTGTGTGCCTGACTTTCCCCCTTTCTCCAGGTTCATAGGGTTCCCAGAGGCAAGCTATTTACGGAAGTGGATGCCACTCCTGCTTCCAAGCTTGTTTCAACCGGGGAGTGCCCCCAAACTCTGTCCACCGTGGGTAACCGTGGTCACATTGGACACATCAGTGTCACAGTGTTCAGCTTCACAGTGACCGCAAGTTACCTCTGTCCCGCAATTGAACACACCAGGGCTATACAACCTAAAAGACTGTTTGAACGAAAACAATGAAAAACAGCCCTTAGGGCCACGGATTAGAGTCACCCGCCTTTGGCTTGGTAGCATCACTTTAGGTCCACTAGGCAAGCTGGTCTCTGTCTGTGTTGTTAAGTGCCATCGAGTTGTAGGCGACTCATAGAAAGAATATTAATATCTATAACATAATATTAATACATGTATTAACCACATCATTACTATTTTTAGGTTTAGGTACTGAGCTGTCAAATATGAGATGGAGTACATAGATAATAAACTCTAATATCAGGACTCTGAAATCAGGAATTTCTTGATTTCTGTAGTACTAACATGGGAATTCTAAAATGTTATGTGAGTAAGGACTAACTGAAAAGTGTTTAAAAGGCTTTATCATTGATGATCTGGAAAAGGATTCTGAAACGCACAAACCAGCATCTGTAAGAGACAGCTCACAGGGAAGAGGCCCAGGCCAACTTCAAAGAACTGTCACAAGCTGGTTCTTAGAAACCGAATAACATTTCACTTCCACTTCATCTATGTTCCCACTTATCTGTTTGCTACCCTGAGAATCACATTCACTTTGACCCATCCACAGAGATCTTAGTAAACCAGATACCGCTAGGAAAGGTGTTGCATTTCCCTGTCTTGGAAAGTGAATTGAGATTCCTATTACTTGTTGAGAAGTTTTTCCATATGGTAGATAAAATTAGAGGAATTGTATTTGAGATTTTAGGGCTAACACTGAAAAGAATGGGAATCCCAGAACACTTAATTGTGCTCATATGAAACCTATACCTACACATGAAGAGGCTACTATGCGAACAGAGCAATAGAGCACCACATGGCTTAAAATTAAGAAAAGTGTGCTTCAGGGCTATATCCTTTCTCCCTATCTCTTCAATATGTATGATGAGCAAATTACTTGAGAATCTGGACTCGTTGAAGAAGAATATGGAATCAGAATCAGAAGAAGACTCATCAATAACCCATGTTATGCAGATGACACAACTTTGCTTGCTCAAAGTGATGAGGGGTTGAAACACTTGTTGCAGAAGATTAAAGAATATAGCTTTCAATATGGATTCTGTTGCAACATCAAGAAAACAAAAATTCTCACCATTGAGCCAGTTGGCAACATCATGATGGAGGGAGGAAAGATTGAAATGGTTAACAACTCCATCTTACTTGGATCCACAATCAACATGCTTGGTACTAGCAGTCAGGAGATCAGGAGACATATTGGACTAAGGTGCACCTGATTCAGGTCATGGTCTTTTCAATCATTTTCTATGCATCTGGAGTTATTCTGACAATAAGGAGGACAGAAGAACTGATGGCTTTGAGCTGTGGTGTTGGAGAAGCATACTGAGTGTCCCATCGACTGTCAGCAAACAAATATATGCTGGGGAAAGTGCAGCCAAAGTGTTCCTTGAAGGCAAAGGTGATAAAGCTTTTCTCATATGCTTCAGACATGTTGCTAGGAAAGGCTGTTCCTCAGAGAGGATCAATATGCTTGGAAATGTAGGTGGTAGATGAAAGAGAGGTAGACTTTCAATAAGATGATTGACAAGGTGACTGCTACAATGGGCTTGTTTGTCAGAGACAGTGAGGATGGCACAGGATAGGACAGGGTTCAGATGTTCCTGGGGTCACTATGGGCCATACTCAACTCAATGGCATCTAATAACAGGAACAACACTAAAAACGTTACTGTAAATTTTTGTAATTTTTCACAATAAAGTCTCTAGAAATCAAAATGCCATAGTTTATGTTAGACCCACAGTGTATATGTGTTGAAATAGTTCTTACTGTAGGTGATAGCATAAGTATTTTTAGTGGCTTTTACTTCCTGATAGGTTGTTGTTGTTCAGTGCTGTCGAGTCGCAGGTGACTCATAGCGACCCTATGAAGGAGAGTCCTTGATGCTTGGGTGCCTTTCATCCTCTCTCCAAGTTCATAGGGTTTCTGGAGGCAAGCTATTATGGAAGTGGACGCCACTCCTCCTTCCACTCCTGATAGGTAGAGAACAAAATAATGAATTCATCAGGATGTTACATAGATAAATGATAGAATGCTACGATTTGAAACTCTTGACTGTAATAGAAAACAGGAAGATGATAATGTCCTTCTTTAAACTTACACATTAAAAACAAAATCATTATGTGCTCTTTCATTTACTCATTCAATTAATGCTTATTTAGTTTCTTCCTGTCTGGTGTAGTGTTAGTAGCTTATTCTACAAAGATTGAAATGATTTTCCCCCAAGACATGGAAGGCCCATTAATAGCACTCCAAACTGCAATAAGAACAGGGTAAGAAGTCTCAAATAATTCTGCAAGGGACTTAAGAAGAGTGGTAACATTCTAAAAGGGAATCATAAATTGACTTAGAGTAATTTTCTTCTTTGATAAGTAATACAAAAGTGAGTTAAAGAGTAAACAAATTCTTCATTTTATCCCCAGGAAGGGATAATTTGATAGCTCTCAGGAGATTTAGAGAATGAAGAAGAGACAAATAAGAGGAAGAATTTGTTCTTCATCTCACTTTTGTATTACACACATACACACACATATTCAGCTATAATGGCTTGGTGGTAGGGAATTGTGCTGCTAATCTAAACGTACACAGTTTGAATCCATCACCTGCTCCACAGGAGAAAGATGAGTAGTCTCCTGTGAAATCTATTGCATCTGAAAACATGCTGGAGGGTCAGCTTGTGT
>NW_006399852.1:3182443-3187673 GCF_000299155.1 Elephantulus edwardii | reverse complement strand
AGTTCTCTGCTGATGTGCTGTTCCAGTCGTTTTTGGATAATCTTCAGTAGAATCTTGCTTGCGTGTGAAATCAATGATATTGTTCTATAGTTTTCACACTCTGTTGGGCCACCCTTCTTTGGAATGGGAACAAATATAGATCTCTTCCAGTCAGTTGGCCAAGTGGTTGTTCTCCAGATTTCTTGGCATAACTTGATGAACACATCCAGGGCAGCATCTGTTAGCCGAAATATGTCAATTGGTATACCATCTATTCCTCGGGCCTTATTTTTTTGCTATTTCAAAGCAGTTTGAACTTCTTCCTTCATCACCATAGCCTCTTGCTCATATGTGATTTCATTAAATTCTTCTGTGTATGCCAGTTCCTTGAGAGTAGAACAAATATAAACCTCTGCCAATCTGTTGGCCAGACAGCCGTCCTCCAAACTTCCTGGCATAGACTGGTGAGTGCATTCAAGGTTGCATCTGTTAATTGAAACAAACCAGTTGTTACCACATTGATTCCTGGAACCTATTTTTTTTTGCCAATGCCTTCAATGCAGCTTCCACTTCCTCTTTCATTACCATTGGCTCCTATTCATATGGACTTCCTGAAATTTTTCAGTCTCAATCAATTCTTTCTGGTACAGTGACCCTCTGGATTCCCTCCATCTCCTTTTGATGCTTTCTGGGCATTCAATACATTGCTCATGACATCTTTCAACATTGCTACATGAGGCCTAAATTTGTTTCTCAGGTTTTTTCAACTTGAGATATGCAGAGCGAGTTCTTCCCTTTTTATTTTCCAATTCCAGCTCTCGGCACATTCCATTTTAATACTTTGCTTTGTCCTTCCAGGCTGCCCTTTGAAACCATCTGTTTAGCTCTTTTACTTCAACATGTTTTCCTTTAGATTTGACTTCCCAACATTATAGAGCAATTTTTAGAGTCTCTTCTGACATCCATTTCTGTTTTTTCTTTCTCCTCTGCTTTTGTAATGACCCTTTGCTTTCTTCACAGATGATATCCTTGATAACATCCCACAACTCATCTGGTATTCTATCATTAGTGTTCAGTGCCTCAAACCTATTCTTAAAATGATTATGACATTCTGATGGAATTGATTCAAGTTCATATCTTAGTTCCTGTGGACCTATTTTCATTTTCTTCAGCCTCAATTTGAACTTGTATATGAGTAATTGATGATCTGATCCACAGTCTGCTCTGGCCTAGTTTTGACTTCTGATATTGAGCTTCTCCGACAATTTCTTCCACAAATGAAGTCAGTCTGATTCTTATGTAGCCCATCAGGTGAAATCCATATGTAAAGTCATCTTTTGTATCTATTAGAAGTAGCATTTGCAATGCACAAATCATTTTTAATATAAAATTCAATCATTCTATTTCTAATTTCTGTCACCAAGCCTATATTTTCCAACTACTATTCCTTCTTCACTGTTTCCTACTTTCACATTCTGGTCACCAGTTATCATTAGCACATACTGATTGCATGTTCAGTCAATTTCTGACTGCAAAATTAGGTAAAAATTCTCAGTTTCTTCCTCTTTGGCACTAGATATAGGAGCATATACTTGAATAATAGTCGTGTTAATGAGTCTACCCTGACTGCGTATGGATATTATCCTATCACTCACAACATTGTATTTCAGGATAGAACTTGAAATTGACTTTTTTACTATGAATGAACACCGTTCTTATGTTTCTCATTCCCTGCTTAGTATATCATATGATTATCTGATTCAAAGTGGTCATAGCTGGTCCACTGCATCTCACTAATGCCTGGAATGCCAATATTTCATGTGTTCTGTTTCATTTTTAGCAATATTTAATTTACCAACATTCATGCTACTAAAATGCCATGTACTAATTGCTAAATGATGTTTGTTATTGATTTTGCTCATTTCAACTATCTTCCCATCTGGGCTCTACCAATACACTATTATAAATATACTCTTTGTTTAGTATTCATCGGGTTTTAAGAAGCTTTTTATTTAGGAAGTAGAGGCCCATCCTGCTTCCTAGGGAGATAACATTATCCAAGTGGAATATTCTTGTAGGCTGTTCAGCATATCATCTCTAAGGTGTCCACTGGAAGCCAGTTTAGTCCCAGTGAATGCTGTAGTTGGATATTACACAGGAAAAAGCTGGTCTCTGGAAGTCTGAAGTCCACAGATCTGTATGATAATACTCCCTGTAGAAGCCTGGTACCATTTTGCCCCGATTTCTTGGAGCCAATGACAAAAGGTGGAGGCCCAGGACAGTATAAATGGTTAAGGCATGAGACAGCTAATTGAGAAGGTGAAGTCTTGAGTCCACCTCTAAGTTCCTCCAAAAGTAATGCCTGACAATCTTTGTCAAACTTTGTCAACTTTGGTAAAATCAGCCCTTGAAAATCCCAAGGAAACACATTTCTGCACTGATACCTTTGTAGTTGCTGTGAGTCAGACTTGAACCAACAAAAACAGTAATGATAACTTAATATGCTATTTAAATGTACATCCGTTTAATGTAAAATTGCTACTTTTTTCTTTTCATTTCTACATGTCTGCTTATGATAACACTAAAGCAACAGCATAAAGTGGAAAGAACATGAACATTTGGAATGAGAATATTGAAATTTTTTTTTAATTTGTTCAATTTGTATAGATTTAGGCAAGGTGGTTAGTGAACGTTTCTGAGCTTCATGTTTCCTTTGTGAGAATGAGATCGATGTGGCTCACCAACCACAGATGGTCCCAAAATGCTGGCTATCTCTTAAATGTCTATGCTTCAAAGCTGTATTTGTCTATTCCCAACTCAAACTTAGTCATTTCTTTTCTAATTATTTCTTAATTTTATTAAATCTCTAATAATGAGTCATCATACTACATAACTCTGGGGGAGGCTTGAGAGCATTATGCTGGGTGAACTAACTTAGTCTCGTAAGGACAAATACTGTCTAAGACCATTATTGTAAAAATGGAAGAATAACTAGTAAGACATGGACAAAAATCCAAAGGGGAAAGGAGAGTGGGGAGAAAAGCCAAGAGTAGGCAAAGGGGGTCCCAGAGCTTGGTGGGTGGAGGGTGGGGTAAAGAAGTCTGGAAGGATTCACTGGCAACCTGAAAAGATGGGCTAATGGTGTGCATAGATTGATGGTGATTAATTTTATAAAACACGATGTATGAGGATGATTGTATGAAATACAATGTGAATGAGTATGTGTGAAACACAATGTATATGAATTATCTATGCAAACCAATATTTAAAAAGAGTCATGATTCTTGTCCAACATATTGTAAATATTCATACATTTTTTGGTGGGGGGCGGCGGCTGTGATAGATTCCGGGTTACTGAGGGCACTAGTTTTATTACATACAAGGATGAAACTTTAATATAAAGTCATGAAAATGTGAGTTTAACAAAACTTGGCATTTACAAAGCCCAATGAGCATTGCTTTTTAAAGAGGTCACTTGGAAAACAACCATTTACTCTGCCAAAGATGCCATTAAAGAGACTTGTAACTTTTTGGAGTTCTCTTTAGGCTTATACAGAAGCTACTCGAGTAATCTACCCATTTTATGGTTTTAAATCTTCATTTTTGACCCCAGATGTTACACTGGGCTTCTATTCTGCTCAGTGTGAAAGGCAATGCTGTCAGATATTAAGGCAAGTATCCCAGGATGTTTCTCTGTCTCTGTGGGATGGTTGCATGTGGAGAGTAAGTGACACATAAATCTCACTAAAGAGAGTGTTCTGAAGATGGAAATAATTCACAGGGAAGTGAAACAATTGCAATTTGAACAATCGCAACCCCATTGGAATAAATACATTGCCTTCAAATATAAATAACATATGTATGATATATATTTCAAACACACACTCATGCACACCCCGCCTCCTAGATACTAGCTACTAAACACCATGATTTAGCCACAATACATCACTTGATTCTTGCATTAGCTATTTCAGTGATTATCTGAAGAGAATTTTAGCTGATTGAAATATGGAAATTCTTATGTACTTATATAAAAAGGGACTTTCAATACTTTTGAGCCACAGTATATGTTTATTCATTTATTGCCCATGCAATTCTCTAGAGAATAGCTATGAGTTCCTTAATATAGTGCATTTCAACCCCATTCAATCCTTTTAATAACATCTTTATATTGTATATGTGAAATCCATTATGGTGCATTTATACAGAAACGGTCTTCTTAGGCTGCCCTCAGTACCTGAATGTTTACCTTTGTGCATTCAGCTCACTGTATGTGGGATCTCTTTCATTTTAAGGCCTTATTCTGCCTGTCACTGGAGTCAGGGTTGATTTGGCAGTTTATGAAGTAGAGAAGGGTGTGTCCATGTGGGTAGAGTCTGAAGTAAGGCTAGATAAACAGTGGAAAGGCCTGTATCCAGTTGAACAAGGCTGTATGTGGTTATTAAAGTGATAGTCCCCATTAGCATAGCCCCACTCAGTCAGAGGGCTGTTAAACTCATTTAGACAAGTTGTATACTTCTCCAAGTTTCAAATCCTCCAACTTCTTTTTTTTATTAATTTTAATGAAAGTTTACAGAGACTTAGGGTTTCCAGTCATTCATTGCTGCACTTTTCTCCCTGCCTACCCCTTCCCCCATTCACTCTTCTCCTTAAAAAGAAAAAGAAAAACTCTTCCATTGTTATGCAATCCCTCCCCCACCACCAAGTCCACTCCACTATGCAGCCTTCACTCTGGACCAAGCAGATATATATACACCCATGTTTATTGTGGCTTTGTTCACGATAGCAAAGAGTTGGAAACAACCCAACTGCCCATCAACAAACAAATAGATAGAGAAGTTCTGGTATATTCACACAATGGAATACTATGCAGCATTGAAAAACAAGCAACTTATGAACTATTATGCAAAATGGGTGACCCTGGAAGACATTATGCTGAGTGAAATATCTCCATCACAAAAGGGCAAATGTTGCATAGGGACACTGTTGTAAAATGGGACTGTCATCAGGGTTGAGGGAAGACAGAAAAGGAGAGGAGGAATGATGTACACTGCATTGAAACAGATGAGGCAGAGAACTGTTTAAAATGGATATATGAATTGGTATTCTTGTCATTACAGAAGTTCAGAGTGAAGGCTACATAATTCTCCAACTTCTTTCTCTGAGTTGTGAACTATTTCCAGTGCATTGGTCAGTGACTTAGAGTTGGCTCTAGGGTCTCGTGTCCCAAGTTTTCAGAGAGTTCCTTGTG
>NW_006399852.1:3137366-3175168 GCF_000299155.1 Elephantulus edwardii | reverse complement strand
TACCACTAATATCACACACTAGCAATAACATGCTAAAGGTGATCCAGAAAAGACTTGAACAGTATGTTGACAGGAAACTACCAGAAATACAGGCTGGGTTTAGAAGAAGTCGTGGCACTAGGGACATCATTGCCAATGTCAGATGGATCTTGGCAGAAAGCAGAATACAAGAAGACTATCTATCTGTGTTTCTTTGACTATGCAAAGGCATTTGATTTTGTAGATCACAATAAATTGTGGCTAACCTTAAGAAAAATAGGAATCTCAGAACACTTGTTTGTGCTTATATGAAACCTGTACTTGGACCAAGAAGCAGTCCTGAGAACAGAGCAAGGAAACACTACATGGTTCAAAATCAGGAAGGGAGTGAATTATAGGTGTGCCCTGTCTCCACTCCTTTTCAACCTGTTTGTGGAGCAGATCATTTGAGAGGGTGGTCTTTATGAGGAGGAGTGTGGCAATGAAAATGAGGGAAGAGTCTCACCATTAGGCCAGTTGGCAGCACCATGGTAGATGGAGAAGAGATTGAGGGTGTTAACAATTTCAGCTTGCTAGGTTTCATAGGCAGCACTCTTGGCCCGAGCAGTCAAGAAGTCAAAAGACAAATTGCATTAGGAAAATCTGCTGTCAGGGACCTCTCCAGATTGCTGAAGAGCAATGGTGTCAATCTGGAGACTAAGATGTGCCTGATCCAAGCCATGGTCTTTGCAGTTACTTGCTGTACATCAGAGAGCTGGCCAATGGCCAAAGACGACAGAAGAAGAATTGATTCCTTTGAGTTGTGGTGCTGGAGAGCAGTACTAAAACCATGGACTGAAACCAAGCTCCGATATACATACTTTGAGCATGTTGCTAGGAGGCACCAGTCCTTGGAGGAGGATATCATGCTTGAAGAAAAGCATCATGCTTAAACAGGTGGAGGGGCAGCACAGGAGAGGAAAACCCTGGATGAGATGGGTTGACACAGTAACTGGGGTAAATGAGAGTAGGCGTGTCTGAGACAGTGATATTGGCTCAGGTTAGAGCAGTGTTCAGAGCTATTGTACATAGAATCACTATGAGTTGTAGTCAACTTGATGGCACATAACAACATTTTATATATGTGTGTGTGTGTGTGTACACACACATATACACACACCTCTCAAGAGTGTATATATGTATATACACACACACACACACACACCTTATTTAGGGGTATCCTCTCTATATATGTACCATACAGATATATACATACACATACATATCTTATATATACATATATGCATGTGTGTGTGTGTGTATATATATATATATATATGTTGTTATTGTTGTTAAGTGCTGTCGAGTCGCAGGCAACTCATAGCAACCCTATGAAGGAGAGTCCTCAACGCTTGGGTGTCTCTCATCCTCTCTCCAGGTTCATAGGGTTTCCGGAGGCAAGCTATTATGGAAGTGGATGCCACTCCTCCTTCCAAGCTTGTTTTAATTGGGGAGCTCCACCCAACTCTCTGTCCGCATTGGGTAACCAACCATTAGCACATTTGACCCATCAGTGTCACAGTGTTCAGCCTCACAGCAACCACAAGTGACCGCTGTACAGCAACTTGTGCACCAGGGCTATACGACCTAGAGGAATGTCTGCACAAAAACAATGAAAGACAGGCCCGAGGGCTGCAGATTAAAAGTCAATCACCTTCGGCTTGGTAGCATTGCCTTCTGTCCACTACACACACACACACACACACACGTATAGTACAGTATATATTAGTAGAGACAGGGTATGCTCTGGTGGTACATAGCAAGTTGTGTTGCTGACCTAAATGTCAGACCACTCAGGCAGATCGAATCCACCAGCAGCTCTGCTGAAGAAAGAGGGGCAGCTTCCTCCTGTGGGATTTACAAGCTCCAGAAATCTGCTAGGTCTACTATTAGTTGATTCTTACTCAATGGCATTCTAATGTTTTGAAATATGTGTGCTTGTTGTGTTCCCTTTACTTGAAATGAGCTTCTCTGTCTTCTTGGCTTTCTAGAAAATGCTTCCTTGTCTTTGACCCTTAGCTCTTGTATGATATTCCCTAGATATTTTTTTTTTTCATACTGAAAAGCTTGACATGTTTTTACCTTAGTATTCCCTGAGTATTTTGAACCTTTCTGTCACATAATGGACTCACTGACTGAAATGATTTAATCCATTCACTCCATAAATACTTATAAGCCTAGGCATTCAGCCGGATAGGGGTAGATTCTGAGAATGTGGTGGTGCCCAAGGAAGATAATGGTGCGTGTTGCTGAGTGAATTCCATTGGACAGAAAGAAACTCATTCCTGCCATGTTGACTCCAACTCACAGTAACTCTATGGGACAGGGAGGAACTAACTAGGAGCATATAGGCAGTAAATCATAAAGAGACAAACCACTTCATCTTTCCGCTGTTGGTGGATTCATGCCACTCACCTTTCAGTTATAAGACTTGTGATTATCACTGAACCACCAGGACTCCCCAGAAACCCATTGAAATTGAGTTCCCACCAACTCATAGCCACTGTGGGGTTTCCAATGCAATAATCTTCACTGAAGGAGATTTTCACATCTTCCTCTTGGTGATTTTGAGTCGCAGATCTGTGAGTTAGTGGCTTGAGTGTCATGATTACTGAAAGATGATGGCATCATAGCAGGATGGAGATTTTAAAAGGTGCTGTGTGGAATTCCTGGCTATAATTGAGAAGACCAGGAAGTGCTAATTAACCAGGCAGGTGAGCTCTCCACACCTTGGCTTTCTGTCCTGGGAACCTCTAATTCAGTGACTTAGAGATAAACACATTCAGAGAGTCTGAGGAAGAGATAGATGTTCATTGCTGAAAGATGGTGAGCACCGGGAAAGTGGTATCCAGGGTATTTGGAGAATCAGTCTGAAGCCTAAAAACCTTCCTGACTTTGCTCTGCAGACATTGGAAACCATAGGCATCTGAATGTGTATTTCTAACAACTTCCCAGTGGGATATGGTGGATGTAAAGTTTGAGAAGTCACAGCTTCTCCCTCATCTTCTTGTTCCCTTTTATGTTTGTCTTTCAGCACCCAGCACAATGATTGGCACAAAGCAGGGGTTAATGACTCTACACTTGCCTTTATGAATGTAAATGTATTGCGAGCTGGTGGTAAAAATGAACTAATGCTTTCAGGAGACAAAGTTCTTCTTGCACCACAGGTGCAAGAGCCTTCTCTCTGAAGAGCCAGCCAATCTCCTGTGCCCCACCCACCTACCCCACAGCATTAAGACGTCTTTACAGGTTGTTTCTTTAGAGAATTCTTGAATACCATTTAGCATTGAACAAGATGACTTCTCTTCCCCCCCCCCCATTTGCTAATTATAATCACACAAGCAGTGAACTAAGCAGTTGGGGGTGAAAGAAACTCTGATGATGTTAAAAATGCAAATCGTTTTCACACCAGATTAATTCATTTAACTAACAGTCCTGATCTTTAAACATTAAATGTTTGAGTGGGAAACGTTTTATTCACAGGGGAAAGTGGTCCACGGGAGGTGAGGCTAAAGTCTGGGCAGCTATCGCAAGTGATTTTAAAATAAACAGGATGCTTATTGTTAGCTAGTTATTAACTTAGAGTTGCTTACAGGTTCTTTGCAACATAGCAGGATGTAATTTACATGATTTAAGATTAGCAGGTTTTGGAGAACAGCTTAGGCTGCTGAGTTTTGAAGCCAAGTCATGCACAGATCTATCTGAGCGGATGTTTGTGTTATCTCTGTGTTTGTCTAATATTTGAATGAAATGTTTTATATTGAATCAAAGCAAGATTGAAATTCATTATTGCTGCTGATATGCAGGACTAATTACAGGAAATAACCAGCCCTTCCAAATTCAGTGCCAAATGAGGATGGCGTGATCATCTATTCTCTGGAAGAGGAAGTGGGCATTCTCCGGCCTGGAGGATACTTAGGTCACTGTTGTGATCTGTTAAACCCAGACTCTCTTTTGATTTGTTGTTGTTGTTTGTTTTCTCTTTGTTCATTGGCTCAAGGAGAAAAAAAATTGTCAAACAGTTTTTTAGTATGTGGTTTTTAAAAGCAGTAAGAATTTATTTCATAAATAAAAATATTATGCTATACTAATGGATGTAGTTATTCAACTATTTCTCTTTCCTACCTTATTCTGCATCTGCCTGGTAAGGAAGCAGCTATGCCAGCTTTCATTTTATGATGTTATAGTTTGCTGCCTTCACACTGACCCCGGGATGTGACAACCCATCTATAGAACTGAGCAAAACAGTGTCCATCCGTGCCGTCCCCATGAAGACCAGACCATGATTGGTTGTAGGTTGAACAGGGATTGAGCATCAGTTGGGCAGGTTTCCACTGTGATCTATAGGACTTACCTTGGCCACTTTTTGGAAGTAGATGCAAACCCCATTTTCTTAGTTCATTCTTGTCTAAAAGCTCTACTGGATCAGAAGTTTGATCACAATCAGAGCAACAGGCACACCTCCATTGAGAGGCAGGTGGAGGCAGTGAGAGAGAGTGAGAGCGAAACTTTGACCAAAGCCCAAACTTGCCAATGGCATGGAGGGTGAGAACACTACGGTTGCACTTCCAATGCCTCCCTGGTTCCTGCTTAAAGACAAACTAAAACACTTGCCTCATTGTTCTTGGGTCATAACTGAGCCCACAATAGGTAGGGCTGTAAATCGTGGGCCAGAAGGTTACCCATCTTTTTTTTATCATGTGGCTTGTGGGTTAGAACTACCGGAGAGGAGCTTCTGTGGGGTAGCCCCCACTTTAAAGACCCCAAAATTAAGACTTTGTATGCTTCAATCCTGAGATTTAATTATATAGTTTTTAACAGGTAAAGCAGGCATGGGGTTGGATTGTTTTCCAGCCTGTTTTTTTTTTGGGGGGGTGTGGTTTTTGGGCTCCCCCTTTTTTATTAATTTTAATGAATATTTACAGAGACTTTGGATTTCCATTCATTCACTATTGCATTTTACTCCCTGTCCACCCCTTCCCCCAAATTCACTCTTCTCTTTGAAAAGTAAAGAAAAATTCTTTTATACAATCCCTCCCCCCAAGTCTACTTCACTATGCAGTATTCATTCTGGACTCCTGTCATGACAATAATGCCTAATCATATATCGTTCTTAAATAGTTATCTCCCTCATTTGTTTCAATGCAGTGTGCATTATTTGTCCCCTCTTTTTTAGTCTTCCCCCAACCCCGATGTTAGTCCCATTTTACAACAGTGGCTCTATGCAGTATCTGTCCCTTGTGACTGAGCTATTTCACTTAGCATAATGTCCTCCAGGGTTTGTTTGGGCTTTTTTGTTTTTGTTTTGTTTTTTAATAAATGCCAGAGGCATCTAGAAATTCAAGTTGAGATGTTTTGGCTATTTGGACTTGTTTTCGGGTCCCTTTCTTGGTTTTGATGCCTTTGTGTTAGAGAGCTCTGCTCAGGTGAGCTGGTCTCCAGGCCTCCTCTATCTAAGCATATACTTCAGGCTCTAATATCTTGGATTTTACTTGTCTAGCTGCAGGTATCTGGACCTGGAGTGTGATTCCCCTAAATGTGATCATCTCTGGAAGTAATAGACAGTGCATTCAATATGCCACATTCTTTTATTAAAAAAAAAGACTCAGTGTTAACCCTATTATTTCACAGAGTAAAGACTAACTGGCAAATTTTAAAAACATTATTAAGAAGGATAATGGTGAATGTGATCGTTGGTGGGAAATTGAAATCGCAGATTAAATTACATTTCTGACTAATAAATTCACTGAGACAATAGACCAGAGCAACTGCCAGCAGAACACAGCCCTAAGACATTAAATAAAGGTTATCTGATTGAAGAGGAAGATAAATCAGGGTGGAAGCAAGAACTTTGTTAATGCGTCTGGTTATAATTATTTCTAGCTGGCCTAAAGGATTCTTGAATCTTACGTGCTCAGCTAAACAAAATAGTCTGGCTCCTTCTACAGTTCATCGTAACTCGTTTCCGGGGTATCTGCAGGGCAAAGTAAAGGTTGGAGAATCATATTATAGTTTTAATAAGCAATATTAACTAATTATTTAACGAATCCCTTCCATTGATTTTAATATCTTTGTTAAATGAATGATTAAAGAAAAGCCAGTTTGTACATAGTTGTTCCCACCTTTGGATATTTATAAGGGATGACAGAAGCACAATATATGATAGTTACAAGTTATATGTAAGCATACTAGATAAAATAATTCTCTGCAAGATATTGTAAAAAAGAATTGTGTGTATTAAAGTAGAAAGATGTTTTATTTTAGTACTGATCAGTTACTATAACTTTTTATATAACTGTATTAAGATATTTATGGGTATACTTAATAAAGAGTTAAAAGCTTTGCATGTATTAAATAGTTGCTGTTGTTAGGTGCCAGCGAGACAATTATGACCCATAATGAGCCTATGAACAGCTGATTTGAACTCTGTTCTGTCCTGTGCCATCCTCACCCTTCCTGACACACTAAAGCCCATTGTAGCAGTTACTTTGTCAATCTATCTTATTGAGGGTCTTCGTTTCCTTTGCCAACCCTTTGCCTTCCCAAGCATCATGTCCCTCTCCAAGGAATAGCCACTCCTAGCAGCATGGCCGAAATCTGTGAGGTGAAGCTTTATCATCTTTGCCTCCAAGGAGCACTGTGGCTGTACTTTCTCTAAGACATATCTGTTCTTTCTGCAGTCCATGAGATGTTCAGTATTCTTCTCCAACATTACATCTCAGATGAGTAGGAAGTGATTGGAAAGACCATGGCCTGAGTAAGACACATGTTAGTTCTCTAATTGACATCATTACTCCTCAATTTCTAGAGGTCCCAGACTCTAGACTTTCCAGACTTTCCAGGTCCATGTTGTTGTTGTTGTTATGTGCCTTTGAGTTCTTTGCGATTCATAGAGACCCTATGTACAACAGGGCTGAACTGTGCTCTATCCTGTGCCAACCTTATTGTCTCTAACACACCTACTCCCATTACCCCAGTCACTGAGTCAATCCATCTCATTGAGGGTCTTCCTCTCCTCCCTGTCCCTCCACCCTTCCAAGCATGATGTCCTTCTCCAAGGACTGGTCCCTCTGTGCAGCATGCCCAAAGTATGTCAGACAAAGCTTCAGAATCCTTCCCTCCAAGGAGCATATTTGTTTCATTCTCTCTAGGATGAACCTGTTTATGACAGTTCTTGATATATTGAGTGCTCTTCTCCAGCACTACAGCTCAAAGGCATCAATTCTCTTTCTATCAGGCCTAATTATTGTCCATCTTTCTGATGCATAGCAAATAATTATGAAGACTATGGCCTGTATCAGGCATACCTTATTCTCCAGATTGACACTGTTGCTCTTCAGGAAAACTTCTCCTAATTTTCTGACTGCTGATACTAAGGAGATTGATTGTGGAACAAAGGTAAGATGAAGTTGTTGACAGTTTCAATCTTTTCTATCACAATGTTGCCTATTGGTCCAGTAGTAAGAATTTTTGTTTTCTTGAGGTTGAGTTGCAATCCGTATTGAAGGCTGTATACCTTGCAACAAATGTTTCAAGCCCTCCTCACTTTCAGAAAGCAAGGTTGTATCACCTGTGTAACAGATTATTGGTGAATCTTCCTCCAGTCTTGATGCCTCATTCTTCTTCATAGAATCCACCTACTCAAATAATTTGTTCAGCATTACTATTTAATAGGTATGGAGAGAAAAATACAACCCTGACGTACTCCATTCTTAATTTTAAATCATGTAGTATTTTCTTGCTGTGTTTGCATACCCCTCCCCCCTAGTTTTAGGTATAGGTTTTTCTCAATGTTAGCTATAACTTGTTAGGATCCACACAGTTGAAACCCTTCACTGAGAGAATAAATCATAGTCATTCTTCTGGTATTCTTTACATTTATACAAGACCCATCAGATATATATCCCTGGTACCATGGCCTCTTCTAAATCCTGCTTGAACTTCTGGAAGTTCCCTATCTATGTAATGTTTTAGTTGTTTTTTAATAATCTTCAGCAGGATTTTGCTTGCAAGTGATATTAGTAATACTATTTTATGGTTTCCACATTCAGTTGAATCACCTTTATTGGGAATGTGAAGAAATAGAATCCATTGTCCAGGACAGCTATCTTCTAAATTTCCTGGCACAGACTGGTGAGCACATTCAGGGCTGCACCTGTTAATTGAAACAAGTCAGTTGGTATTCCATTGATTCCTGGGGCCTTTTATTTTCTTGCCAATGCCTTCATTGCAGCTTCAGATTCCTACTTCATTAAAATTGGCTCTTGGTCATGTGGTATTTCCTGAAATATTCCAGTATCCAGTATTATTTTTGATACAGTGACTCTGTGTATTCCCTCAATGTTCATTTGATGCTTCTCAAGACATTCAATATATTTCCTCGTAACATCTTTCATTATTGCAACTTGAGGTGTGAATTTGTTTTCAAGCTCTCTCAGCTTGAGAAATGTAGAGTGCTTTCTTCCATTTTTATTCTCCAATTTCAGCTTTCAAAAATTCTTTATTTGCAGCTTTTTACATATTCCATTTTTATACTTTCTTTTGCCTTCTTTAGCTGCCCTTTGCAGTCTTCTGTTCAGCTCTTTTGCTTTGGCATATTTCCCCCTTCTTTTGGCTTTTCAACATTCTAGTGCATTTTTCAGAGTCTGTTCTAACATCCACATCAGGTTTTTCTTTCTGCTATGTCTTTATAATGACCTTTTGCGCTCTTTATGGATGTTATTCTTGATGTCATCTTACAAATCATCTGGTCTTCAATCATTGGTGGTGTTCAATGCCTCAAACCTTAAGATGATTTTGAAATTCAAGTCTAATAGATTCAAGATCATATTATGGTTCTTGTGGACTTGTTTTAATTTTGTTTGGCCTCATTTTGTACTTGGACATGAGTAAATTATGGTCTGATCCACAATCCTTCCCTAGTCTAGTTTTGACTGCTGATAGTTTCTGCAAGGATTCCTTCCACAGATATAGTCAATCTGATTCTTATTCAACCCATCAGGTGAGATCCATATGTCAAGTTGCTGATTTAATTTTTTAAAAAAGGTATTTGCAGTGAAGAAATCACTGAAAAGATAAAATTTAATCATTCTATTTTGAGCCTCATTTCTGTTACCAAGTCCATACTTTCTAACTGCTTTTCTTACTTCATTATTTTCAACTTTTGCATTCTGATTACCAGTTATCATTAATGCATCTTAATTGTATGGTTGGTCCATTTCAGACTATAAAATTTGGTAAACATTTTTAATTTCTTCTTCTTTGGTTCTAAGTATAGGAGTGCATATTTGATTAATAATAACCTGGAGAAAGGGTGAAAGTCACACAAGTGTCAAGGACTTTCATTCATACGGTTGCTATGAGTTGCCTATGACTCAACAGCACTTAACAACAACAACAACAACAACATATGTGTGTGAATATTATCCTGTCACTCAAAATATTGTACTTCAGAATAAAACTTGAAATTGACTTTTTGACTATAAATACACCACCATTCTTCTTCTGTTTTTCATTCCCAGTACAGTACACCATGTGATTATCTGATTCAAAATGGCCAAAGCTAGTCCATTTCATCTCATTAATGCCTGGAGTGTCAGTACTGCTCATTTAATTTCATTTTTCACAATTTCTCATTTTCCAACATTCGAGTTTCATACATTCCATGTTCTATTTATTAAAGGATGACTGCCATTATTTTTCCTCATTTTGACTGGTTTCTAATATGGGTTCTATCTCTAATATTATAACTATCCACATTCATCTGCTGTCCATAGGATTTTCTGAGGTCTATTAGTTTCTTAGTTGGTCTTAATTTAAGTGGATGACTAATTCTGTTTCTTAGTTGGTCTTAATTTGGGATCTCTCCTAACACCAGCCTACTATGGGTAATCCTTGTAGCATTCTACACACAAGTGGCATAGCTTTCAGTATCACAGCAACCCACAAAGTGATCTCAGTATAGCAAACTGACTGATAAGTGCTCTAACAACATATTCCTCAAATACAATAAACTGAGAATATAGTTTGTACTTCTAATAGCAAAGCCGGCTTCACACTGCTTCTGACTGTTAATCAAATAAAAGAAACATACCTTCTGGATTCCTACTGTTTCAAGCAAGAGGCTCCCAGCCCCCAAATGATTGTTAATCAAATAAAAACGACCTACCTTCCAGATCCCAACTGCTTTAAAGAAATAAATATAAATAAAAAAATAAAAATAGAAGCTTGCTTAAAATAGCAAAAGGATAAAGTAGATATAGCAATAAATGAAATATATTTATTAATCTTGATAGATTGATTATTATGAATGCATGAGAAGAATCAGAATGGAGTTGTAAAGAGGATAAAGCACCCTAGATAAGATTAAGTGGTGTGAAATTTAAAGCTGTATATAAGCTATGGAGCATTAGATAAAAGTATTGAGCATTTGAACATGATCAGAATAATTGATAAGAGCTAATATGTTTGCTCTGATTGGCATGAGAGGTGATAGGTATATATTTGGTAATGAGATATATTCTGCAGAATTGATAATGAATATGCTTATGAAAATTATTGTATGTAAAGGTTATTTCTGAGAAATGTTGAAGTTTAATAAAAGTCATTTTGGAAACTAGGGAATTTGACAGTTAATGTGCAAATGAAAGGGGGAAAATCAACCATTTTGTAGGAAAAGGTTTACTATTTAATAATAGAAGTTCAATTGGATAAGAGTTCTTTGCCATTGATTTTGCCAAGTGTCTTTGACTGAGCATGTTTCCTTTAGTGTGCTCATCAATGATGGATCAATGAGGCTATTGAGCTTGAATATTTTAAAGAATAACCATATTCTGCGTGTGTGTGTGTGTGTGTGTGTGTGTGTTCATAACATTATACACACTGACATCTCCTTTTTCCCTTCTTGATTCAATTTGGCTGTCAGATCTTGGATCAAGTCACTAGAAGTTGAAGGTAGGAAAGTCAGTAGGGGCCTTAACAGAATTCTGGCCCTTTGAATTTTGTGTTTCTGCACATAGCATGTTATAGTACTTTGTTTATTCACCTGTTCTCTGAAAGTGTAATCTTAGACTGATGATACGTGTTTCCTTTCTTTTAACTGTAAAGCTACTGTTAATGATATTAATTAATGATGGAACACATTTACACACAAGCATATCTTTTAGCAAGATAAACTTCAGTGCATGTAAATCCTTCACTTTACATGTTGTTGTTGTGTATCATACAATCAGAACTTATCCATAGATGACCCTCTGGCAAGTTTTCAGAGGCAGTTAATAACATGGGAGGAGATTTCCCATCCTTCTCCACAGAGCCTCTGGTGCCTTTGAATCGCATGCCTTTGGGATTGCAGACCACCAGAGCTGTTTGACTTTACATACAGACTTCACATACTTGCTTGTTATTTTGACTACATTTTATTTGGAAGCTGTGGATAGGCAATAGATTGGAGCTACATAGTCAAAATCACAATCTCCTTTTTCTCAGCCAAAGACTTCTAATAATATCTAAACAAATGTTTTAAGTAATACAATTTAGGGATACTGCAGAAGACAAACTGGACATGCCATAAAAAAATCAATTTCTACAGAAGTACTTCATGTTTGATAAAGCATAGAGTTAATGAAAGAGATGTCCTCAATGAGATGGATTGACACAGTCACCACAAAGAATGAACTCAAATATACCAAATGTGAAAGTGGTGCCAACCCAGACAATGCTTTGTTTTGCTGTCAGCATGAGTTGGAACTGACTCAATGACAATTCAATAACAAGAAGGGAACCTGAAATAAGACAGTTGTCAAGACAATTTATCAATGTAAATTCATACTGAAGTTATTTCGTGCGTTATTCTCATGGTAAAGCTGAAGTCAGATCATCACAAGGCAGTGCTGGTGGAAAAGCTAACTCCCTCTCAGAAATATATCTGAAAACAAAACTGCTGTAACTAAAGTTCATGATCTTTGTGATTTATTAGACAACATGTGTATTGTCTCACAGTTTTGGAGGCTTTGTATCCAAATAAAGGTTTTTTGGTCTGTTGATTCCTTCTGGAAATTATGAGAAGAACTGATTTTGTGCCTCTCTCCTAGTTTCTGATATAACTGCACATAGTCCTTAACTTGACACTACAGTTTCACATGGAAGTCCTTCCTACCTTTGTCTCCATTGATCTCCTCTTTTAAATGGCATCGCGGTGCTCTGGTGGTATAGCCCATAGAGTTGTGGTACTAACCCAAAAACCAAGTTTCTCTGGTGGTTTGAGTCCATCAGTGAACCTTGGGAGAAGGAAGATATCTCCTGGATAATTTACAATCTCAGAAACTCGACTGAAGGGTCAGAGATACGAGTTGGCTCTGACTCAATGGCAGAGTACCAGTAATTTGGTACTCTGGTGATAGAGGTTGTGGGGAGTTGTGTTGCTAACCCAAAGACTTGAGTTGAGTCCACTAGGGGCTCCAAAGGAGAAAGATTGACAGTCTCCTCTTGTACAATTTACAGCCTCCAAAAATCTGCTGGAGGTTCCGAACAGATTTACATTCATAGGCACTGCTGTTGCTTTGTATAGTTGAATTGGAACCGACCATAGCTGACCCTCTAGCAAGTTTTCAGAGTCAGTTCATCGCATGAAAGGACATTGCCCATCCCTCTCCTGCATTCATAGGCACAGAAGGGATAAGAAAAAAATCAATCCACAATAATATTTACTTGTATATGAAAATTTTATACTGCTTTTGTGTCACTAGAAAAAACTTAGCTGAAATATTTTTACAAAAGGAACAGGTACAGGCTCAGGCCCACAATGAGACACACAGAAATTCTTAACTTTGGATTTTCAGAAGAAAAATCTCTACTTCTAGTTATTGTCCAAACTCTTCTTATTTTATAATGCATTGATCCATTAAATTATGGTCTTCTCTCATAATCTCTTTAATGGGAAAAATTCCATTTAAGTACTCATGTCAAATGGAAACTAATGCAAACTAAATTGGATGACTCTAGTAATCCCAGAAGAAAGGTTTAATTCTAGACTTACTTTGTAGACAATCACAATTTTCCCCCCTGTTTTAGAGCATGTGAGTGGGCTGGAGCATCTGTGGAGATTAGTGTGGAAAGAATGAATTGGGAGATTAATATATTACCCGAGTATATTGTTTCACAGTGACTTTAGAAGATAGAACCCTGATCCATCCAAGGTTACTCAGCCCACCTTGCCAAATCCCATTATAAGTCTTGTTGAAATAGCACATCATTTGAATATCAAATTGTCATCCTTACAAGTATTATTGAAATAGCATATTAGTTAACTAGGAAATTGTCATCCCTCACATTGAAATGCTACTGAGCACAACTGGAAGGAATCCTGCTGTGATGGTATGTTATGTGTTGAACTATTAACTGAAAGATCAGTGCTATGAATCCATCAGCTACACCATGGCAGAAAAGGTGAGGCAGTCTGTTCAGTTTGTTGCAATGAAAAGCCTTGGAAATCTGATGGAGAGTCCATTGGTATCAGAATCAACGCAATGGTAGTGATCTATAAGTACAACTTAAGTACAACTGTGAACATTGGATAAAAAAGAAGACTGCAATTGTAAGCAATGATTTTTATTTAGAAGAGGAAGATTGAAAAATGTAATATATATTGCTGTTGTTGTTAAGTGCTGTCAAGTCGTAGGCGACTTCTAGCAACCCTATGAATGAAAGACCTGGACACTTGTATAACTTTCATTCTTTCTCCAGGTTCATAGGGTTTCCAGAGGCAAGCTATTTTGGAAATGGATGCCATCTCGCCTCCAATAATATATATTAGAATTTAAAATTTAATATGTATTAGAGTTCTTCCTACTAGATTGTAAAGTAGGCAGACAGTCTTGTAGTCGACTTCCTAAAACCAGCCAATGAGAACCCTATGTTCCATTCCACTGTGCAAGTGAGTGCCATGAGTTAGAAGACTTACTGGGTGGTAACTAACAACAGACCAGTAATGTAGAGGTGAGCCTTGCAAAGCAGAGTGAGCTGATTGAAGTAGTAGCAGTTTCACTGCCAACATACAATATTTTAATGATCAGAATGTCTTTCTCACTTTTTTCTCCTGTACAAAACTCCCACATCTGAAAGTCAGTATTTTCACAGTAGAGAATATGTAAGTGTTCTACACAAATACATATAGAATGAATTCAGCTATCTCTAAAGTTAACTGTATGCTTCAGAGCATCAGAGTTATATATCATCAAAAATTGCCACAGACCTCTGGCGTGGTATAATAAAAGAAGTGATTTGCCAGGAGAATTATTGACACATCTACCAATTGAAATAGTCATTCTTGTTTTGCCTATCTTATTACTTTTAGAGTATTGAAGTAAAGGCTTTTTAAAAGTAAAAAATAATTTAAAATTTCAACTGCGTTCTGACAAAGATTAAAGCAAAATTCCTTTAATAAACAGGAGGACAATTCGACTGTGTCTTCTCATGTGTTGCTAGCATTTTGCATTCCAAATAGCAAATATGCCAAGGTGCATTGTGTATTAATCAATCAAAATGCAAAAGTAACAGCAACATTCACCATAACAACCAAGCATATTCCTTCGGGGAGCTTTCATTGAATTGCCTCGGTTTTGACATAGGCTCACCCAGCTGTCCAGCTATTGATTTTGGGCATAATTATCTGCTTCTTAGTAATTATTTACATATGCATTGAAATTGTGTTGCTGTGCTTTTCAATAGAATTAGGAGAAATGGTTAAAACAGAAAACTGTTTGAAGGCAACTCTATGGTTTCTAAAGATAAAAACACATGGTAGTTGGTGGGTTACGGGATAGAATCTTGGACATACAAATGAGAAACATGACTTCTCCATGTTTGGGTCCATTTTACTAGTTTTGTCTTGGTTTTTAATTTAAATTCATTTTCTGTATCACATTCCTTTAAACATGTGAGGAACTATTTTCTGGGTTTGACCACATTTAAATGTATGTGTGTTTCCTTGACAAGTTTTACTTAAGAACTTATTATTACTTAGTAATGATTGTAGCTTGGACTAACAATGCTTATCATTTGACCAGCTTTGTAAAAGAAAAGGGAAAAATATGATCTTAGTTTACTGCCTCTATCCATAGAAGGTGATATTACAATTTCCAATACAAGTAATTAATTGGGACAATGTTAAAAAGTGCCCTTCCAGGGAGCTCTGGTGGCCTAGTGGCAAGACGCTGCACTGCAATCCCAGAGGTACGCAGTTCAAATCCACCAGATGCTCTGCTGGAGAAGCAAGGGGCAATCTCCTCCTGTACCAGTCAGATCTGATGTGATGGTACACGTACAAAATAATGCAATAAAAATGAAAACATTTTAAAAAGTGCCCTTCCTCTGACTCCTCCAGCTACTCTGTGTAATTCTTTGAGTGGGACTAATATTTTACACCCACATTACTTACTGCTGATGCATGTTATCATGATGTTTAATTTTTGCCAAGAGTAATTTCTACTATAAATATGAACTAATAGTTAATTGTGTATAAATGTCATTTGAAGCCAACTTCCACTAGAAATCTGTCTTAATGCTAAACATTTAATGAACAGAAGTTTGATTCACTAAAGATAACCTATTCACATGCCTATAATATTCCTCATGGCAATTATTCAGAGGTCATATATGTGTAAGAACAGTGTATATTTCTTCTGATTTGCTCTTAAATGACTGAAAAACTTACCAATGTATTGTTGTTGTCATGTGCCTTTGGGTCACTTGCAACCCATAGTGACCCTGTGTACAATAGCCCTAAACCCTGCTCTATTCTGTGCCAATCACACAGCCTCCAACACACCCATCTCGATTACCCCAGTCACTGAATCAATCCACCTCATAGAGAGTCTTCCCCTTCTGCGCCATCCCTCCACACTCCCAATCATGATGACCCTCTCCTAGGACCTGTCCCTCCTTACAACATGTCCAAAGTATGTTAGACGAAGCCCCAGAATCCTTGCCTCCAAGGAGCAGCCTGGTTTAACCCTCTCTAGGATGAATCTGTTTGTTTTCTTGTCAGTCCATGATACATTCAATACTCTTCTCCAGCACCACAGCTCAAAGGCATCAATTCTCCTATCCTCCTTGGTCATTGTCCAACTCTCTGATGTATAACAAGTGATTGCAAAGACCATGGCCTCTATTAGGCACACGTTAGTCTCCAGAGAGACACCGTTGATCTTCACTACCCTGGAGAGGTCCCTAACAGCAGACTTTCCCATCGCAATACATTTTTTGATTTCCTGACTACTGTGCCAAGAGTGTTGACTGTGGAGCCAAGCAGACTAAAGTTGTTAACAATCTCAATCTCTTTACCATCCATCCTGATGCTGCCAATTGGCCCAGTGGTAAGAATCTTTGTCTTCTTGACATTGAGCCTCAATCCATACTGAAGGCTGCAGTCCTTGACCCTCGCAGCAAGTGCATCAGGTCCTTCTCAGTTTCAGCAAGCAGGGTTGTGTCATCTACATAACGCAGATTGTTAATAGATCTTCCACCAATCCTGGTGCCACACTTCTCCTCATAGAGCACAGCCTCTCGGATAATCTGTTCTGCGTACAGGTTAAAAAGGTATGGAGATAGGACACATCCCTGGCATACACCTTTCCCAATTTTGAACCATGCATTGTTTCCCTGCTCTATTCTGATGACTGCCTCTTGGTCCAAGTATAGGTTTCGCATTAGCATGATCAAGTGTTCTGGGTTTCCCATTCTTCCACACAGTCAAACATCTTTGCATAATCAATGAAACACAGATATACATTCCTCTGGTATTCCCTGCTTTCAGCTAAGATCCATCTAACATCAGCTACAATATCCCTAGTAGCATGACCCCTTCTAAACCCAGCCTGGACTTCTGGCAGTTCTCTGCTGATGTGCTTTTCCAGTCGTTTTTGGATAATCTTCAGTAGAATCTTGCTTGCATGTGAAATCAATGATATTTTTCTATAGTTTCCACACTCTGCTAGGTCACCCTTCTTTGGAATGGGAACAAATATAGATCTCTTCCAGTCAGTTGGCCAAGTGGTTGTTCTCCAGATTTCTTGGCACAACTTGGTGAGTCCATCTAGGGCAGCATCCGCTAGCTAAAATACGTGTTATGTTAGATAATTCTAAAATTTTGCTATAAACTCATGTTTTCTTCAAAGATGATGTTCATCAGGCTTCATGTTTATGACTTAAGTCATTAAAATTTTCCTGTTAAGAATCCATTTTTGTTAGAACCATGTTTACAGAATTTCTAATAGTGGCCTATTGATGATAATTAAGCAAAACATTAAACACTAATGGCTTTAAAATGAATTTAGAGCACAAATTAAGCTGAGACTCCTGAAACTCCTCACAGCTATTTTTTTAATAACCTTTGCTGTCATTGTTGCATGCTCTCGAGTAGACTGTCACTCAAAGCAATTCTATGAAGAAAACACCTGAACCCTGCCCTGTTCTGCACCATTTTCACCACCGGTGACATGCTTGAGGGCATTGTTAACAGACACTGTGCCAATCAATGCTATTGAGGGTTGTCTTCTCTTTCTCATACCCTCCAACTTTCCCAGCATCATACCTTTTCTAAGAACTTGCCCCTCCTGACGTCGTGCCCCAAAGTATGTGAAATGAAATTTCACCATGCAAGCATCTTTAGGAGCACCCTTGTAGCCTTTCTCCCAAGACAGATTTCTTTTCCTTTGGCAGTTGATGAAGTTTCCATATACTCTTCTTCAATACCACAATCAAAGACATCTATTCCTCGCCTGTCATCCTTATTCATTGTCCAACTTCCAATTGCATAGAAAACAAAAATACCATGGCTTAGATGAGGCATACTGATCTAAAAGACAGATGTCAGTCTTGAAACTGACATCATTGCCCTTTAGAACTTTGGGTAAATCCTTGACAGCAAATTAACCTTTGTTTTTACTGTTTTCATGTGCTTTCAACTCAGAACCAACTCATAGATGACCCTTTAGGGGTTTTTATATCTCACAGGAGGAGATTGCCTATCTTTGTGTTGTGTTGTTAAGTGCCGTAGGTGACTCATAGCGACCCTATGAACGAAAGTCATCGACATGCTTATCTTTAGACTGACTTAAACTATACCAACAACTTCATTTTAGTTTTTACTTATCTATTTGGAGATGATGTGAATCTTTCTTCTGTGGAGCAGATGATGAATTTGAACAGCTTGCCTCTGGGTTGGCAGTGCAACTCCCTACCTAGTAGGCCACCATTTTTATTAAAAAATTATCAGAGGTTAAGGAAGAGACCAAATGTAGAAGTTATTTCAAAAATTTGTTTTAGGGGAGCTCTGGTGGCCTGGTGGCAAGGAGCTGCAACTACAATCCCAGAGGCGCACAGTTCGAATCCACCAGATGCTCTGCTGGGGAAGGAGGGACAGTCTCCTCCTGTACCAGTCAGATCTGATTTGACGGTACACTTACACAAAAATAATAATAAAAAAAAAATGTTCTGTTCCAAAGACCTACTTGGATATGGAAAGTGGGCTAGGAAGAAAATATAGAGCAGCTCCTTTTTGTTCAAAAAGTGTCTCATGCAAACATGTGCGTGCTTCTGGATGAAGTATATTCTACTCTATTTTCTTTTCCAGTTGTTCCTTTGTGATGATAAATGAGCCCAAATATTAGCAAGTGTGTATCATAAGAGGATTTATCATCTTGAATCATAGAGTTCAGGTGGTGTCTGCTCTTTGAATGCTTGGTAAATATATGTAAGTGGTGGTGTCCCATTCGATTTCATTGGATTGGTTTCATGGTTCAGTGCTTTCTGGCAAAGAAATACGATCAACCCAAATGATTATAAAAATTGCCCTTGTTAAAATGGATAACCTCCTGCTATCCATTCACTATCCTCGCTGAATATCCAGCAGTTTCTCTACATATGTGGATTCCGAGTAACTTTTTAAATGTCATGCAAAGAAACCCTTTTTAATCGTTAAAAAAGGGGAGGAGGGCGTCTGCAATTTGCAGACTCTCTTTCAAGGTAGGTATTTGCTCTTATTTTTTACCTACAGAGAGTAATTTCTTCTAATATGAAGTTTAGTAAAATGATAATTTAGAGTAATTGTTTCTAAATTGCTTGAGTTACTTGTAAGAATGTCAGGGTTGGCACATTTCATGTGATATAATTCTTCAACTACTCTGAACTTCAGCTGCTTTGATGTGGCATGTTCTACTCAACACTAATAGGTCTTTCCAAGCTAGAGCAGTGTACTTAGAGAAGATTATTTAAATATGAAAGATATCATCTTCATTGCCTTCATGTATACATGTAAATATATATACATATATGTGTATCATCTATGAAATATTCATCCCCTTCATATATACATGTAAATATATATACACATATGTGTATATACATATATCATCTATGAAATATTCATCTACTTCATGTATACATGTAAAGATATATATGTATATACATATATAATTTATGAAATATTTATTCACTTCATGTATACATGTATATACATATATGTGTATATATATATGTATGTACATATATTACATGTATAATCAAATAGATTCTTTAGATAGTTTATCAGGTTTTCATGGTTTGTTAAAAGTAATTTTGCAGAAAAGGCAAATAAGTCATTGGTTACCATGTAGGGACATGACTGATTCCACAGCATTCTTTTGTTGAACCATAACTATCTTAAGGAACATAAATCATCAGTGAAATGTATAAGTCATAATAGCAGATACTGTACTAATAAATTGGTAAGCCTAGAACAATTATTGAAAAATGAACTGGTAAATCTGATGAACTGGAAACTTTGGAAAAGGTTAGTTTCAAAAACTCAAATGTTGGGAGTCAGAAATGATTCATAGTTGATCCTCCATCAGGTATTGTGGTTTTTTTTTAGTTTGTTTTTTTGTTTTTCCTTCCTCCGTCAGGATTTGAAAAGCCCTCAAATGCACAAGAGGAGATTGTCTATCATCTCCCCGCTCCTCACCCTTTCCCCATTGAACTAAACTGAACTCCTCTTGTTCAGTCAATCATCATTTCTTCCCTGGAGTACTTCAAGGATTACACACCTGCTTCAACTCTCCTTCCCATTATCTTTCTAAATCACAGATTGCATTCGGCCAACTCTCTCCTCAAGATCCTGTATTCTTTCCAAAATTGCACTCCAGATAAAGTTTAAAACTCTCAACAATGTCTAAAACATCTTTTAAAATATGGTCTTGGTGTCTTTGTGTATTCCAGCAGATACAGTCTCTTGATGTCCAGCTTTCTCCTGATTTGGACCTTTGACATGTTGTAGTTCTGTTTTGTGCAAGGACCCTACACCCCCCATATTCCTTTATCTAGCTACCTCCTGCTCCCTGTCATTTCAACCTAGTCTCTCACTCTGCCTGGAGTTTCTCTGATCTCTCTGGAGTGGATTTAAAAAAAAAATCTCTTCCCTCTGTCTCCTGGATCCCCAGTGTCCCAGTCACCCACTCCTGGGCATCCCATTGTATTCCAAAGTCTGTAACCCATTGCTGTCAAGTCAATTCCAACTCGTAGTGACCTGATGGGACAGAGTAGATCCACTCTATAGAGTTTAATCTTCCAAGCCTGTGATCAGTGTGGAAGCAACTGTGGCCTTTTTCTCCTGCAAAGAAACAAGTGGATTTGAATTGCAGACTTTTGGATAATAACTGCACCACTAGCGCTCTTTCTTATGGTGTTTAAAGTTTGTATTTCCTACTTCCTGGCTACCTGGTGAGTTCTTTGAAGTAAAAGGGACAGTGTTTTCTGCTTGTTCTATATGCAACACCTCACTAGTATCTAAAACATGTTAGGCCGTGCCCGATGAGAAACACTGGTGGATGGAAAGAGGAGTATAGGCAGGCAACAATGAAAAGTTCCAGAAGTTGGAAAAGGCAGAAGAAGGAACTTGGCATTCATAGAGTTGACATTTATCCTGCCAGGTTCTTTACATAAAATCTCTCACATTAACAGTTCATGATGACTCTTTGAGGCAAGAATTATTATCTCTTAATTGCAGGTGAGGAAAACCGGATGTCTAAAAGGGTCAGACCTGGGGTATGGATCTCCTAACTGGGAGTTGTGGGGTGGGATGTGATTGTGGATCTGCACTCTTCTGCCCCTGCACTGGGTTCCCTCTCACATTTCCCAAGGATGTCACGGAACAGAGGAAGATGCCACATCCCCATCTCGGATAAAGTCAGAAGAGTCTAGTGCTCAGCTGCTACGCACTACCGCAGACTTCCTGTACATTAGGCTGAAATAGAAATAAACTCAGGACCAACCCACGGGCCTATTTTTATTAATCACTGGCGACTAAGGACTGGAGCAGAGCTGGTTAGTTTAACTGAGGATGTTGGAAATATTACAGAGAGTACAGAGAAGACTTGCAATGTGAAATTCTATTTCTTGGAAAGCTAGCAGCTTGTCATCCTTCACATGGGTTCTTACAGAATTTAGAATCAGATGGTAATGAATTTCAGGCTACGCGTCAAGTTCATGGTATCCAGAAAGCAGGAAACATGTTTGTGTTTTGAATCTCTTGTATCATGGAGTGTCGTGTGCATAAGTACACTTAATTAGATGCTCTGATGACATTAGTAACAGTGTCATATGTCATGAATGGCTAATTGCTTGTGGATAGAAAGCCCTATTTATGTAAACACCAGGGGCTGGCTCAGAGATCTACGTAACCCTATCTTTTAAGCTAACAAGGTGTATCTTGGGTACTTGAGGGCAGACGTATCTTGGGGACCTTGGGCTCAGAGAACCAAGAATTTACATATAGAAATACAGGAGATATTTTTGGGCAGTGAGGACATTTGTAAAGAAAACTTATCTGATTAGTTAGAGATTGCAACCTTAAAATTTTTTTTTAAATATTAGTAATTTAAATGTACAGTAGCGTGTCATGACAATTATATCTAACCAAAGCGCAATGTTATCTTCTGCATCTATGTCTCCTAAGCAGACTTTGATGCTGAATATTAAGTTTCAGCTGAGCAACTTAATTATATTTTGAAAGCAATTTTGGGATGTCAGCTCTACGGAACTAACTTCCTGCTTCTGCCCCAACACCCACACCCACTGGCATCAAATGGACCGAGATGTAATGGGATGTTTTTATCTGGGGATGGGATTTTTGTCCTAGAACTTAAAGGAAGGAAAAAGCCCTTAAGGCGAGTCACTTCTTTTTATAGGTGAGGAACCAAGTCCAGAAACATAAAGTAATTCAACTAAGATCATCCAGCTTCATGTTATTTCTACTCCATACCATTCCTTTGTTTAAAGAAAATACCCCTCAAACTCATTGCTGTCTAGTCAGAACCAACTCTAAGCTGAGTTTATGAGGTTATAAATCTCATTACGGGAGATTGCCCATCTTTCTCCTGTGGAACTACAGGTGGATTTGAACTTTGAAAGATGTGTGGCTTTTAGACCTTTATGTGAGCACACAGCTCCCTATGAACTATGCCACCAGAGCGTCCTCAGGTTCCAATAGGTGTCGTGTTGTTTTTAGGTGCCGTCGAGTCAAGTACAACTCATAAAGACCCTATGAACAAAAGATCTGAACCCTGTCCTCCTGTGCCCTCCTCACACTGCCTGACACACAAGAACCCATTGCAGTAGTCACCACATCAGTCCAAATATTTTTCTCAAAGTTAACCTGAACATTGATAGAAAGATGAAATTAAAATTCAAATCTCCTGATTTATTGCCCAAAGCTCCTATTCCCACTTCATGCTTCATTAGGGAAAGCATGTTTGTGCCTGATCATCTTACTTTTTTAGAAAAAAAATGCCTGCTTATTTTATATTTTGTAGTCTCAGTGTTTGCTATTTTTGGATAAGCTGTAGGCTTTCTTTATGTGTGAAAACGTTACCATTTAAAATTTATTCTGCTATGTTCCAAGAGAAAGAAGATGATTGGCCCTTTATCAGTTAATTTACATGTATATTAATAGGATCAACAAAACTCACTGCTCTGGAATTTATTCCCATTCATAAAAGCCCTATAGGCTAGAGTAGAATTTCCCAAGGAGTTTTCCAAGATTGTATTCTTTACAGGAGCAAACCGTCCCATGTTTCACTGAAGGAGCAGTGAAGTTGGTGGGTTCTCTGGTAGAAGATGCCCTGGTGAGTTGCACAGCAGAAGCAAAGACTGAGTGTCTCCAGACGTTTGGGTTTACCAGCTGCTCTGTAAGAGCAAGTGGGCAGTCTCCTCATGCTGTGACTATAGCCACAGAAAACCAAAGGATGGCCACTGAGTTGAAACGAACTCCGTGGCAGTATGTCTGAGTTTTGAGCTTTACCCAATACTTGTTTTCACTATGGCAGAAATAAAAGAATGTACAATTTAATCCATGAGTGTTTGGGGGAAACTGAGGCCCAATGGTATCAGATGATTTTCTGAATTCTATACAGAAATGTTGACAGAGGCTTAGGCAGAAATAGTCCCCAAGTTCACTGCTACTACTTTCTCTTTCCCGAAAGACATAGTGTTGATGGTAAAAGGAAAGCAGGCCCAGTGTGTTGCAGTCAGCGTGCTTGCTTTCTCTCCCTCTTTTTTTCCTTTCTGGTTTTTTTTCCTTTCCATCCATTCTCCCGAATGTTTAAGAACATTTATTGAGGGTGTTCTTGAGAATTCCTTTCTGATAAATCAAGGAAATTGTCTCAGAGATCTGAAAATGATATTCCACAGCCACAAAATAAATGATTTAATTTTTTTTTCCCTCCAAAATAAAAGCCTGCGTTTTGCTGTAGAAAAACCACATGTGGAAGGTATTGGATTCCATGAAACACGTAAGTTGGGCAAGGCTAACATAAATAAAATATGTTTTAACTGGACACAGAATCTACGGGATACAATGATTGCGTGGATTCCTAGTGGAATCACGTCTAACCTGAGGAGGAGTCTGTTTACAGAGACAAAAGTCAAACAGAGCTAGGTTTAAATGTCTGCTTTATTACTGATGAAAGCTGAGCAGGAAGACTTGACCCAGCTGTCTGACCACATTGAGTTTCCTAGTAGACTCCTCAGTATAGCCATGGACCACGACTTTTGAGAGTGACATGGAAGGAAAGGAAAACCATGTGTTCTGCATCAAAAAGAGAGACAACAGGCTGGAAAAAAGTGTATCTACTGAAAGGTTGGTTGTTCTAAACCACCCTAAGACTCCAGAGGAGACCATTTCTGGGGTGTGCTCCAACAGGGAGTACGGCTTTGGAAACCCTAGGAGTCAGTTTTACTTTGTTTGGTAGAACATTTCTGAGTTTGTAGTGTACAGCAACAGTCACCAATCAGCTAACCTCCCTGTCCTCTAATAGGAAATGAGAGAGGAAAAAAGAGGCCAGGGATATTTTCAATCTCTTTACAGGAGAAAGTAAGGAAGGCAATTGTTTGTCTTTGTTTACTAACCATATTCTAGTGACTAAGGCATTTGCGAAAAAGATTTGGTTCTTGTTTAGTGAATGATTGTTGTTGCATGTTGAGTTGGAACCGCACAAAGCTGGCTCTCTTTTGAAGCAGCTGGTAATTCAAACCACGCATGTGCCTTTTGGATTGCAGTGCAGATTCTTAGTGAAAGAATAGAAATGCTCTAATTTAAGCTGTGGTATATCCACACAATGGAATATTATGCACCACTGAAAAACAAAGAAGTAATGAAATATTATACAAAATGGGTGACCATGGAGGACATGCTGAAATATCTCGGTCACAGAAAGACAAATTCTGCATGATACCACTGTTATAAAACAGGACTGACATGGGGGTTGGGGGGAAAACTAAGAACAAAAGGGGATAAACAATATACATGGCATTGAAAAGATGAGGGAGAGAGCTGTATAAAAGAAATATATGATTAGGTATCATTGGCATGATAGGAGTCCAGAATAAGAGTTGCATAGTAAGGTGGTCTGGATGGGGGCAGTTGCTGTATAACAACAAAAGAACTTTTAAACAAAAAAAAAAAAGTGAACTGGGGTAAGAGGGCAGGGAGGAAAATGTGCAATGATGAATGAATGGAAATCCAAATCTCAATTAAAAAACTTTTAAAAAAATAAATGCTCTAATCGTGCCTATTTTACCTCCCCTCACTCCCACCCCCCAGCCACTACCCTGAGAAAGGCAGCTTCGCAGAGATTGGAATTCAGCCTTCCTTTTGCCTCAGTTGATGAAAAATCTCATCTCATTGTCATTGAGTCAGAATCATCCCATAGCTGACCCTTGACAGCGCAATTCCTTACCACGAGCGCCGGAGGTTGTGAAAAAAAGAGTTCTCGTTTAGAGCTGGTAATGATTAAGGAGAGAAGAGTACAATTTTACGATGATTACTGTCCTCTTCCAGGGCCGGAATCTCAGGGGGAAATTTTTCTTTGACCTTCACAGTAAGAACTTGGTTGTGCTCCTGGATATACTGAAAGTGTAGAGCTCTTCACAAGGGTAGAGCTCTAGAGGGGTTTTCAGATAGACCGTGCTCAATCTTCACAAATTAGTCATTTACCTGGAAGTATTTCTATACTATAAGAGGATCTGGGAGTGTAATTTTCTGTATCAGCCTCTATTTTTGGTAGTAAGGCTGATAATTTGCCCTCTAACCTCAATTCTTTAATGAATCTAAAAAGTATTTGTTAATGCCTGGCTTTTTCTTTTGAGCACATTGAGCTCTTCACCTGTAATACTAAAACCAGGAAGTCCAAGGGTGTGTCTATTACAGTATTAAACATGAAATCGTGTTAGTCACCATTTTGTTAAGATAAAATGATGCACTTTGAATCAATGGTTTTCAAATATTGTGTACCTTGGAATAACTTGGTGAGCTGATTATAATGAAGATTGCTGGCCTGTATTCTGTGGTACTCAGTACGTCTATCATGGAGTGGCATCTACTTCCTAAATAACATGGCACTGGAAACTATGAACTTTGACAAACGCTGATAGCTGTAGAGGGGCTTCAGGCCTTTTGTCCATAGGGTCGCTATGAGTTGTGCTCAACTCAAAGGCAATCAACAACAACACAACAACAACATCAGTAAAAGATAGTTATAGTATTAGGCAAAAAACGTGGAAAGAATTTTCACAGAGGAAGATACACAAATGGCCAGCAGACACATGAAGAAATGCTCAAAATTACTGGTAATAAGAGAGATGCAAATCAAAATCACATTAAGGTACTATCTCACTTGAGTAGCAGTGGCAAAGTTTAACAGGACAGCAAGCAGTAAATGTTGTAGAGGATGTGGTGAGAGAGGAAATCTTATACATTGTTGGTGGGACTGTGAAACAGTACAACCACTCTGGAAGGCAGTTTGGTGCTTCCTCAAAAAGCTAAACATAGAAATCCCATATGACTCAGCTATTCCACTGAGTATACCCTGAGAAAATGAGAACTGACGCACAAACAGAGATTTGTATACCAATTTTCATAGCAGCATTACTCACTTTCACAAGGACGCTATCTGAAAACAGCCCAGATATCCAACCACAATCAAATTGATTGAGAAATCATGGTATATTCACACAATGGAATACCATGCAGCATTCAGGAGCAATAACTTTGTAAATGATTGCCTAACTTAGGAAGGACTCGAGAGTTTTATGCTGAGTGACCTAACTCAGTCCCACAAGGACAAATACTGTATAAAACCATTATTGTAGGATGAGTATGAGGATCCAAGGCGGGAGGCGGAGCAGGGTGGAAATATGGGGTGAGGATGGAGGATAGGGTGTTAATCATAGGGCTGCACGTGCTCTGTAGTGTTCCATTGTATGAATGTACCATAACTTCTCAATCCATTCATTTGTAATTGGATATCTGGGCTGTTTCTATGTTCTTGTGATGAAAATGCCGTGAAAATGATTGCCGTGAATAATGCTGCTATGAACGTTGGTGTACAAGTTTCAATTTGTGCCTCTGTTCTCTTTTTCTTGGAGTATATTCCAAGCAATGGAATAGCTGGGTTATATGAAATTTCTATGTTCAGCTTTTTGAGGAAACACCAAACTGCCTTCACTAGTGGTTATACCATTGTATAATCCCACCAACAATATAAAAGAGTTCCTATCTCACCACATCCTCTCCAACATTTATTACTTGCTGTTCTGTTAAACTTTGCCACTGCTATTGGAATGACATAGTATCTCATTGTGGTTTTGATTTGCATCTCTCTTATTGCCAGTGATTTGGAGCATTTCTTCACATGTCTGTTGGCCATTTGAATATCTTTCTCTGTGAAAATTCTTTCCATGTCTTTTGCCTATTTTGTAATTGGGTTATCAGAGAAATATTCTGAAATTTTCATTATGGCACTCTCCTGTGCTGTCCCCCCACCCTCCCAAGCATGACGTCCTTCTCCAAGAACAGTTCCCTTTTTGCAACATGTCCAAAGTATGTCAGATGCAGCCTCAGAATCCTTGACTCCAAGGAGCAGCCTGGCCTTAACCCTCTCTAGGCCTGTTCGTTTTCTTAGCAGTCCATCGTATATTCAATACTCTTCTCCAACACCACAGCTCAAAGGCATCAATTCTCCTTCTCTCCTCCCTAGTCATTGTCCAGATTTCTGATGCATAGCAAGTGATTGCAAAGATCATGGCCTGTATCAGGTACATCTTAGTCTCCAGAGGGACATCCTTGCTCTTCAGTACTTTGGAGAGGTCCCTAACAGCAGACTTCCCCATTGCAATGTGTCTTTTAATTTCCTGGCTGCTGGTGCCAAAAGTATTGACTGAAGAGCCAAGCAAACTAAAGCTGTAAACAATCTCAATCTCTTCACCATTCATCCTGGTGCTGCCAACTTCCCTAGTAAATGAATTAATCAATCTCATCTGGGGTCTTCCTCTCCTGAGCTGAACCTCCACCCTTCCAAGCAGGAATATATATAGTCCTCCATTCTGGGTTTATTTGTTCCTCATTGAAGAGTTCTGACATCTTATATTTCCCTGAAATCTAGGCACAATCTCTGAGCAGCAGCTTCATTCGTGAACACAGTGTAGTAAGAAATTGACCAGCATTCAGGATGTAACCAGCTCAGAGCTTTCTCAAGTTTGCCTGCCTTCCTTCCTTCCTTCCTTCCTTCCATCCTTCCTTCCTTCCTTCCTTCCTTCCTTCCTTCCTTCCTTCCTTCCTAATCACATTACCGAACAAAGGACACATTCTCTTTCACTTCCTATCCATTCTGGTTTGTTACCCATAAATGTACAGTGAATGAAAAAAAATGGAGAAACGGTTTTTGATATGGCACCAATTAAATATTGACATGATTTTTTTCCATTAATTATTAGAAGATATGAATTGTAACAGTCATTTTCCAGATAGTATTTGGAGTCAAAAAGGGGGAAATTGTTTGCTCTTTAAGATGTCTATTTATAGTGGAGTACATGAGAGAGAATTTTCCCATTTGAAAAGTATTGGCT
Organism: Elephantulus edwardii; assembly: GCF_000299155.1. NCBI lineage: Eukaryota > Metazoa > Chordata > Mammalia > Macroscelidea > Macroscelididae > Elephantulus > Elephantulus edwardii. Next base: position 3,146,716 of record NW_006399852.1, on the reverse strand, counting down.
TTGATCCTGTTACAAAATTACACTCGCAAAGTTGATTGCTTACTATATGAGGTGAATTAATTTCTACAGTGATTTAAATCAACTGTTACAGGGCACTAGGGCATCATTTAGTACATTGGAGGAGATATTTTCCTGAAGAGTAGTTTGTTTATTGTCTACTGAGCTAAGCATTGAAGGAAGATGCAGTGATTGGAGAACACCTCTGTGGAGATACATGGGAAAAGTACCTAAATAAGACAGAGAGCCTGAAGTCTGAGGTGTGTCCAAAGGCTCCTGTACAGTGAACACAGTGTCTTCCATGGGTCTAGTGAAAGAGAGGAAGAATCTCAAGGATTTTGATTGACACAGGTCAACAATGGGCTTCAGCATGGCGAGCATCTTGAAGATGGGTGGGGCAAGGTTCCAATCTGTTGTTCATAGGTTTGCTGTGTGCCCTGGTGGACTCAAGGGCACCTAACAACAACAACAACAACAACAACAGCCAGCAACAATTAGCCTGTTGAGTTAGATGTCAGAATGAGCAAAGAACACAAACACTTCCAAATTGCACCTTCTTGGACTTCGCTGAATGGTATCATTTTTATAAACATGAGGATATTTATTTCATTGTAAAGAAAATCCTACAATATACTGAAGTAGACAAAAATCAGAGAACTTTCTTAGGTGGAACAAAGGGAGCCCCAGGGTGTACCAATGCCTGAAGATTGATATTCTAACCAGATTTGGTGACGGTGTTGTTTCTAGAAGGTGTCCCCTTTCTGCAAACGTTTGGAAATGGCTTTATATCTTATTTAAGTTTCAAAAAGGACAGATCACTATCTTACCAATAATGCAGGGAATACTTTAGGAGGTGTGTTTATCTGTAAAGGCAAGCTGAGAGTGAGCATAGTCTTTCTCCAAGTCTGGCCTGACCCCTTTGCATTTTGCCTTTCCTGAGGACTAAATAACCCAGAGTGGTGAGGACAGCATTAGCCTTCAAGAGAGAGTGTAACTTTAGGGAGCTCTGGTAGCCTAGTGGCAAGAAGCTGCACTGCAATCTCAGAGGTACGTGATTTAAATCCACCAGGTGCTCTGCTGGAGAAGGAGAAGCAATCACCTCCTGTACCAGTCAGATCCAATTTGACAGTATACACACACACACACACACACACACACACACACACACACACACATCATCATCATCATCATAATAGTAATAGTAATAATAAAATGATAGTAAATTAAAAAAAAAAGAGTGTAACTTCAGTGATTTTAGTCGAGATGGTGGTTGTGGTAGGGGAAAGAGTTTATAGAGGCAGATGAGTCTTTCTTAATACTGAAAAAACTCTTGTGGAAACAGTAGAAGTGGAGTTTAACGATTTTTGTTTGTTCCACAGGCTTTTGGGTAAATCACACATCATATGCATGAACCAGTTGAAATCAAAGATAAGTTGTCTTCTCAAAGAGCTATTCCAGATTGTTAGGAATCTGACTTCCCAGGGAAAAGCCACAGCAAGACCCAGAGGGAAATGTTACAGCAGAGTACCGGAGCCCCATGAGCACCCCCACAGATTTCATGAACCCCTTTCCTTACCCTTTGGGCTTTAATTTAACCCATTTCCTAACACTGAGTTTTAAAGAATGATGTCGTGATTCTCTGACTACTACCAGTCTTCCAGATGTCTACACTTTACATGTTATCACACCCCAGAAAACTATCAGAGGGTCTCAAAATACCTACTATGGTACCTCTCAGAGAAGAGTGAGGGCAGGAGAGCTTAGTGGAGCTGAGAAAGTATCCAGAAGCAAAGGGATGGTATGCTTTACATTGTGATGGCTCATTTTAAAAAAGTATAACTACTTTCCATTTTGATTTATGATATAAGCATATTTAATTATTAAAAACTGATGCTTTCCAGAACTATTTTAAGTCAATGAATGATCCAGGAAGATGAAATATGCTTATAGTTTCTGGTGTGTGGATTCTCATCAGACTTTGCACAACCCCTGGAGTCACTTTCTCTGAATAGCACAGATGCGGAGGTGGGCTGCACATTCGCACCTAGTCTTCCACAGGTGTAAATAAAATGATGTCAGATTGCAATGAACGCACAACTCAGTGGATACTAGGCCTAGGCACAGCATCTAGAGTGCCTAGTCCCTGGGCTCATAGAGAAATCTGGGAAAACAGGATACCAATGGATGTTTAAACCTTCCACATTGCCCTCTGGTGGACTTGATGGATTCTGCCTAAACCTGTGTCAATAGGAGATCCATCAAGGGTTCCAACTTTTCCATTAAGAAAACCAGGCCTGGCCGAGGATTGATTACATTTGCTTCCGCAGCTTTCCTCACTTCTCATTGGTAGTTTATAAATAATCTGCACTAACTATATTTTATAATATAAATCCCACAGTGAAAATCCCATGTTAAGCCAATTGTATATTTTTTTATTTTGACACATTCATTTTATTATATTTGTTTTATTTTATTCAATTATTCCAAGCAATTTTATAATTTTGTGTAATTGCCCGATTTCCTCAATATATTTTGTATATAAATGCTCTTAGAGTTTAGCTTTCTTAAGACTGATTTTCAAAAGGTTATTTTTATAAAGCACTAAAACACATATGTGTTTATAATACCATTCAAACACTATAACTAATTAAACATTAATGTGAAATGTTACAAATTGTACAGTTTTTTTTATTTCAACTTTCAATAAGAAAGAAAAGGGGGGGGAGTTAGGCAATGTTTCCTGTAAATAGAGGAATGCATAAAATGAATTCAAATTTATGCATATATGCCATTTGTTTGCTGATGTTGGTTTCTCAGTAGACTTCACTGATAACCAGCTTTTCATTTCAGAGCATCTTTTTTTAATATAAATATCAGCAATCACCAACAGCAAGAAAATACAACTCTGGTGGTCTGGTTGTACTGGCAACCCAAAAGCACCAGCTGCACCATGGAAGAATGATGGGCAATCTCCTCCCATGAGATTTAAAGCCTCTGAAAACCCACTGTAGGGTCACTTATGAGTCTATTTCAGTTTGACAGCACACAACAACAACAACAACAACAACTCCAATTTACCAGTGAGCAGAAAGGTATTTAAAAATTCCTCCAGTGGAAAGTATAGGAGGACCATCACTTTGCCCCCAGTATACTGTTAATTTATTTTCTTGTTTTCAAAGAACAATAAACATTGTATTCTGATACACCTTTGGAGAGACTTTCTCCTCTATCAAGGCTTATCTTCATCTCACTGTGAATTTGACAATATTTCATAGCTTCTTAATATATCCATGCATTTCACAAGCAATTTATTTTACTGAAATACTTTTTTCAGTTGTCCTCAATAACAACTCTCAATGTTTATTTGATTTCTCTTACTCCAGAAAGAATTGCTCAGTTTCTTCATACATGTTTCTGATACACTGACATTTGTCTAAGCCAGTTCCTTAATATATTATCTTTTAGTTATTAGATGTCTTGTCCCATACTTAGGAATTCGGGAAGACAAGATTTGTTTGGTTGCCTTTTTGCCCTTGTATTTTGTGTGTCTTGTTTTTGATTGACTGTCAGGCATAGTGTCAGAAAATACAGAGAAACTCTAAGGTGAATAGTATTTAAACTAAGAAATGGATATTCTTGTTGCTCTTCCACATCATTGGGTTAGTTGAGTCAATAGAGTCTAGCTGAACTGGATTTGAGTGTTGTTGCAGTGAACCTTCTGTAGAACCATGGACTTTATATTGCTTTAATCATGAGCTGCTCTTACTTTGCACTTAGTGCAGATCTTTGAGTGCTAAAGCATTTACTTTAGGGTTCTTGCTGAGTCCTTAACTTTTCCAATCCCTGCACATCTGACTGTCCAGGGAGCTGTCTTTACCTTCTCGTTCTTTCATCTAATGACATTTGACTACCATTGCTTGTCATTCAGTGCTAGACTGTCGGTGCAGCCAGGGGATTATACGGGAGAAAGGGTTCTTCACTTAATCATGATGGAACCTTGGTTTAAGAAAGTCTTGGGAATTTGAAATGTAAGTAGGACTATTTAAGCATTCTTGTCCTTCTTTTCTTTCTTCCATCATGGCTGACAGACCTGGGTTTGAAAATTGAGTTAGAGAGCTTCCTGTGGCTTCTGTATATGTGAGAGTTGGAATTTTAGCTTTTACCTCTTCCTCAGAAACAATAGATCTTATTCTCTCGGCCATAAGGCAACATCATTTTCTACCTATCTAGCAGCTTTTGGATTCAACCTCGTTTAAGAGAGTCATCAGGGGAAGTGCATGGATTTTTGTGTTGTTTCTAAGAATAGGCTATTCACCTTTTGCATATCTATAACACTGTTCTTGTTCATAATCATTGGAGACCTATGGGAAACATCTTGCAAGTGGGTGTGGTTCCCCCCTTTTGTCTGGGAATATCAATTATGATTCAGAAAAGTCACTCTGGCAGAGTATAACAGGATCACAAGCAATAAGTGTTGGAGAGTATATGGAGAGATAGGAACATGCTACAACCACTCTGGAAGACAGTTTGGTGTTTCCCCAAAAAGCTGAACATAGAAATTTCATGTGATCCAGCTGTTCTACTCTTAGCAATATGTTGTTATGTTGTTAAGTGCTATTGAGTCGCAGGCGACTCATAGTGACCCTATGAAGGAGAGTCCTCGACGCTTGGGTGCTTTTCATCCTCTCTCCAGATTCATAGGGTTTCCAGAGGCAAGCCATTACGGAAGTGGATGCCACTCCTCCTTCCAAGCTCTTAGGAATATACTCCAAGGAAATTAGAATGGAGACATAAATGAGTATTTTTACCATTGTTCATAGCAGCATGTTCACAATCATAAGAACATAGAAATATCCCACATGTCCAACCACAATCAAATGGATTGAGAAATTTTGGTACATTCATGTGATGGAATACTATGTAGCACTGAGGAGCAATAATTTTGAAAATTACTACAAAACTTGAGAGAGACTGGAGGGCATTATCCTGAGTGTACTAACTCAGTCTTATAAGGATACAAAACTTGAGAGAGACTGGAGGGCATTATCCTGAGTGTACTAACTCAGTCTTATAAGGATAAATATTACATAGGGCCATTGATAGAAGGATAACTAGTAAAACATTCAAGGGGGAAAGGGGTGGAAACAAAGGGATGAGAGTGGGTATGGGGGATCATAGAGTTGCATAATTTGGGGGTGGGAGTAAAGGAAATGGGAAAGAAAGATCAGGCCGGGATCTGGAAAGACATAGTAATGATGGGCATGATTTGACGGTAAATGATTTTATAAAATACAATGAATGAAAATGATTGTATGAAACACAATGTGAAAGAAGGATAGTGTGAAACACCCTGTATACGAACTTAGTATGCAAACCAGTGTAAAATTAAAAAACTTATATAAGAAAACCTGTCACTGACTCACAATCGTTTTTTAAGAATTTATAAAAATTAAGCTTCTTGCTTTCTCTTTGTTTTTCCCATGCTCTGAGAAAGGTTCCACAGCTGGTGTGACATGCCTTTCCTTAGGAGAGCGTATCACTCTACGGAATTTCACTCCCTTGATTGCTGTGACTCTAGCTCTCTGATGGTCCTCTCCAATCTTGTGAATGATCTGCCGTTTTTTTTCATTGTTAGAATGAGAGTGTTGTTATTTTGTGACTTTCTGTGTTCGAAGTGGAAGCACATCTTTTCTGGTCAATCATCTTCATCTCTGGACACCAGAAGTCAGGAACATAGGACACAGCCCTGAGAATGGATTCAATCACCCTGCCTTCTGTTAAAGAAAATATACTTACCATATGCAAATGGTTTGCCTCAAAATTTTTCTTTTCCACCTCTTAGTGTTCCTCCAATGAGAATGAAATGTGAAATGGCAGAGAAACTTCTTTTATTCTTCTTGCTTAACTTTCTTTTTTCTTTCTTTTCTTTTTTTATGTGGGCACATAAATTAAACAGCAACATGCTTCAACTTTTATCCCACGGCTATTAATCTTTCAGTCCTCATAGAGAAATGAATGTGTCACAAATAAACTCACTGGGTTATTTTAAGGCAGATCTGAGCCAATTCTTTTAACTTGTCACCTGAAACAAAAATTCGGGTAAAATGAGTGTGGCAGCTTGTAGCAAAAGCACCACTTAAATATAATTTTTTGTCAAAAAAGGAAAGAAGAGTATGATTTTAAAACGTACTATACTGGAAAAGTGACTGTGTCCTGGTCAGCAGTGCGGGATGTGTTGAAGTCTCCAGCCACAGGCTGTTCCTGGTCAGGGCTTTGCACTTCCTTTGCCTGTGTTTCCAGGCTTTCAGTAGTGATGGGGGAGGGGAACAGCCTATTTGCAGTGTGGAGAAAAATCAATTTTCATCTTCAAAAGATGGAACTACCAAGCAAGATATTGACTTAGAAATAAAGTGTTTCTTAAAGACTTCCCATATCCTATAAATGTCAAGCCCCAAACCTAAGTTCGGTGATTTAAAGTTTATTACTAATTTCAGACATGCATGCATATAGCTCAACCTCAAGAAAAAAAAAAGCAGGCTATATGGTTTTCTTCCAGAACACGGTGCTGCATGTATTAGATAAACTAGCGTGGGAACCGTCAGAGTTCTAAACAAATCCCTCTCTTTCTGGTTTGTTTGTTTGTTTGCTATTTTTGTTGTTGTTTTCTTGAAGGTTTTCTTTTTTATTTTTTGATCAGGTAGATTAATGAGTAAAAATAAAAATTATGATAAATCTGATATAACTGGATTTTGACATACTCGTACTTTGAAACAGAACTTTGGCAATGCACATTATCCCAGGAGGTTGTCTGATCTTTAATGTCACTGGTTACCAGTTGGCAGCTCTTTCTTCTGAGGTGCCCCTTGGTAGACTTGAACCTCCAACATTTTGATTAGCAGCCAGGGGCGTTAACTGTGCGTACCACCTAGGGATCCTTCACCAATTGCCATCAGCCAAAGGGGATTAAATTTTCCTTTTTCATTTGGCCTTGAAGACTGACTCCTAAGATGGTGACTATCCCAACACAGTGAACAGATTGGAAAACTGCAGTGCTACAGATCTGTTCTCAGACATTGTGGGAAGGAGGGGCCACCACAGCATGAACTGAACAGATCTGCATGGAGGAGGGCTTTGGAGAATCCTGAAGTCTGTTGTCTAGGAACCTGCTTTCTGGGAGTCTTATGTTGTTCTGCTTTTTTTTCTGGCTTAAAGTACATACCTGGATGCTGTCAGACACCTAGATGTTTCCCATACTTGGATGCTTTCATCCACCTGGATTCTACCACACACCTGGATGTCTCACACACCTGGATGCTAGCATTCACCTGCTCGCATCACATACCTGTATGCTTTTGTATGCCTGGATGCTGTTACAGAGAAAGAATAAGCAAGGCTATATGGGGAATGAAATGATTAATTTTGCTTTTAAGAACTCAATATTACCCAGAAGGATTATTTAAACCCTTGGATTAGATCAAGCTTTTTAACTTGGAGAAGGATATGATGCTCAGAAGGGTGGAGGGACAGCGCAGGAGAGGAAGACGCCTGCTGAGTTGACTTGATACAGTAACTAGAGCAATGGGGGTAGTTGTGTCAGTGAGCCTGGCTCTGGACAGGGCAGGCTTTGTCTATTTTACACAGGGTCACTATGAGTCACAGGTGGCTTGATGGCACATAACAACGACAATGGATGTTATAGTGTACCTTCGAGTCAGAATTGACCCACAGCTGACCCTCCAGTGGGTTCTCAGGAGCAGTTTAATCGCACAGGAGGAGATCGCCCATCCATCTCTTGTCGAGCAGCTAGTGGATTTGAACTGTGTGCCTTTGGATTGCGGCACAACTCCTTTCTACTAGGCCACCAGGAAAACGTGTGTGTGTGTGTGTGTGTGTGTGTGTGTGTGTGTGTATTCTATCATCCACATCCACCAATGCATAGAAACTTTTGAGCAAATAGATTAGATATGGATGAAATCAAAGAATTACATTGATCCCTCCTAGTGATGTATTGAAAATTAAATTGACAACAGTAGTATTTGAGAAGCTACTATTTTCCAGAACTTCCCAGATATAAGAGAACTGAAACTTGCTTTGAAAGGCTTTTCACAAAAGGAAATGAACAAACCTGAGATAATTCTATTCTGTCTCCTAAACCTGTCCACTCCTCTCCCTTCCCACCCGTTGTTTCTACCTTGGCAAGCATCACCTATGCGAGATGATGGTGGATACTTGTGAATAATCATGCTGATAATAAGTACAATTTACTAAAGTGTTTTCCTGGGGTAGACATTGTGCATCTAATTTGCAAATATTATTGTAGCCCTCACAATAATCCTGCAACAACAATAAAAGCAATGTTGAGTCTTTCTAAGGCATTGTGCTTGTTTAAATGCAAGCCTAAGAGCATTAATGTTCATTTGCGATAAGGTTTCTATTGGGCTGACCCCCCGGCTCCTAATTTTGTACTGTAACTCTATAAATGCTGTCCTCTTTTTCTCTGTGTAGCACTTAAGAGCTAGGACTTCGGGACATGACACTGGATTTGAAACCTGCTCTGTGGTAAGCAGTTTGTCTTTCCTGACAAGCCAGAGTTGGTCATACAGTAATGAACGTCCTACCTAAGACTGTTCCCAGGTAAACTGAGATTATAGTTGTTTAACAGTGTTGAGGTGTTAGGGTTACAGAATATGACGACCTCACCTGGCTCCTTGAACCCCCTATGGAAGGACTCCATGGTAATTGCAATTTCCTAATCATAAATAGTTTGGAAGCTGGCTTAGTTCTCTCCATTATTTCACTCGAACTATGTGACTAGCCCTCTCTGGGGTCTAGATGCCAGCCTCCCCTCTCTCCAAGCTTCCTTCTCAGCTGTACAGAGTATCATTTCAAGAGCTTAGAACACATCATGTCACTGCTGTGCTCAAACATTTTTGTTTTCTGGCTAAAATCTGAAGTTCATTTAACTGCCAGCATCCCCTATCCTTGTTCCCCTGCCTGTCTGTAAAACTCTGACTTTCCCACTTGCCCTCATGGATTTTACTCCAACCACAGGAAACTCGTTCCATCTCCCAAGCAGGCCAGGTCTTTGCATTGTTGTTCCCTCTGTGTGGAACACTCTGCCTTGCCCTGATTTGCTGTCATCTCTACCACATTCCTCAAAGCTGGGGTAAGTATTTCCTCCTCTACACAGCCTTCCTGGGTTCTTCACAACAAATAACCATAAAGTACTCTCCTTCAAAACTCAAACTCATTGCTGTAGATCAGGAATTGGGTCATAGCTAACCATCTGCTGGGTTTCTGAGGCTGTAAATCACACAGGAGGAACATACTCCTCTCCTCTCCCTCCCCCGCCT
>NW_006399852.1:3092941-3137266 GCF_000299155.1 Elephantulus edwardii | reverse complement strand
CCCCCCCCCCCAGTTTTATTTGATACTGGTTTACATGCTCCTCTTTCTCTCTTGGACATGTGGGTGTCTTGGAATCATCAGAGGCATGGTCCTTGGTTTAGCAACCTACCTTCCTACTGACAAAGCCCCCAGAACTCCCTCATTACTCTGATAATACTCAAAGCATCTGTTTCCTTCTCTTGTATGTGTGTCATCTTTATAAAGTCTTCCCATCAGTAAGTGAAAATAAAATGATCGAATTATAGAATCACGAGTTTGCATCCTCTAGTCTCAGTGATACAATGATTAAAGTGCTTGACTACTAACAGAAAGGTAGACCATGTGAACCCTTCAGCCAACCCGTGGAAGAAAGATGCACTCATGTGCTTCTGTAAAGACTGATTGGATAAAACACAATGTACATGGGCGAAACAACGTACAGGAATGAAACGCAGTATAAAGGTTTTATGAAACACAAGGTACATGCATGAGATACAATGCATATGAAAGATTGTATGCAAACTCATAAAAATATGGGGAACAAGGACTGTAGTCTTAGAAACACGGGGAGGGGGGGTTGTTCTATTATTCCTTAGGGTCACTGTGAGTCAGAATTGATTGGAAAGCTATGGATTTGGTTTGACTTGCTTTATGTAGATGACATAACATTGCTTGTTGAAAGTGAGGAGGACTTGAGGCAGTTGTTACAGAGGATCAGGGAATGTAGTCTTTAATTTGAATTGCATCTCAATGTCAAGAAAACAAAAACTCTTACCACTGGACCAGTAGGCAACATCATGGTGAGTGGAGAAGAGATTGAAACTGTCAGCAACTTCATCTGACTTAGATCCACAATTAACACTCTTGGTAACAGCATTTATGAAATCAGGAGCTATATTTCATTGGGGACATCTGGAGTTAGGAACCTCTTCAAATTATTGAGGAGTAATGATGTAATTTTGAGGACTAGGGTGTATCTAATTCAGGCCATGGTCTTTCTGAATACTTGCTTTGCTTCTGAGAGTTGGACAGTGAATAGGGTTGACAGAAAAATTGATGTCTTTGAGCTGTGGTGTAGGAAAGAGCACTGAACATCCCATGGGGGACCAAAAGAACAATTAAATATGTCTTGGAGAGGGTGCAAACAGAGTGCTCTTTGGAGGCAAGGTTGGCTTCACCTCACATACTTCTGGCATGTTGTTTGGAGGGGCTATTCCTTGGAGAGGGACATGATGCTTGGAAGAGTAGAGTGTCAGCGAAGGAGAGGAAGACCATCAACCAGGTGTATTGACATTGTTTCAGCCACAATGGGCTCTAGTGTGTCAGGAAGTGTAAAGATGGCACAGAGGAGGACAGGGTTCTGGTCCACTGTTCATAGGGTTGTTATGGGTTGTACTCTACTGCACTTAACAACAACAACGAGAAAAGGAAAGAACCTATTAGCATAGTAGTTAAGCAGTTGGCTGCTAACCAAAAGATCAGAGATTCTCACCTATCAGCCACTTTCTAAGTGGAAATCTACTTCCTTAAAGATTTACAGCTTGAAATTCATTGAGCAGTCTTATAGCTATGAGTTAAAATTGACTTGATGGAACACAGGTTACAAAGCTTGTGGGAAAGGAATCCCTGAGAGGTGCTTTCACTCTAGATAAAATGAGGAGATTGGGAGATGTTTGACTGGATGAATGAAATTTGGTGACTTATATTTTGATTGATGAGAGAAGATTGAAGAGAGACAACAACAGAAGTAAGAATAGCAGGATGTTCTTGTACTAACCTGAGGAGAAGGTTTAGGACAAACTCAGGTGTTGAGTTTTACATATGTTGTGTTTAGACTGACGAGTTTCAGACTTTAAGAGAGCAATTGTGATTTTGAAAAATGCTTTAGGCAATATATGCATAACACAAGAAGCAACATAAAAAATTAAAAATCCTCTCACTGGGCTAATTCTCAACATAATAATAAATGGAGAAATCATTTAGGTTGTCAAGGATTTCCTTTTACTTGAATTCACAGTCAATGCCTATACAGAAGTAAAAAAAAAATTACATGGAGTGTTACATTAGGCATATCTGCTGTAATTGTACCTCTCAAAGTGTTAAAAAGCAAAGATGTCACTTTAATGTCTAAGGTGTGCCTAAGTATTGCTACTTTCAGTCATCTCATATATTTAAAGATGACCATGAATAAGGAAGATCAAAGACGAATTGTTCTTTCAACAAGACCTCAGAAAGGGCCTTTGTATTTAAAAGTTGTTTGTTGTTATATTTTGGAGAACAGTCTTCTAAGTGGTATAGCACTCTTCTTCGGTCAATATGCTGTACTGAAGTAACCTGGGGTTGCTGTGACACTGAACCTTGTGCCACTGGGGTGTCAAATGCCATAACAGTTCCCCATGGTAGACAGTGTTTGGTGGAGCTCCCTGATTACAACAAGCTTGGGAGCAGGGGTGTCATCCACTTCTGAAATAGCTTGCCTCTGGAAACTCTGTGAACTTAGAGAAATGATGAAAGTTATACAAGTGTTCAGGTGTTTCATTCACAGGGTCGCTATGAGTCGTCTACAACTTGATGGCACTTAACAACCACCAAGTTGAGTGTATATAACACAAAAATAAATTCTCTATGTTCAATGACATTGTCTTAGTAATGTATGGTGATTCAGTGGTAAAATTCTAGTTTTCTTTGTGAGAGGTCTGGGTTTGATGCCAAGCTAATGCACTTCACATGTAGCCGTGTTCTTCATATAATCAATCCTCGAACCATTTGCTTAGCATAGATACTGAATAGGTATAGAGAAAGGATAGAACCCTGACATACACCTTTGGTGATTTTAAACCCCACAGTGTCCCCTTGGTTCAAATGACTGCTTCTTGGTTCTTGAACAGGTTCTGAATGAGCACACATTAGTATTTTGGGATTACCATTTTTCTCAATATTATTCATAATTTATTTTTGTCCACAGAGTTAAATGCCTTTGCAGAGTCAAAAAACTCCCACAAGTAAACATAATTCTGCTATTCTCTGCTTTGAGCCAAGGTCCATCTGATGTCAGCCCTGAGATCCCTTGTTCCACAGCCTCTGCTGAGTCCAGCTTTAATTTTTGCCCATTTCTTCTCTGTCACTGTAATGCTCCAACAAACTGAGTAATTTTAGCAAGATTTTACTTTCATGCTATGATGTTCAATGATCTCCACTCTATGGCATGTCATTGTAATATTAATTTTGATGGGCACAAATATGGATATGTTCTGTGAGATGTTGGTAATACAAAGTTATATCATTTATCTCCAAGTTGTCCCTCATCTAGGCTTTCTGAAGTAACTCTTGATGTTTCTGTGTTTCCAACTTTTGCATTCCAAATACTAGCAATTATTGCATTTTTATTGTACCAATTTTTATTGAACCAATCTAAGACTGCAAGAGTTGATAAAAATCATTAATTTTTTTGCACAAATATTTGGCATTTAAACTTGACTGCTAGTGTTGTTAGCTGGCATTCTAGTCAACATTCTGATAGTTGTATTGGTCTTATCATTGACAGTGATATACTTCAGGGTTGTTGTTTTTGTTTTTATTAAGTGCAGTCAAGTCATAAGTGACTCACAGTGACCCTATGAACGAAAGTCCTCAACACTTGTGTGACTTTCATCCTTTCTCCAGGTTCGTAGGGTTTCCAGAGGCAAGCTATTACAGAAGTGGATACCATTCCTGCTTCCAAGCTTGTTTTAATTGGGGAGCTCCACCAAACACTGTCCACCATAGGCAACCATTAACCATCCTCTTATTTGCATCTATAAATCCTCCCCAGATTTAAAGGGAACTCACCAATCTAAGTTGAATATCTATAGCATCTCACCTGTACTTCTATGCACCACTTATTAAGCGATCCTGAAACTTCAAAAACCTTGGATATGCTGATCTTTTCCTGTGTATTTTCCCCGACAAATTCTGAAGGGATGCATTCCTTACAAACAGACACAAACCGCAAATCTCCCTATTTTCCTAATTAGTATAGTCAAAAGATGTATTGCATTGTACAAGGGTGGCCTAGTGGTAAGGAGCTGCATTGCAATCCCAAAGGTACACGGCTCAAATCCACATGCTGCTCAATGGAAGAAAGATGAAAAATCTCCTCCCATGTGATTAACTGCCTTTAAAAACATGCCAGAGGGTCAGCTATGGGTTGATTCCAACTCAGTGGCCCACTATAACAACAACAATGCATTGGACAAGTCTGCTGTCAAGGATCTCTCCAAATTACTGAGAAGCAGTGATGTCAGTTTGAGGACTAGGGTATGCCTGATTCAGGCCTTGGTATCTCCAATCATTTGCTATGCATCTGACAGTCAGATAATGAATAAGGATGGCAGGATAAAAAAGAATGATGTCTGTGATTTATGATGCTGGAGGAAGGCACTGAAAATCTCGTGGATCGTAAAAAAAAAAACCCCAAAAAACAAACAAAACAACCAACAAACAGATGTGTCTTGGAAAAAGTGCAAGCCAGAGTGTGACTTGGAGGCAAAGATGGTGAGATTTCATCTCACATATTTTTGGCGTGTTGCTAGAAGTTATTCCCTGGAAAGGATACTCTAATTGGAAGGGTGGGGAGGGTAGATCTTGATATTTTCTTTTGGATAATGTATGCTACGCCATTCCTCTTCAATTTATCATTCCCAGCATAGCAGATCATAAGATTATCCAGCCAAAATGACCAATATCAGTCCACTTCAGTGCACTAATGCCTATGATATTGATCTTCGTGCGTTTCATTTCATATTTGATGACTTCAATTCTCTTAGCTTCATAGTTCGTGTATTCTGCATTCCAGAGTAGGAGATTCACAACCATGCCTTCTTATTTCAATTCATGCCACATGGGCAAATTATGGTCCTAACTGCTTTATTTCATTCATACTATTACGATTCACTCTGCTTTGAGGTAGTGGCTTTTGTCCACTTGAGTTCTGAGTGCCTTCCATCCTAACAGCCCCCAACCCACCCCGGGCTGTTCAACCTGACTGCGAACCTCTGCCATTCAGCAAGGTTTCACTCATCCTTTTTTCAGAAGTGGATCCCTGGGTAATCTTTCCTAATCTTCCTGAGTTTGTAAGCTCTACTGAGACCTGTCCACTATGGATGACCCTGTTAGTGGTTTAAATGGTGGTGGCACAGCTTTCAGCATCCCAGCTACACACAGTCTAACTCAAGAGGTGCAGAGAAAATCTTAGAAAGATAGTATTTGTGAAAGCTCTAACATCCACATTCTAATCTGTTCACCAAAAGAGAGTGCTCATGCATAGCTGTGATTGAACACGTTGCCTTCAATTTACTTTCAATAACTCAGCTAAACAATGCTGTCAGATAGATTTTGACAGTGACAGCCTTTGATAATCTGTATCTTCTCTGTGGTCTGTATTCCTCTGGCTCTCTGGAATATATCTTCATTAGTTTCCTGGTAAATTATTGATCAGAAATTTATTCTGTCCTTTCCTCCTCCCTCCAGTCATTCAAAAAATTCGGAAGAATCCTGAATGCAATCTTTGGTCATTTATTTACTCCTTCACTCACTTACTATTTTAGGTGATGATAACATACCAGCCAACGTGTCCTTTATTGTTGTCCCTCATTCTCTATGTGTAATTGAGGAGCAGAGAGGCTGTCAGCTGTGTGTAAATAGGTGAGACCCAATGCTCATACTTTCCCGTATGTCACTGAATGGGAAACAGATTGACCACAAATGCATCGGAAATGTTAGACAGTCTGAGATTTGCAAGTGGAAAACAACACGTGTGATGGTGTGACAGTTCATACAAGGCCTTGTGAACTAATGAGATTTTTCAATGAGAATGCAAAAAAATCATAAAATATTGCTATTAAATGGAGAACTGATGAAAAGCAATTATTGGAACACGGTTGGTACTTTAAAAGCGGATTGGATTTCAGAAAAAAAGGACCATCAGCCAGCATCCCTCATTTTGCTTTGTAATTGCTATTTCGAGGCCATCTGAACAATTGTGTGACCCTTGAGGAAAGAATTAGTGATTGCAATCACAGTCTCCTAATCAGGTGTCTTGTAAGGAGTAATACTTGAAAATCTTCCTCGTATACAGGGCATGCCAACTGGCTTAGCAATTTCTCTCACATATCGCTGCTATGATTCTCTGTTTCAGGCTGACTAATAATTCTCTCATTAAATCAAATATCTAAGTCGAACTAGGGAAACTCACTAATGCCATCTACAGAAAATGGAAAACTATTGGTTTAGTTACTGCTGCTTGATAGGAAGCTTGAGATCTTGTGATAGATTCATAATAAAAACCATTTGGCCCAAATGAGAGCTTGGTCTGCTCAGACTGTTAAAAATTATGTGACAGGGACATTTCGTGTAATTCGCTATGGAAAACAATTCCCTTCTTTTCTGCTTATTTGTACCCTAGTGTCGATGTGTAGTATTTTCCATTCTCGTTATTATTTGTGTGAGTTTCAAATTCATTTTTCATGGAATGGGTCTTGTTTGCCCTGGTGTAATAATCTTTTCTTGCAAGGCTATTTGTTTTTGGAATATTGTTAAAGTCTATCTGGCTCTGACATAAACATCAGAGCATTTCCCCCTTCTCTTCTGCTTGTAATAATTGGTTTGCAGGCAGAATCAGGAAAATACTTTACATGGATGTTGTTATTAGGTGCTGTGAAGTTGAGTACAACCCTTAGTGATCCTCAGAACAACATTTCTGAGCCTTGTCCTATCCTGTGCCATCTTTGCAATCAACCTCTTATGCACTTGAACTCATTACTTTGATCACTGTGCCAATTCACCTGATTGAGGGTCTTTCCCTTTTTTTGCAGACCCTCAACCTTTCCAATTATGATGTCTGTCTCCAATGAATACCCTCTTCAAGAAACATGCCCAAAGTATAGGAAACAAAGTTTTATCATCTTTGCCTCCAAGGAGTACTCTGCTTACACTTTCTCCAAGTTGTATCTCTTTGTTCATTTGACAGTCTATTGGATATTCAGTACTCTTCTTCAACACCTCAGCTCAAAGACATCAGTTCTGTCATCTTTATTCATTGTTCAGCTTTCAGTTGTATAGCAAGTTATTGGAAAGTCCATTGCTTAAATCAGGTGAATCTTAATCCTCAAATTGACATCATTGCTCCCCAATAAGTTTGGAGAAGTCCCTGATTGCAGACTTTCCCAGGGCTATATGTCTCCTGATCTCCTGACTGCTGATACCAACTGTGTTGATTGTGTATCCAAGTAAGATAAAGTCATTTGCAGTTTCATTATTTTCTCCATCTATCATGATGTTGCCTATCAGTCTAGTAAGAATTTTTCTTTTCTTGATATTGAGATACAATCCATGTTGAAGGCTGTATTTTTTGATTGGCTGCAGCAAGTTCTTCAAGTCCACCTCATTTTCAGCAAGCAAAGTTGTAGCTTCTGCATCTCACAGGTTATTAATGAGTCTTCCTCCAGTGCTGATGCCACATTCTTCTTCATAGAGAACAGCTTCTTGAATAATTTGCTCAGCATTCAAATTGAATTTGTATGGAGAAAGGATACAACGCTACACACATCTTTCTTAATTTTAAATCATATTGTGTTCCCTTGCTCTATTTGCATGTCAGCCTCTTAGTCTAGGTACAGGTTTTGAATGAGCACAATTAAGTATTCTTGGATTTCTGTTCTTTTCAATTTTAGCCATAATTTGCTATGATCTACACAATATGCCAACCAAATATATAGTCAATAAATCCCACATAGACATTCTTCTGGTGTTTGCTTTTAGCCAGGGTCCATTGAATATCAGCAATGATACCCCTGGTGCCACCGCACCTTCTAAATCCAGCTTGAACTTCTGGCAGTTTTCTATATACTGTTTAGCTGGTTTGGGATGATCTTCACTAGTTTGCTTGCATGTGATATTGAGGATATCATTTGATAATTTCTATATTCTGTTGTATCACTTTCTTGGGAATGGGAACAAATGTAGACCTTTTCCCATCAGTCAGCCTGGCAGCTGTCCTCCAGATTACCTGATAGGCTGATGAGTACATCCAGGGCTGCATATATTAGTGGAAGCATGTCAATTGATATTCCATTGATTCCTGGGGCCTTATTTTTTTCCCAAAGCCTTCGATGCAACTTGAACTTCTTTCATTACCATTGGATCTTAATCATATCTTACTTCCTGATTTATTTCAGTGTTGACCAATTTGTTTTTGGTACAGTGATTCTATTTCCCTTATTTTCTTTTGATGTTTCCTGGATCATACAATATCTTTTCCATAACATCTCTCACAAGGCTTGATTTTTTTTTCAGTTCTTTCAGCTTGATAAAGGCTGAGTTTACTCTTTCTTTTTTATTCTACAATTGCAGCTGTCTGTATATTCCATCATAATACTTTGCTTTATGTTCTTGAGTTGCCCCTTGGAAACTTCTGTTAAGCTCTTTTATCTCACCCCTTGTTTTGGCTTCTCTGTGGTCCTGAAGTGCTTGCTGCTGAAGGTCAAGGATTACCGCCTCCTATATGGACTGAAGCTCAACATCAAGTAAACAAAGATTCTAACCACTGGGCCAATTGGCAGCATCAGCATGGATGGTGAAGAGATTGAGATAGTTAACAGTTTTAATTTACTTGGCTCCACAGTCAACACTCTTGGAAATCAAGCTAGCCAGGAAGTCAAGAGATGAATTGCATTGGGAAAGCCAGCTGTGAGGGACCTCTCAAGAGTACTGAAGAGCAAGTATGTCAGACTGGAAACTAAGGTGCACCTGATCCAGGCTATAGTGTTCACAATTACGTGCTATGCATCAGAGAGTTTGACAGTGAATACGGTTGATAGAAAGAGAATTGATGCCTTTGAGCTGTGGTGCTGGAGAAGAGTGTTGACTATACCGTGGACTGCTAGGAGAACAAACAGGTTTGTCCTGGAGAGGGTGAAGCCAGACTGTTCCCTGGAGTCAAGGATTCTGAAGCTTTGTCTGACATACTTTGGGCATGTTGCAAGGAGGGACTGGTCCTTGGAGAGGGACATCATGTTTGGCAGAGTGGAGGGACGGCGAAGGAGAGGAAGACCTTTGATGAGAGGGATCGATTCTGTGACTGGAGAGGTGGGAATAAGTACATTTGAGATGACTAGGTTGGCACAGGATAGAAGAACGTATAGAGCTCTTTACATAGGGTCGCTATGAGTCGCAAGCTACTCAATGGCACATAACAACAACAACAACGTTCCTGTGCAGTTTTTATAGTTTCTTCTTATATCCATTTTAGTTCTTTCTTCTCTGTCTTTGTAATGACCTTTTGCTCTCTTTATCGATGATATCCTTGATATTATTCCACATGTCATCTGGTCTTTCTTTGATCATTGGTGTTCAATACTTCAAACCTATTCTTAAGATGATTTTTAAATTCTGGTGTAATAGACTCAAGATTGTATTTTGGTTGTTGTAGGTTTCTTTTCATTTTCTTTAGCCTTTACTAGAATTTGCACATGAGTAGTTGATGGTCTGTTCTATAGTCAGCACCTAACCTGGTTTTGACTACTGTTACTGAGCTTCCCGAATGCTTCCTTCCACAGATGAAGTCAATCTGATTCCTATTCAGTATATCAGATGAGGTCCATGTGTAAAGTCGTCGTAGGGTGTGTGTGTGTGTGTGTGTGTGTGTGTGTGTGTGTGTGTGTGTGTGTTAAATTACTTAGAATGAATAAATCATTGGATGTACAGAATTCAGTAATTCTATTCCCCACCTCATTTCTGTCATCAATCCCATGCTTTATGATTACTACTCCTTCTTTATTTCCATCTTTTGCATTCTAGTCACCAATTATCATTAACACGTCTTGATCACATATTTGGTTAACATTGGATGGCAAAATTTGGTGAAATATCCCATTTCCTTCTCTCTGGCTTTAGTTGTTGGTTTGTATATTGAATGATATTTGTATTAAGAAGTTTTCCTTGTATGCATATGGATAATATCCTATCACTCATAACATCGTGTTTTAGGATGGAGCCCAAACGTGTCCTTTCAACCATGAACACAACACTAGTCTTCTGTTTTTCCTTCTGGCATAGTATACCATGTGATATTCTGATTCACAGTGTCCAAAGCCAGTCATCTTGTCTCACTAATGCCTAGAATGTGAATGTTCATGCATTCTATTTAATTTTTGACTTCTGGTGTGCCACATTCACACTTCATACATTCCATTTTCCAGTTATTAAGGGATGTTTGCAGCTGTTTCTCCTAATTTTGATTGGCTTCCAGTCTGGTCTCTACATCTAATACTATAAGTATCTGCGTTCCTTTTTAATTCAGAGGGTTTTTAGAGGCCTGCTGTTTCAGGAACAAATGGCCAGTCCTGATTCCTAGTCTGTCTTACTCTGGGAGCTCTAGTAAAGCCAATTTGTCATGGTGACCCTTCTGATATTTGGCTTGTCAGTTTGCATAGCTTTCAGCATCACAGCAACCCATAAATTACCTCAGTACAGCAAATTGACAGACAAGTGCTGCACTAATAAGAACATTGATAAACAAGCAAAAATATAGATACATCAGCTATAAAGTAACTAGCAATAAGCAAATAATTAGCCTAAATACAACAACTTGACAGATAAGTGTTGTACCTCAAATATCAAATCAATCATATGATTATCACATTGCTGGATCCAGCTGACACCTGTGGCAGCATAACAGAATGAGGCCCTGGGTGGATGTTGAAGAGTTCCAACTAAGACTCATGGCTGGAATGGCAGGATAGCATACTAGGTATGGATATTGAGGTCACAGCAATGTCTCAGCTAGATCTTCAACCTTTGGACCCAATGGGATGGTGTTGAAAAAGTCAACGCCTCAGCCAATGCTACTCCAAAATAATTTATAGAGATAGGAATTTGCTAATGGAAGCAGTGCTGTATGTCTAAGGCTTTGAACCACTGATTCTGCCATGGCAAAGGCAGAGAAATTGGAGCAGACCAGAATCTATGAATTACAATCATTCCAAAACGTTAGCTGAATCAGGAAAGATTTCTGGCTTGAACCCTGTGAGAGGAGACTCAGAAGAAGTGTAGTGAGCTGTTCCAGTAGCCTGATAACAGATTGATTATTGCAAGGACTGTGGAAAATTACACATTGTCAAAGCCACATGGTGGGCTGCCTGCAATCTTTGAGCTGAACACCATTGATTTCAACTCTATTGGTGAAGAGATTTGGTTACTATGCACACTTTCCTTCTTTTCTATGAGAATAGATTAAGTTTCTAACAGGGTATTGAACTGTAATTTTTCCCATTCATTGAATAAGTTTCAGTCCATTCTGGTTCCACTTCTTTCGTGGGTGTGACTGAACCAGAAAAAAACAATTTTGAAGCCCTGTTGAAATTAGATCTTGAGCGAGAATTTAAGACACTGATAAATTATTCACTCTAAATGAAATAAGGGCAGGTTGGAATTTTTAATTCAACAGGGTGTTTTTCTCGAAACATGTGAGGTCTATTAACTCGTTCATTTGAGAAAGGCCTGAAGCATTCCTACAAGCTTCTGGGTTTTTCTTTGGATATCAGCTGATTACATTACCTTCACAGTTAGGTCTTTCAAACTGCCAACATTTTGACATGCCTACATTTTATTTATTTATTTTTCAGAGCTGAAGTGAAGGCACTTGAGATTGAAAATATTTTTTTGTTTGAGTACATGAGTGAATTTACTCTTCTCTTGGATTAACATTAAGCCTGTCATTATGAAAGCATTAATAATTGAACAGTCTGGAGGTTGAATGAATGCCAATTATTACAAGACCCAAGAGCTTTCCACCCTTCCCCCTCTTCCCTTAAATGTATATGTATTTTGTAACATGAATTAACTTGGGTACTGTATTTACAAAATTCACATTTCATTATGATTTATATTCTTTTCTTTTTCTCTAGATGCATGAGTTTCATGTGAAATTTCCACAGTCTTACTGGTTTGCTGTGCAATTTTGATTTAGAAATACAGCACTGAAACAAGTGGACTGAGACCTCCCCCTTCTAATTTCACTTCATGTCTTCTCACATCAGTGATCAGAATGATTTCTTAGTCACTTTAGTCAGGACTTATGTCCAACTATTATAGTCTCAGGGGTGAGAAGTCAAAGAATAATCCAGTTAGCCATCCAATTCTCCAAGTAGAACTTTATAACCGTTATAATTATTTTATTCTCTTTCCATTTATCCAAGCATTGCTATAGTTAATTCTGTGACAAAATTTCCATTATGATTCATGTTTTTCTGGGATTTAAAATTATCGGAATTCTTGAGGCAGAAAATGGGCACATATGGTTATCACAGAGAGGCTGTTTTTAAAGTCAATTTCAAGGTGGTATACTGAGATTTTGTAGAGTTAGAACCAGAGCTATGGAATAGCTTGAACTGGTTCAGCCATGTTCAGGGCAGTTAAATAAAAATAGATTCAAATTTGTAAAATATCAGTGAACTGGAATGGGACAAATAGGTCAAGCCTTAGAATCAGACTCAGAAGAGAGAAAGTGAATCCCTTCGGGAGCTGATGCACAGACTGGATTCTTTCTAGGACTATGGAGTGACATGCCTTCAAGGAGGCAGGGTTGGCCGCCATCTTTGAAGTGATCACCTTTGTTTCCATTTCTCTTAGTTAAGAGATCTGGTTGCCTTGGATACTGCTCTTATTTTCTAGAGGACAGTTGGGTTTCTAGCAGGGTAGAATTCTTCCTCTTCAGGTTACCGTTGTAGTATATACACCTTTTACAAACTTGGGCCCATTTGGTTTTCTTTATCAGGTATGACTGAACAGGGAAGAACTGATTGGAAATTCTAATTAAAACATGTGTCGTGCATTGACTGGTGGAAAAGGACCATTTTACTGGACATCTAGCTAGTTCTGACTCATAGAGGCCTGTAAGTTAGCAGCACAACTCTCTACAGTCTAAGCCACCAGATTGCCCTAATTATTGGCTAGTTGAATCAATTTCTTGTTTTTCAGTATTTAAACTTATGCTTATCTCGTTTCTCTTGTCCCAAAATGAGTATGACCAGAAATAGGATAAAATTGGGCATTCCCATCTTATCTCTTGTATTTACAGCAAAAAAGTACATTAACTTTTTAATTCATTTTTCTAATGACTTGAACATATTCTATTTAGGTAATGGTAGATTCTAACAGACATTGTTGTTAGCAGCCATCAAGTTGGCTCCAAAGTCATGGTGAGAGTTGGGTCTAATGCCAATTCCATGATGGGTTGTACAGCAAACTCTTGTGATCCACAGGGGTTTTTATTGACTCGTCTTCAGAAGATACTGTGCCTTCCTTTATACTTTCCCTTAGATAATCCACTGTTCAGAAATATAGCAACATGCAAGCCTCAACCGGCAGAAGGGTGTGGTTATATATAGAATATATATGTCAGAAATGGAACCCAATATCTCTATTTGATATTGACTGCTGAAGTGATATATATGTCTAATATGTTCTCTGCAGACCATATAATATCTGTTTTTAAAAAACCAGCACAATTAAGAGAGACAATAATATGAAAAACATTTCTTGATAAAAAAGGTAATATACAGTAAATGAGGTTGGCTGAGCATTTCTGAAATGAAACCTTATTTTTTACAGAAGGATTCTACACTTCTTTTACTGGTTTCAATGGATATTGAGAATTCTACAACCAACCTACCAACATTTCTCCAAAATAGGCATGTTCTTTTGTTGTACGTACCATGCAGTTGGAACTTAGTAATAGTTTACCTCCCAATGGGAAGAAATTTTCATCTTTATTCCAGAGAGAAGCTGTGGATTTGAACTGTATACATTGTGTTACCAGCGTAACTTCTTACCACTGAGTCACAAGAACTCCCTAAAGTGTGTGTAGAGGTGATCTATTTGTGTAAGAGTGAATTTTTTTTCATACGGTCATTCTTTAAGAAGTGTCCTTCTATATAATGCATAGTATGTTATGATGCTTACAGAAATGTCAGCAGTTCAAATCCACCAGAAACTAAAGATAGTAATTCTCCTACCTTTAAGATTTATAGCCTCTGAAACCTTATGAAGGTGTATTATGAGTCAGAAATTACCCAACAGTTATTTCAGTCCTCAGGTGCTGCATTGAAATGGTCATAAATATTTGAGATTAAATAGTTACTGAAGAAGGGGTAATGTGAGTAATATCCCAAGGAATGTGTTTCAGATTCCAGTGGAAGGCATTTCCCTCTTTAGACTGAAAATTGCACTGGTACCAAAAAGGAATCTCAAGACAGAAAAAAATCATGGATTCTACTCTTTCCATGAAGTTGACCACCTAACATGTCATTGGGTTGAAAGTTAAGACAGAGAACACAAAAGCATGGATAGGAATGATTAACTCCATTCCAACAGCTCATTATGGGATGAAAAGAAATGTTAACTAACAGTATTCTGAGGCACAGGCATAAAAGGAGGGGTACTTTTATGACTTCTGCAGGTTATTGACCATTACTTCTATCTCTGATTGATATTGACTGCCAAAGTGATATATATGCCTAATATATTCTCACCAGACCACATATTTTTTGTTTTTTTTTTAAAAAAAACCCAGTGCAATCAAGACAGACAATGATATGACAAATATTTATTGATGAGGAAGGTAATATACAATAAAAGAGCTTGGCTAGGCATTTCTGAAATGAAAGCCTATTGTTTACAGAAGGATTCTACACTTCTTTTACTGGTTTCAATACTTTCCAAGTTGACAAATTGTGATCAATACTCTGGTATTGGTTTGATAATTAACAGATGATGGCCTGTCTCTATGAATCATCAATGCTGGGTACTAATTAACTTTTGTTTTGGTCACTTGATATTTAGTTGTCAAAGACAGCTATTAGAATGGCTCTTAATGTTAGAGGATGAGTTTTTCCTGGTTACATTTTTTTTATTGTTATAGTAAATAGCGTATGTATATGTGTGTACATGTAAAAGAAAGGGACAGAAAGAATGCTTGACTTCTATTCTTGCTCATGGTAATATAACAATGTCATTTGAGAATTCATGTAACAGTTTTTAGTCTTTTTAATGAATTATACCTTAAAGGATCAAGTCTATAATCATAGGAAAGATGGTAAAATCTCTCAATAAGAACCAAAAAGTCCTAAATATGATTGGTTATAACTCTTTAAATTAAAATTTAAGGGCTTTATGAAGTTTCAGAAATAATGTACTTTTACAGTATTTCAGTATAAATCTACTTACTCTCCTCTATTCAAAGGGGGAGGGTTTCACTGTGTTTTCAAGATGTGCAGACATCCTTAGAGTTGTTCAAAGGGATGCCATCATGGAATTGACTAATTCCTTGGAGTGATCAAACCCTGCTGTTTTCTTTTAGCCTCTAAGATTCTTACCTGTTTTAGCTGGTTCACACAGTTTCTACAGTTCAATAGGAAGTAGACTCTGCAGTTAGATTGACTTGGGCTCAACTCTTGCCTGCTTGCTGTGAATATCATTCAGGAATTATTTATTGATGTTGTGTGCCATCGAGGTAGGACTGACTTATAGCTGACCCTCTAATGAGCTATAAATCACACAGGAGATAGCCCTATCTATGTCTAATATTATCCACTTGTCATCTTAATATATGTGGCGTATAGCTGAGAACAGAGACTCCGGAGGCAGAATCTTGTTCTCCAGATCTGGTCTCTACTAGTGGTAGTGTAATATTGGGCAAGCTGAGAGCTCCGATACTCTACCTTATATAGTACAGTTATGTAAATGAGTAGGTATGTTAGGTGCAGATATTTATATCCAAGTGGGTGGTGGTGGTGGTGGTGGAGGAAAAGGTGGAGGAGGAGGAGAGGAGGAAGAGGATGATATTTACATCCAAGTATGGTGGTGGTGGTGGAAAAGGAGGAGGAGGAGATGATGAAGATGACTATAGGGAGGTCTGGTGGCCTAGTCTGTAGAGGGTTGTGCTGTTAACCGAAAGGCCATGTCTTTGTAACGTGGAACCCACCAGTGGCTCAGTGGAAGGGAGATAGGCAATCTCTTCCTGTGTGATTTAAAGCCTTAGACACCCATTAGAGGGTCAATTATAAATAGATAGAAAAAGGAGAGGGGGAGAGAGGGAGGGAGGGAGGGAGGGAGAGAGAGAGCGAGCCAGCCAGAAACAGAGAGAAAAAAAATGTTATCCTAATTACGTTGCTGTTAGGTTGAGTTCTTTGCAGCACATTGCTGTTCTATGTAGACCTGAGTTGGTTCTGTCTCATTGCCATTCTATTCACAACAGACCTGAACACTGCCTGGTTTTGTGCCACTCTTCCAATCTTTATCATGTGTGAGCTCATTGCTAGAGCTGCAATATCGCTACATCTCAATGAGAATCTTCCTCTTTTTTGTTAACCCTCGACTTTACCAAGTTTGATGGCCAAGGAGATCTCTAGGGACTGATACTTCCTGGTAACATGACCAAAGTTCCATGAGAAAAAATAATGTCTCATTATTTTAAAAAAAAAATTATTAATTTTAATGAACAGAGATTTTGGATTTCCATTCATTCATTGTTGCATTTTTCTCCCTGCCCACCCTTCCCTCCCAGTTCGATCTTCTCTTTGAAAAGCAAAAGAAAAATTCTTTCACTGGTATACAATCCCCCCTTCTCTGAGTACACTCCGCTATGCGACCTTCATTCATTATTTTAATGAGAGGCCTGGTGGTTTGGCAGTAAGGAGTTGTTCTGCCAATGCAAAGGGATATTGTTTGAATGTGCCAGCTGCTTTGTTTAAAAAATTTGGGCAGCCTCCTTCTGTGTGATTTACTGCCTGTGAACACTGCTAGAGGGTCATCTGTGAGTCAGTTCTGACTCAATGGGACACAACAACAAGATTCTTGCTTCTCAAGAGCATTCTGGCTCTATTTATTCCAAGGTGCAGTTGTCCATTCTTCTCACAGCCCCTGGTAGATTCCATATCCTTCATCAACACCATAATGCAAAAGCATCTCTTTTCTTCGGTCTTTCTTATTGTGTGACATTCACATGCATATGAGGTAATTGCTGTGGCTTGGCTCAGGAACACTTTCATTCTGTAAGTGATACCTTTACTCTTTATCACTTTAGAAAGATTTTTGGTAGCCAAGTTTGCCTAATGATATTTGACTACTTTGATTGCAGTTTCCCATGGTGTCTGTTGTGGATTCAACTAAAAGGAAATCTTTAACAATTTCAATCTTTTCTCCTTTTCATTGTGTATCATGACGTTGCTAATTAGCACAATTGTGAAGGTCTTGGTTTTCTTTGTGATGGGTTGTAATACCTTTTGAAGGGAATTATCTTTGTCAGTAAAGTTTAAAGTCCTCTAACTTATCCAGTAAGCAAGATTGAGTCATTTCCATATCACAGTTTTTCTCCAATCTTGATGCCACATTATACTGTATACAGTCTGTAATATAATGTATAGAGTGAATATATATGGTGAAAGGATACAATCCTGGTACACAGCTTCCTTATTTAAAATCCTGTGTTATCCCTTTGTTCTATTGTTCCTTTGGGTCCGGATTGTTATTATTGTTATTATGTGCCATCAAGTCAGAACCAACCCATAGCTGATCTTCTGTGGGGTTTTCAGAGACAGTTAATCTCACAGGAGAAGATGGCCCATCTTATTCTAGCAGACTGAATGACTGGTGGACTCGAACTGTGTGCCCTCAGGTTTGAAGTGCAGATTCTTGCCAACAGGCTACCGGAGCTATGTATGTTGTTGTTGTTAAGTGCCGTCAAGTCACAGGCAACTCATAGCGACCCTATGAAGGAGAGTCCTTGATGCTTGGGTATCTTTCATCCTCTCTCCAGGTTCATAGGGTTTCCAGTGGCAAGCTATTATGGAAGTGGATGCCACAATTAAAATCCTGAAGTTCTCATTCTTTATAAGGTGATCCATATTTCTTATGTCCCACACGCCAAATGTCTTAAATAATCGCTAAAAGACAGACATCTTCATGCTTTTTAGTGCTTTCAGCCAAGATCCAACTGACATTAGTAATGATATCTCTCATTTCCACAGCTTCTCAATCTTCCTTCAAATTCTCGCGTTCCCTCTTGATGTGCTGCTGCAGCCAGTTTTGTTTCAGCGTAATTATAATAAACATTAAGTAGATGATAGCTATTTCATATTCTTTAATTATTTCCCTTAATGTGTAAACTGACGCTTTCACCACAAAGTTGCTGGCTTAACTTGATTAGAAATGTTTGAAATTATGTAAATGAGGGGCAAAGTCTTGCTTTCCGCAGTGACAGAAAAGTAATACAGTTGACGTTTCTTGAAATACTTCTAAGTACAAAGAGCCTTAGCAGCATGAACACATGACTTTATGTGGATTCAGGAAGCAAGAGATTAGTACATGTGGAGGGAACTCTGGAGGCTTAGGGAAGTCAGTGCTCTGCCAGCCCAAAGGCATGTGGTTTGAATCCAGCAGGTGCTCAACGGGGGAAAGATGAGCAGTCTCCTTTTGTGTCATTTATATTCTCTGGAAACCCTGTGAAGGGTCAGCTGCGAATTGGTTCTGACTTGATGGCATATAATCGTAATATAACAGTAACATAATATACTTTAGATAGATAGATGATAGATAGATAGATAGATAGATAGATAGATAGATAGATAGATAGATGATAGATAGCTTGGAAGCAGGAGTGGCATCCACTTCCAAAATGGCTTGCCTCCGGAAAGTCTATGATCAGTGCTCAGGCCTTTCATTATAAGTTGTCTACAACTCGACGGCACCTACCAACAACATCAATGACGACATAGAGAGAGCCACGTTGGCCTACTGGACAGAAAGTTATGCTACCAACCCCAACGTGGGTGATTTTAATCTGCGGCCCTCAGGCCTGGTTCAACTTGTTTTTCTGTCAAATATTCTTCTAAGTGGTCTAGCACTGGTCTGTTCATTTGCTGTACAGAGGTAACTCGTGGTTGCTGTGAAGCGGAACACTGTGACACTGATCTGCCAAATGTGATAATGGGTACGCATGGTGGACAGTGTTTGGTGGAGCTTCCTGACTAAAACAAGCCTGGAAGCAGGAGTGGCATCCACTTCTGAAATGGCTTGCCTCCAGAGGCTCTATGAACAGTGCTCAGGCCTTTCATTCATAGGGTCGCTATGAGTTGTCTACGACTCAATGGCACCTAACAACAAGATATATACACACACACACACAATTTATTATTTATATTTTTTATTTATTTATTTTTATATTCATTTATATGCGTGTGTGTGTGTGTGTGTATAATCTCTCACGTAAGAATAATAATTTATTGTTCCAAATCCTTTCTTGAGAGCACATTTTTTACAGGCTTGAGCATTGAGAATGATAGCTTTGATGTAAGGAAATATTTAAAAAAATTTTTTTATTGTATTATTTTTACGTGTACCATCAAACCAGATCTGACTGGTACAGGAAGAGATTGCCCCCTCCTTCTCCAGCAGAGCATCTGGTGGATTTGAATTGCGTACCTCTGGGATTGCAGTGTAGCGTCTTGCCACTAGGCCACCAGAGCTCCCTGTAAGGAAATTTTTTTAAAAAATTACCCTTAAAACCCAATCCACATCTGTTTTATGTGTATCATGTATTAAGTTCACACATGTATGTACGTGTTGTGGACACACACATAGACAGGCATATATTTTGGGTAGAATCTTAGGGACTTGACACAGGCTCCCCACCTCCAAGTCTGAGATGGTCCAGAAACCTCTCATTTCCCTCTTCACTGGCTTTTTTTAGTGTGATTTCATTGGGCAACACTTAATTAAACTTCATTCCCTCTTTTTACGCTCCAGGTATTATTATGCTGCTCCCTTCAAGAAGTAATTTGCATGCTGTTTATTGGAGCTGTGAATTTAATCATCTCATTCCTGTGCTATTGCAGGATGACTGTAATAAGATGTATTGGTGCGTCTTTGGAGCACACTCTGCCTCTTTTGTGTGTTGTGTTGCCGGAATACCGAAGATAGTGCCTGTTTTATGGCATATCTAAATAAATAACAGTTTTTCCTTGTAGGACAGTGATGGATTTAAGTTGCTTGTTTCAGGAAATGGCCCTACCTACCGTTAAGGTTTTAAAATAGTGCAGTCCTAGAAGGGAGATTGTTAGGACCGCAAAGCTCAAATCTAGAAAGAAAGTAGAGATGGATTGGAGCAACAGAGTTTGGCTTTTTTTGGTGCCTCAGCTGGAAAGGAGTTGGAAGAATGAACAATGAAGATGGTTGCAAGAAACATTGCCCACCTGCAGCCCTACAATCAGCATTTGTTTGTGTACAGTAACTGTAAATACAGTCATGCCTCAGAGATAGAACAAGTTTGGTTCTTGACCACTAAAATAAAGGCAGCATCGAAATAAAGTGAGTTACAGGATTTTTCCCCTAGAACTTATGAAAGTTATTTTTACACTGTAATAACATTTATTAAGTGTGAAATAGCATTTGAACAAGTTTGAAATGTTGGGAGAATTACCAAAGTATGACACGGAGAGTTGCTGCACACCTTCAGTTTGTTCAAAATGCAACTACATGCAAAGAACAATACAATAAAGTAGGTTTATAAGCTTAGGTGCTGGTTATTTCTATATCTCTTCATCAGAAGGGAAGACCCTCAATGAGATGGATTGACAGTGACTGAAACAGTGGTTGCTAGTATGGCAGAGATGAGGATGGCACAGAATAGGAACGGCTCAGATCTGTTGTTCATAGAGTCCCTATGAGTCATATTGTACTTGATGGCCCCTAACACCACACTCCAGAGCATCAAGAAAGATGCATTGGAAGAAACAGTATAGGCTGGAGACAATGGAATGAGTGGGACTATGGTCAGTAGTACTGATAGAAGTTGGTGCCTTTTGATATTTCATTATGTGCATGCTTTTGTAAACATCTTGAAGACATAAAGAGATACTGTAGTGTAAGTAGTGTTCCTTGGTACTGCAAACTGCTAAAAGGCTGGAAGTACAAGTCTACCCAATGAGCACCTCAGAATAAAGGCCTGGCCATCTGCTTCTGAAATTCAGACATTGAAAACCCTGTGAAGTGGACAGTTCTACTCTGACACATGGAATCTCCATAAGTATTACTTGAAATGACAGCAGCTGTGATGGTTATTATGATTATTTCTGTAGAACAGAGAAAGATAATGTGCATATGGACTTATAAAATGCTTTGCAAGCCCAGCATCCTGTCCACAGAGTCCCAAAAAAGTAGTGCAGGTGATTAAACAGTCCTTGGCTGAGAATCCCTATGCAGAGCACAGGGTCCTGTGTGGGTCAACTTGACAATAGCTCATTGTCCAGAATTAGTGCAACTTACAATTTTGAAGAAAAGCCATTAATCTGAAAATTGATATGTGAACTCCCTTGATTTTTTCAGTTTCTAGGAAGTAATTCCAAATGTTTTATTTTCCTTACCTTGAAAGGCAGTCATGCCCACCATAGGGAAGCGTTCATCCTGTGCACTCCCTGCCAGTTTAAGCTGAAAAAGTAAAAAAAAAATTAGCATTGAGCCAGTGAGGAAACATATGGGCAGAATACACAACCCTGCCAACGGAGCCCATCACTAGCTTCTGCACGGGGTCACCAGGCCACTCTAAAAGCCATGGCTTGTATGTGACAGAGGTCTCAGAAAAATCATTAAATTGACTACAGTTTATTTCCCTCCAGAAGCAGCAACAAGGCAGAGTTCTGTTTTCCTGAGAATTTAAGCTTCAAATCCACCTATATGGAGAAATCAGCTTCTCCTTTGGATTCGAAAGGCATCAAACCTAACCTTGGCATATAGCTCCTTCTCCTCTTTGAAATCTAGAGCTTGATTGAGAATGTTTGATCATATTTACAGATGAAAGAAGAACGAACTAAGTTGTAATTGTTATTAGGGGCCCCAAGTTGACATTGACCCATAGGGACCCTATGAGCGGCAGACCTGAACTTAACCCTTGCCTTCAAATCCTCATGATCTTTGATATGGTCAAGCCCATTGTTACAGCCACTGCATTAGTCCATCTTGTTGAGGGTTTTCCTCTCTCCCTTTCTCTCTCTAACCTTCCACTTTTCCCATCATGATGGCCTTTCCTAAGCCCTGGCGCCTCTTGACCGAATGCTCAGAGTATGTGAGTTGAAGTTTCATGTTGTTACTCTAGGGAGTGCCCTGGTTATGTTACTTCCAAGACAGACTTATTTACTCTTCTGGAAACCTATGGGTTATTCAGTACCCTTCTCTAACACCACAACTCAGACATTGATTCTTCTGCTGTCATACTTGGTCATTGTCTAATTTTCTGATTTCTAGGAAGTAATTGAAAAGATCATGACTTGGATCAGTTGCACCTTAATCTTTAAACTGGCATGCTTGCTGTTTAACAGTTGGGAAATGTCCCTGACAGCAGTTTTTCCCATTACAGCACATCTTTTGATTTCTTGACTGCTGCTACCGTAGATGTGAATTGTGGATCCAAGCAAAAGGAAATGGTGGTGATGGTTGTTAGGTGCGGTTGAGTCAACTATGACTCATGACAATGCTATGAACTACTTATGTGAACCCTGTCCTATCCTGTGCCATCCTCACAACTTCTGACACCCTCAAGCCCATTGCTACAGTCATAGTGTCAGCCCACCTGGTTGAGGGACTTCCCCTTTTTCACAGACCCTCCACCTTCCCAGTACATTGTCCCTCTCCAATGAATAACCCCTCCTAGCAACATACCCAAAGTATGTGAGATGAGGCTTCAACATTCTAGGCTTCAAGGAGCAGCACTCTTGCTACACCTTCTTTAAGACATATCTATTTGGTTTGGGGGATTTTTTAGATTTTATTATGAGTTTATTGACAATACTGTTTTCATGCTTTAGCAAATCTCTTTTTTTATCAATTTTAATGAACACGTACAGGGATTTTGGATTTCCATTCATTCATTTTTGCATTTTTTCTCCCTGCAAGACATATCTATTTGTACTTTTAGAACTCCATGGAATGTTCAGCACTCTTCTCTAACACCAGAGTTCAAAGGCATCAATTCTTCTTCTGTCATCCTTATTCATTGTCTGATTCTCAGATGCATAACAAGTGATTGTGAGATCATGGCTTGGATCAAGTGCGTCTTAGTCTCTAGACTGAAATCATGAATTATTTCTTCTAAATACATTGTTGATGCTTTTCGTAAAATAAATAGAAATTTACCAAAATATTGGCAATTTGATTGTGATATGTCTGTGTGGTGAATTAATCTTCAGTTTAATATACATAAGAGGTTTGACATTTCCCTCTTAACTGTCAAGGCAATTGAGGTTACTAAGGAAGTCTCATGTTGCCTTAGATAAGTGCGAGACTTTGGTTTTAAGAGTGTGCCACGTATGTTCTTTCATTTTAAATGGCAGGATTTGAGTTTCAAGCATTTTCCTTGGAATGACATCACTGGTATTTTGTCTCACATCATTGTTGAAAAGAGCAAAGCCATCATCAATTAGGTGAGGACATTTGTGTCCCAGTGGAAGGAGGCTCAACTTACAAGTGGTGGGGCCCACTTCAGTTCCTGAGTAGCACACTTCACGCACGACACACATCTGTCGGGGGGGCTCATGGGCTGTTCTGCCGCAGAGATGGTTTCATAAATGCTTGTAGACTAAAGCAGACTGGGAATAAAGGCCTAGGTGGTGGAAAAGAGGGCTGAGTATCTCACAGACTATGAAAGAACAAACAGATATGTCTTGGAAAAGGAGCAGCCAGAGTGCGTCTCAGAAGCAAGGATAGTGAATATTCATCTCTCTTATTTGGGATGTGTTGCTATGAAAGGCTGTTCCTTGGAAACGGACATCACACTTGGAAATGAGGAAGATTAGTGAAAGAGAGGAAGACCATTGAGATGGATTGACACAGTGGAGCGATGGGTTCAAGTGTATCAAAGATGGTAGGATAAAGGTTCAAGTCGGCATGAGGTGTACTCGACTCAGCAGGAACTAACAACAAGAACATCTACAAAAATTATTCTGTGAAAACCCTATGGATCACTCTATTTCCTCTGCCACTGACCGGGATTATGGCATGAACTAGTCATTTTCTTCCTTTCTTTGGGGGACCACTATAAGTCCTGGGTTGGGTTGACTTGGTAAGAGGTAAAAACAACAGCAAAGCATGAATATGGTCAAATTCCCTCAACATTCTGATTTTATACTGTGATATATGTATATTAGATAGACCATCACAAGTTGTGCTGATACCCCAAAGGCTGCGAGTAAGTGTTCGAACCCACCAGTGGCTCCATGAGAGAAATGTGCACAGTCTTCATTCCATTATTATTTACAGCCTTGGAAAAGTTTCCTCTGATTTGGAACTGATTCCCAGGCAGTGAGTTTGAGAGGCAAAGAGATGGAACCTTGACTCTACAACTGGAGGCAGGGACTGCAGGGGAAACAGGATTCTGTATTAAGATCTACTGAATGGTCATACCTCCTGGACTGACGAACCCTACCTACTCCCTTCCTTACACTGGTGATGGCTAGTTGGCTTTGATCACTCCCCTGCCCCCAGTATTCTCTGCTGCCTTTAGGGGCCGTTGAAAGAGAAACATGAAAATCCTTTGACTAGATAATTGCTCAGTCTTTTCTTGAGTTTCTCATGTTTGTTTGAAGCGGTCAAAGCTTGTACTGAATCAATAATTGCTTCACTATGTAACATGTTGATTTTATTATTGTGAGACTAAGATGTTCTGAACTGTTGAAATGTGTCTATTTTCAGAATATGTTGGGTGAGCGTTGACATAGAAAACCAAACAGAAATGGAACTTTACTTTGGGAATGATTTTAAATAACTAGTGCTTTTTCTGTTAGTGATGAGAGCTCACATGTATCATTGGCCTGGAGCCCTTTAACCATTCCTGAGTTACGAGTGGTACATAACTCTGATCATAGCACTATGGTAAGGGGATGGATAACAAAACTGAGTATGTGGAAAATTAGATATCTAGTAAAGTTCCAGCTGAGGACAGTTTTCTATCAAATACAATACTCCCATGTATGAGCTTTTTGTTTTTTCTTCTCCTTTATTCCTTTACCCTTTGACAGCTCCTCGTGTTGGCATTTCATTGAGAAGTTTTCATTAAATTCCTCAGAGCTGGATTGTATGCATGTCTCTTTCCAAAATATGTGTGGATGTCTGTGTTCATTTTAGAAACAAATTGTTAGCTTCTTACCTACATCTATCAGTCCTCTGTCAGTGTGTCTATCCTATTGTGGTGACTTGAGTGGTACTAAGTTGTGGACGCACCAATATTTCAAATACTAGCATGGGCATTCATGCTGGACAGGTTTCAGTGAAGCGTCAAGGCTATGACTGACTAGAAAGAAAGGCCTTGGTGATCAGCCAACGAAAACCTTATGGATTACAGCAGAGTATTTATTACCTGAGATAATGGTCAAAAAGGAGCGCTCTGATTGGGAGGAACTCAAAATGCAGAAAGACCGCAACAGTGGGCTCGAGCAGACCAACAAATGGGACTATGGACAGGATCAGGCAACATTTTGTTCTGTTATTGATAGGGTCATCATGAGTCAAGGTCAACTTCATGGCGACTCAACCAAACACTACCATCTACATTCAAATTGCAAAATTTGCTAACACAGTTGAAGTACACCAAAGTAAGAAAATACTCTGGCTCATTCCTATGGATTTTTAAAATAGTTTCCATAGGGAGGAAATAAAATAAAATAAAGTATGCTGTATGTAGCCAGTAAATGCAATGGTGAACAAGACACCACTTCCAGTTTGACTCCCCGTGGCCTGGAGTGGTCTGCGCGGCTGTCCACTTGTAAGCATATTCGTTGCCTGCACACGTTTACTTCTTTTCATTTAAGTGCGATAGATGTTGTCTGCTCTGGGACTCTGGATCGCATTAGGCATTTGTTTATTTTCAATTGTTCAATTGAAACAGCCTTTAGTCATGTGCTGTGAGTCTAGCCCAGAAAAATTTTCACATGACCTGTATGTTTTCGAGCAACCATCATGGGACCCTTCCTGACTGATCTGATCCTTACCAGGCAGTTTCTAGGATATAGAAAAATGATTATCAGATAAAACAAACAAACAAAAAATCATACAAGGGAATAATTTTCTTCTTTACTTTTGGAGTATACGACAGCCTTTGATTTGTCTTGCTACTTATTGTTCTGACAAAGCATTAAGATTGACTGTAGGGAGGCTTTTCCCTCTCTGTTAAGTGGGCTGAGGGCAGAAGGCTCTGTGCTTAAAGAGGTAATGAAGTTGGACAGCTGGTGACTGACCGTAACAAAGGCTTCCAGAAGATGCATATAACGAAGCTTCTTACTGAACACCTCTGTGCTTTACTATTTAAACAAGAGGTGAAAAGTGAAACAATTAGTTTTATTTTTCAACTTTGTTTGAAATTGTTCTTTTAAAAATAAAAAAAGGAGTGGAATTTGAACAAATCTGACCAAGCAGTTTGAAGTGTTTTAAAGCAGAGGCTCATTTAAAACATCTGGTTGGGGCTGTCCTCTCTGAACATGTACTTGAAATAGATCTTAAAATGTGGTCAGACAAAGGCCCCAATTCTCTAAGTTGCTATGTTACTGTAAAATGAAATTTAAAGGGAATTTTGAAGAGCACCATATATTCCATTATTTTGACAATCAATCAACTTCTGAGAGTAATCTGAGCCCACACTTCAATTTATTAGAGATAATTGTTCTGGGAATGCTAACACCCAAGCTCGATAAGATCAATAATAAGTTTATGCCTGACTTTAGGCTTCTGATTTAACTTTAATCCACTCTATTTAACTTACTCCCCAACTGCTCACATACTTTAGATGGGTTTTTATTAAATATATTAAGTGTAAAAAATTATCTTTAAAAGTTCAACAGTGTTCCTTTAAAAAACAAACAACACCCAAGACCCCAGATGGTTATGCTGAATGCTAGTTGTCTGCCTTTTTCATTTGATGACTTTTTAAACACTGTTTCATGTTTTATACCTCTTCATTAGGTAACAATTGACCTCCACTACTTATTAGATTCTGCAGTAAATTCACACCACTCAGATTCCTAGTTAGTAAATATTTGTTGAGTCATAATTCATATTCTCGCTTGAGGCCTAGAAGGAAGCTGCCCATGTTTGTTGAGACTTACGGAGTCTTGTGTGCTGCATCCTCATTGGGTGCTCTTTAAGGTAAAATTCATAGCAAGGGGATTCATGTTTTGTGTTTGTGAGTTGCTTCCTTTGGTTTAGAAGAGTCCCTTGGTGATGCAAGTCGTTGCTGCTCTTGACTGCCAATCGAAGGTTACAAGTTTGAGTCCACTCATGCAGGGAACCTTCGGAGAATGACCTGATTGCTTCTGAACATTCAGCCATGAATATCTTGGGGAACATAGTATTTCTCTGACACACATGTGCAAATCACTAAGAGTCAGGATCTACCCAATGGTTAAGTAGACAATTGAGAAATCAAAGAGACTGTGTTTGACTCAGAATCTCAAAACTACTATCTGGATCAGTCAAAAGCAAAACTTGTCCCTGATAATTTTAAGTCCAATGCCCTTTCAGCTGTGCAAACTGAAAATTGCTTACATTAGTAATTTCTATCCCTCCCAGCTTCAACCTTAGTTTCTAAATAGTAATGTCAGCCTGCTAGCTACAGACTCCGGGCACAGTGGTTATGTGCTCAGTTGATAACCTAGGATGTTGGCGGTTCAAATTTATGATCCACTTTGTGGGGGGAAGATGTAGTAGTCTGCTCCCAACAACACTTTAGCCTCGGAAACTATGGTGTAGTTCACCTCTATCCTATGGAGTTTATAAGTCAATATCCTTAACATCAGCAGGCAGGAAATCAGAGATGAATTACATTGGGCAAGTCCACTCTCAGGGACTTGTTCAAAATGACAAAGAGCATTGATGTGAGTTTGAAGACTAAGGGGTGCCTGATTCAGGCCTAGTCTTCTTAATCACCCATCATGCATCAGCAAGCTAGATAATAAAGATGACAGAGAAGAATTGACACCTTTTAGTTGTGGCATTAAAGCTTACTAAATATATCATGGATTGCCAAAAGAACAAATAGATATGTCTTGGGAAAAGTACTGCATAATGCCACTGTTATAGAACAGGACTGATACTGGGGTTAGGTGGAAACTAAGAAAAGAAGGGATAAATAATGTACACAGCATTGAAACAAACAAGGAAGAAAACTGTATAAAAGGAACATATGATTACGTATTATTGCCATGACAAGAATAAGAGTTGCATAGTAAAGTGGTCGAGGGTGGGGGGATACTGTATAATAGTGAAAGAACTTTTTTTCCAAAGAAGATAAAAAAGTGAACTAGGGAGGGGGGAAAGGGTATAGGGAGGAAAATGTGCAACAATGAATGAATGAAAATTCAAGTTCTTTATAAATTTTCATGAAAGTGAAAAAAGGGGGGAGGGGAGTACTGCCAGAATGCTTCTTGGAGGCAAAGATGACAAAGTTTCCTCTTTCATACTTTGGACATATAGCTGGTGAGGCTATTCTTTGAAAATGGATGTCATGCTTGGAAAGACAGAGGGTCAGTGAAGGAGAGGAAGACCCTGAATGAGACGGATTGACATGATGACTTGAGCAATGGGCTATAGTGTGTCAGAGGTGATGAGTCCGGGTCTGCTGTTCATAGGTTTGGTATGAGTTGTATTCAACTCAATAGCACCTAATAACAACAACACAATTGACTTAAGGAAACACAATATTAGTTTACTACCTAATGAGCTTCGACAAGTTATTTGAGTTCTCTGGCCCTTAGACATTACACCTTTAAAAAGAATATGGCCAACCTCTTAGGGTAAAATGATAATTAAATGGACTGATATCTGTAACATAATGAAAACAATTTCTGACAGAGAATAAATATTAGGTAAGAGTTTGTTTAAGTAAAAGAAATATATTTTAGAGTTTCAGTGTAAGAACTAAAGTGATTGTTTTAAATTATAAAGGTAGAAAATTCAGTACTCTTGTCCAACACTACAATTCAAAGCAATCAATTCTTTTTCAGTCTTCCTTATTCATTGCTCAACTTTCAGATGCAAAAAATGGAATTGAAAACACTCTGGCTTGGATCAGGGGCACCTTAGTCTTTGAACTGACATCCTTCCTCATTATCACTCAAAAGAAGTCCTTGGCAGTAAAGCTGTCAAATGCTGTACCTCTCATTGTTTGAATATTGCTTCCATGGATGTTGATTATGGACCCAAGGAAAATGAAATCCTTGACAACTTCAATCTTTATTTCTTGTAGTTAGGTACCGTTGAGTCAAGTATGACTCACAGTGGCCCTCTGAACAGAAGATCTGAACCCCTTCCTATCCTGTGCCATCTTCACACCTCCTGACACATCATTATGACAGTCACTGTGTCAGTCCACCTAATTGAAGGTCTTCCACTCCTTCGCTGACCTCCACCCTTCCAAGCATCATGTTCCTTCCCAAGGAATAGCCCTTCCTAGTGACATGCCCGAAATATATGAGGTGAAGCCTCATCATTCTTGCCTCCAGAGAGCACTATGGCTGCATCTTCTCCAAGACATTTTTGTTGGTTCTTTTGGCAGTCCATGTGATGTTCAGTGCTCTTCTCCAACACCACAAAGGCATCATTTCTTCTTCTGTCATACTTATTCATTGTCCAGCTCTCAGATGCATAGCAAGTGATCAAAAAACCATGGCCTTCATGAATCAAATGCACCATAGTCCTCAAACTGTTTCTCTACTTCTTGTTGTTGTTTGCCTTCAAGTTGAGCACAACTCATAGTGATCTTGTGAACAAAAGGCCTGAAGCCCCTATAACAACTATTGAAGTTTATCGAAGTTCATAGAATTTCTGGAGGCAAGTTGTTTAGGAAGTGGATTCCATTCCTACTCCCAAACCTGTCACAGTATATTATTGTTGTTATGTACTTTTGAGTCACCCGCAATGTATAGTGACCCTATGTACAGCAACTCTGAACCCTTCCCTGTCCTGAGCCAGTCTCATTAATTCTGACACATCAGTCCCCATAGCCCTAGTCACTCTACCAATCTGTCTCATATGGGATCTTCCTCTCCTGCTCTGTCTGTCCACCCTTCTGAGTAGACTGTCTTTCTCCAAGGACCGATCTCTCCTGGCCATGTACCCAAAGTAAGTGCAGCAGAGCTTCAAAATCCTAGCCTCCAAGGAGAGACTTGATTTCACCCTCTTCAAGACAAATCTATTTGTTTTTTTGGCAGTTCATGGTATGTTCAAGACTCTTCTCCAGCACCACAACTCGAAGGCATCTGTTCTTCTTCTGTCATCCTTAGTCATTGTCCAAATCTCTGAAGCATAACAAGTAATTGAGAAAACCGTGTTAATTACATTCATTGGGATGTCACTAGTGACTTAGAGAGTAGGCCTCTTTCTATTAATTTCTCTATCTTTGCCTCTGCATCTCTCCTTATTGTTGAGAGCATACTTGCTAGCTCTATTCCTCTGGGTAATTAATTTTCTGTATTAGAAATTCAGTTTCCTTGTCTGCAAAAATAACTGTATTTTTATATCTTTTTCCGGGCTCTTCTAGTGACCAGTGATTTTAAAACTGGGAGACCCTTGAAGATAATCCAGCAAAGACACAAATTTATCCTGTGTCCTCGGCACAGAATGCCCACAATCATTTGTTCCCTGGCTCCCTTCCTGCTTGGCCCCCCCTGCCCTCTGCTCTCCTTTGCTCTTGGTCTCCCTGCTTCCCCTGCCTCCTAATCCTCAGCTCTCTGTGTTTGGAGAATGGCTGTGAGAAATGAGTAAAACTATGTAGTTCAAAATCATCCTGAACGGACCTCCTGGCTCCTCTCATACTTTTCTCATACTGTTCGTTCATAATTTTTTGCTGTTAACGCTGGTGATTTACGTTTGGAGGGTTGGAGACATTCACCAGTTCTGTGCTTTCTTGTACTTTGTTGAGTCATCTTCAATCCCTAAAGACACAGTCACCGTTAGAGTGGAACTCTTAGATGTGTGAGCAAGGGTGAGACAGGCCACAGCGTAGTTGAATGGGCTTACACATTGCTTGGAAGAGCTTACAGCTGTGTTTTCATAACCAGTGGGCATTTGTAATGGACCAAAAAAGGAGAAAAGTGGACACGGAAATTAGGTGTAGTAACCTTTTTTTGTTTGCTACAGAAATAGTACAAAGGAGTGAGCCTGACAAACAGAAATTTACTTTCTCACAGTTCTGGAGGCTGAGAGTTCAACTTAGGTTCTCAGCCACGTTGATCCCTTTCTTGCCTACATGTTCCTTGATCCTCTTGTGATTTAGATGCCATCTCTTGTCCTGGTGTGCGCTGGCTTTGCGTCTTTGCTGCTCTGAGTATGTAGCTCAACACTGGTGCGGTTAAGGATCTGCTCTGCATTGGCACCACCTCTCCAAACTAATTATACTGCACTAGATTGTATTAGGAATGTCAAAGGCATTACATTGCATTACATCTATTAGTATAGGGGTGAAGATTTCAAGACATATTTTGAAGGCGAATA
The DNA here is from genome assembly GCF_000299155.1 of Elephantulus edwardii. Lineage (NCBI taxonomy): Eukaryota > Metazoa > Chordata > Mammalia > Macroscelidea > Macroscelididae > Elephantulus > Elephantulus edwardii. The sequence goes on along the minus strand of NW_006399852.1, from coordinate 3,105,724 downwards.
ATTCAATCCATAGCAGTGCTTAGAGTAAAAACCTTTAAAGACTCAAGCTCAAACTCATTTCTGTTGAGTCAGAACCAGTTCATAACTGGCCCTTCAGCAGATTTCTGTGAATGGAAACTGTGCAAGTGGTGATCGCTCCTCTTTTCTTCTCGATACTGCAGGTGAATCTGAACCTTGAAGCTGCTGGTGAGATAGCATCACAACTCCCTACAGGACACGCACCCAGAGGATTAGTCCCTCTAATGAAACAACTAGGATATAGAGCTGGGCTCATTAAGAGGAAGTTTGGACTCATCAGGAACATGGCCTCCAAAATGAAACTAACTTTGTGTTTGATGGGGTTACCAGACTAGGTCACAGAGCTGCCGCAGACGTGACTTTTTCAGGATTTCAGTTGTTCAGCTAACACATCGTCTTACTTTTTTCACATGGACTACGTGTAGTAACATTTACAGACTATTGATCTTAAACCAAAAGAGGTTTTCTCTGCTCTGGGCACCAGTGTTTGAGAAGGAAGCTGACACCAGAGGTAATGTAAAGTCTGAGAATTAGAATGCATAAATGGGTCAGGAATATTTAGCTTGGAGGAAAGAATCCTGGTGGGGCATGGAGCCTTGTCTTGCATTATGTGAATATGGAGATGAGGAGGAAAGATGAGAGATGTGGGCAAATGCGACCAGACCACAGGGATTGCTATGGCAACAGGGCCGAGTAGAGCTGGGAGAAGGGGAGACCTGAGTTCACAAGAGTCCAAAACAGAGTAGGGGGGCAGTGGTACAAATGGAAGGAGGGATGCTGTCCTCCAGATGAGAAAAGGTACAGGATTGATGCCTAATTGAGGAAGGGCACATCTCCTTCTCATTTCATCCAGTTGAATACAAGTTCTCTTTCTCTTAAGCCTTTCTATATATGAATGTTGTTGTAATTTTGATTTGTATGTTAAGGTGATTATTATAAGCCATGGTAGCATCTCTATTTATCAGCCTTTTGAAGATACAAACTCTGCTCTCTTCACCCTTGTATTCATATCCACTACTAGGTTGGCTGTCAAGAAGAATTGATTTAATCGAATCCCTTGTAAAACCATGTCATATACTAGAAAGTTTCATGCAGAATTGTTCTCTCTGACAGTATTCTGTTGTTGTTTGTGTTTTAGAGATTGCTATTTCCTTGTATTTTTCATTTAGTGCTTTTTATTGTGATTTTGAAATGATCATTAAGTTTTCAAACAGATTTTTTTTCTGAGATGAGAAAGATGAAAAAAATTGGATTTTGGAAGATATTTCTTATCCATACCTGTTTTGAGCAATAAGCGTAGCTTGTTCTAACTAGCTGTTCTTCATCACTAGAAGGTGAAAGCATTTTGACCTTTAAATGCCCATCAGATGTCCCAGGGTCCCACTGTGAAGTTTGTCTTTCCACATGGCTTTCCTAGCCACTGAACTTGACTCTGCTATGTGGATGCACAGAAAGATGTGTACATTAGCCTACTCACGAGGGGATTGGCCAGTCTCACCAATCTACAAAGGGATTGGCTAATCTTGTCGATAAATCTGAACGATTCCAGAAGCAGAGAGTCTCTCTCACCACTAAAAAAAAGGAAAAGTAGGCATGCAGTGGGTGCCTTTCAGGACCAGACATTCTTACACCAGCTACACTTACAGCAACAGCAGCCATGGCCGAAAGAAGACCAGAGAATCTATATGAGCTGGAACTGTTACCCCACCAACACCACCAGGGACAGAACTAGAGCTAAACTAAGAGCCTTTGCTCAAGTTTGTTGGACACCTTTGTGGGGAGGGGGCGGGTGTAAGCCAATATTGGCAGGGCTAAGAACTTTTAATTTTAGTCTTAAGCCATGAGGCTCAAGGCTGAAATGCCTGTGAGCCCATTTCAGTAGCTGTCCTGACTGAATTCTACTATTAACCTGGATTATAAGCTTTTTTCTCCTTTTTATATTATTAATTTAATGAAAGTTTACAGAGACTTTGAATTTCCATTCATTGCTTGTTGCACTTTTCTCTCTGCCTAACCTCTACCGCCCTGTTCGCTCTTTGAAAAGGAAAAGAAAAATTATTTCAGTGTTATACAATCCCTCCCCCTCAAAGTCCACTCCACTATGCAGCCTTCATTCTGGACTCCTGTCATGACAATACCTAATCGTATATCCCTTTTAAACACTTCTCTCCTTCATAACCTTTTAATTTCCCCAATATGACTCTGTGTGGTCTGTGAGCTATCACATCAGTTTGGACCCAGTAAAGCAGTAAGATAGGTGTTGAGATGAGTAGAAAGAAGTGCAGGAGTGTGGAGGACTTATCTGACCTCTGGGGAATTGATTTTGTGTTGTTGATACTGTTGATAGAGATGATTCCCCTTTGTGAAGTTGCTAAAAGTCAGATACGGTAATGTCCACGTGACCGTTGCTCTTTTTACACTTACCCATCCAGTTGAATTTCACATCCAGTTATTTGGGATTATTATATTCTTAGGGTCGACTATGGGTCTGCTCCAACTCGATGGTACACAACAACAACAATAATCACCTCTAAGTGCTCATAAAGTGCAGATTTATCCCAATTATCAAGTCCTCTGGTTCTGAAGAGTCTTTGAAACTGAGTCCACCATGTGATAAATTTCTGTTCTTTAAGTTCACTTACTTGTGATATTTCTTATTATAGCAGAAGTAGTAGTAGATGAGGGGGCTCTGGTGGGCTAGTGGTAAAAAGCTATGCTGCAATCCCAAAGGCACATGGTTCAGATCCACCAGTTATCAGCTGCTCTGCAGGAGAAAGTTGGGCAATCTCTTCTTGTGCGATTAATTGCCTCTGAACACTTCCTGGAGGGTCAGCTATGGGTCAGTTCTGACTTGACAATACACAACAACAGTGGAAGCCCAAGACAAGAAACTAGTCCAAGTTTCATTACTCAGAAGTCCAATATTATCCTCTCATAGGTATCATCAACAAGATGGAGAGCTTTGTTCAGGATCACCGAGAATTTGGATTAGAATTTAAGTTCAACCATTAACTGTGTGACTTTGAGTAAGTCACTTAAACTCTCTCAGGATCTCCTGGATCATCATCGTTGACACAGAAATAGAGTAGCTACCATAGGCAATAGCTATGATATGTGTATAACTTCTTATCTAGAAAGCCCTAACTGTAGTGTCTGGGTGGTTATGGCTCCTATTTTTTGTTTGTGTCATTGTTCATTTGTTTTCTTTTGTTTGCCTTCATTATTTGCAAGCCCTGTGAAGAAGAGGGTCAGCCTAAATGAGGGTACTGTTATTGGAGGGTAATGCACTGCTTAATGTAATAATCCACAGTGGACCCCGATATAGCAAAGATCACAAAGATAGTGCAGGTCTGGACAACAGTTCCTTATGTTACAAATAAGGTCACCATGAGCGAAACCAATTCCACAGCAAATAGCATCAGAGAGGAAAAAAACTAACCAGTCTCCTTAACCTCTTACCTCCTCTCCTGGTATGTCCTTGGTGCCAAGAAGTCTCCCCTTCTGCGGAGCCATCCATTTGTTTGATTCAGAGAGAGGAAAGGGTAGGTGGTAAATGAGGTGGGAGAAGAGAAAAAGGACAGACCATACTGTGTTCTTTTTCATAGTTGCCAGGAGATGAAGTGATGAAGTCAATCGCATATTGTTAAACACTGATACCTTGTGAAAACAAATTCTAGAGTTTGTACAAACAGTCATTGATAAATTATTACACATTTCTCATCTACAGCACCTAGCCAGGAATAAAAGCATCCTGGATAGACCAGCTAATCATTTGTTTGATCTGGCAGCACAATTAAGTCAACGGATAGCTACTAAGCCCTCCTCTGTTTATTGACTGCTGTTGATACAAGGCAGTGCGCCTTCTATCTGACTCAGCTGCATTTTTAGTTCATGATGCTTAATGATGTGTTCATGCTAATAACCTGTGCTTGCTGACATCTTAAAGTACATCTCTTTAGCTTCCTTACTATGACTTTCTTTGGTGGCCAGGTATTTTTAGATAGCAGACTGCATCTGTTAGTGAATCATCTGTATAAGGAGAGACAGTGCTATCAATGTATGTAATCTTGTTGAGGATGAAGAACATCTTGCGGGGCTTGGCATGTTATCATTTGCGATAAATAGAAGTCAAATGGATAAATAAGTATGAATTATTTCAAGTAGTTTAAAACAAGAGTTGCATTTAATATGCTGTTGTTATTAGTTGTCACTAACTGGCTTTGACTTATAGCCACTCCATGGATAACGAGTTGAATTGCTTCCTAGGGTTTTGAAGACTTTTCCCTTTAAAGAGTGGGTCACCAGTTATTTCTCTTGAGGTGCCACAGGATAAGTATGAGTATCTAACCTTTCGACTACTAGTTAAGTACCACCTGGGGACCCTAACATAATATACTGTGTCCAAAGGGAGTGCTAGTGGGTGACAGTGTGTGTGTGTGTGTGTGAGAGAGAGAGAGAGAGAGAGAGAGAGAGAGAGAGAGAGAGAGAGAGAGAGTGTGAGAGAGAGAGAAAGGAGAGGAGAGAAGAGGAGAGGGGAGGGATCAGAGGTTTTAATCTCCAGCAAATCCTCAGGATAAAGATGGACAGTCTTCTCCTGTCAAGACAGACAGCCGTGGAAACCCAGTGGAGGTTTGCTATGAGTTAAAATCAAATTCTGATTGAATCAGTGCTATTTACAAAGTGTGCAGTAGCGGGGAATGACCACAAGCACTTAGAACTACGTTCCAATCAACATGCTGGCCTTCAAAAGCACATTGTGATAGGAGCTGAGAAGATGTCTTGATATCTGTTTGCCGTAATTATTGTAAAGAAAGAAATAATCCTCTAAAATATGGAAGTGATTTTTTTGTTTTATTTCTAAGCTACTATGTGTATCTCTAAGTGTATGTATACAAACAGCAATTAAATCACAGTTTTCTTACATAAAGCCTCTCTAATACCATTACTACACAAATTGTTATCATTGAAATGTGTGATGAATTTATTATTTTTTTTCCTCTTATCCCTAATTTTTGTACAACATATTTCTCACTGGACAGAAATTGCTTCATTATTTGAAACAAGATACATCAGGTTATTACCATCTATGGATGCTTTCCACACGTAGATGTGGTCTACTGGATTTATACTGCACATTCTCTATCTGATTAGAATTTACCTTTTAACATATTAAAAGAGTAGGGTTTTGGTTTGTGTATGTTTTTTTTTTCCCTCAAGCAAAATGATTGTTAGAACTTAAAATACAGATGTAAGTTGATGGCATATTATGTGTTCCATGCATATGCATACATTGTGTATGCCATCTGCTTTAAATAACAGATAGGTTAATTAAAAATGTGCATCTTGGTTAAGTCAATGCAAGTATAGGACTGAATTTCTGGAAAATAGTACATTTCATTTAGTGACTGCATATTTCCATTCTGGATTGTTACATTATCCACTTATGCTACTAACTCCTTCCTTCCTTTCTCTGTCTCTGTCTTTCTTTCTCTCTAGATTTTTTTTTCTTTCATTCACTTTTTTACCATGAGAGTTCACATCTACCTTGTAGATCAAAGCCCTGCAAGGACCCCCCCCCCACCACCATTATACCCTGACTCAGACTTTGTTACTTTTTTCAGGTTCTCCTTGCTTCAGACTAGGATTCTCCACTTCTGTGAGGGGTAGAGTAAACAGAGACAGCAGGAGTTTTTAAAGAGAAATGACTACACACACCACCTCCACTCATGGCTTTAGTTTCTATTCAGATCAGTTTGAGAATGGCATTGTCAGTAAAGTTTCAATACTGCTGTCAAAGGACCATGTCTGTGCTCCAACAGCCTGCCCCCCTTCCTATTCCTTGAGCAAAACAAGCTTGTTCCTGCTTCAGTGCCATTGCACTTCTTGTTTCCGATGCATGCGCATCTCTTCCATAGACAGCCATCCAGTGTTTCAGCTCCCGGCCTTGTTTTCACAGCTGATATTGAGCTTCTCCAGCATTTTTTTCTGCAGATATAATCGATTTGATTCCTATGCATACCCTCAGGTGAAATCCAGGTGTATAACCTGAGTTTGTGTCTCTTATACAACTTATTTGCAATGAATAAGTCATTGATTGTACAAAATTCAATCATTCTATCTCCAGCTTCATTTCTCTCACCAAGTCCATGTTTTCCAACTACTGATTGTTCTTCTCTGTTCCCAACTTTTGCATTTCAGTCACCCATTTTTTTTATTATTTTGTGTGCGTGTACCATCAAATCAGATCTGATTGCTACAGGAGGATATTGCGCCTCCTTCTCCAGTAGAGCATCTGGTGGATTCGAACCGTGTTCCTCTGAGATTGCAGAGCAGTTTCTTGCCACTAGGCCACCAGAGCTCCCCTTAGTCACCCATTATTATCAAAGCATCTTGATTGCACATTCGATCGATCTCCAGCTGTAAAAGTTGGTAGAAATCATCTATTTTTTCTTCTTTGACTCTGGTTGTTGGTGCATATATCTGAATGATAGTGGTATTCACTAGACTTCCTTGTTCACATGTGGATATTATCCTGTCACTCACAATGATGAGAGGAAGAATAATCAACAAAATGCATTTTAGAGCTAATACAACTTTGATTTTTGGCAGCAAGCGCTTCAAGTCCTTTTCACTTTTCAGCAAGCAAAGACCAATGGATTGCAGCTCAACATCAGTAAAACAAAAATTCTCACCACTGAACTGATAGGCAATATCATGATAGATGGAGAAAAGACTGAAAGTGTCAATGGCTTCAGCTTACTTGGATCCACAATCAGCACACGTGGTCTAGCATTCAGGAGATCAGGAGATGTATTGCAGTGGGAAAGTCTGTAGTCAAGAACCTCTCCAAATTCCTGAGGAGCAAGGCCAGTTTGAGGACTAGGATGCATGTGATTCAAGCTACGGTCTTTCCAATCACTTGCTGTGCATCTGCGAGCTGGACAATGGATAAGGATGACACAAGAAGAATTGATGCCTTTGAGCTGTGGTGCTGGAGAAGAAGACTGAATATCCCACGGGCTGCCAAAAGAACAAACAGATGCATCTTGGAGAAAGTGCAGCCAGAGTACTACGTGGAGGCAAAGATGACAAAACTTCATCTCACATACATGCACAGTGAAGTTAGGAGAAGATATTACCTGGGGTGGAACATCATGCTTGGAAAGATAGAGGGCCAGTGGAAGAGAGAGAGACTCTCAACCAGCTTGATTTACACAGTGATTACTGCAATGGGCTTGGGTATGTCCGAAGTAAAGAGGACGGCACAAGGTAGGACAGGGTTCAGATCTCTGTTAAGAAGGTCACTAGGGATTGTACTTCACTTGGTGACACCTAGAAATAACACCAACATCCTTTACCTGTGAAATGTGCATACACTTCATTGACTTGAAATATTTTTTTTTGTTTTGTTTTGATTTGTCTTCCTACTTAAATCCAAGACAGCTGAGATTATTTTTTTTATGAGCTGTTTCCTGTCACTGATTTTGGTTGCTTATTACCATAGGCTTGGCTCTGTAAGCAATCCTTAGTATGTTATGTTGTTGTTTTTGTTCTTGTTGTTGTTGTTATGTGCCATTGAGTCAGTTGCAAATCATAGTGACCCTATGTACAATAGCTCTAAACCCTGTCCTATCAGAAGCCAGTCTCATTGTCTCTGACACATTTACCCCCATTACCCTAATTACTATATCAATCCATCTCAACTGGGAGCTGCCTCTCCTGTGTTGTCCCTCTCCACCTTTTCAAGCATGATGTCCTTCTCCAAGGACTGGTCACTCCTGGCTATGCGCCTCCACAAATACTTGTTGAGTAAATGAGTGATCATGAATAATTAAGAGTTTGTAATGAGGATACCAAAAAAACTTTTGAACCCAATTAAAAAAATGGTTCAATTAAGATTTTAAAAATGTCAAAGTCATTTGGGCTAGATAGACTTGACAGCTGACCCTGAGGATTTCTGATGCTGTCAATTGTAGAAGGTGGATTCAAATACCAGAAAGGTACAACCTTGAGGTTACCAGGCAACTTTCTGTGGGTTGCACCACCAGGGCTCAGCAATCAAGAGAAATGAAGGCCTGTCACATGGCTGAACTTTGAAAACATTGTTAGGTCGTTAAGTCGCTTCTGATTCACAGCAACCTCATATAATGGGGCAAGCACTGCCCAATCCTGTGCTATCCTCAATCCCTGCTGCTTGAGCCTGTTGTCAGTCCATCTCACTGAACCCATTATACTGAGTGAATTCAGTCAGTCACAAAAGGACAAATGCTGTATCATCCCTCTTCTCTGAAATAGATGAATGTATGATGTTTAGAGAGCTTTGTAGTGGTTCCCAGCAGGGTCAAGAGGGAAGGAAAGATGTGGAGAGGTCTTTGCTTAAGAGCTACTTCTTATCTGTCAGTGATTATAGACTAATTTTTTTTTTAGTAATTTTAATGAAAGTTTACAGACTTAGGGTTTCCAGTCATTCATTGTTGCACTTTTCTCCCTGCCCACCCCCTCCTCCCCAATTCACTTTTCTCCTTGATGAGTAAAAGAAAAATTCTTTTTTCTATACAATCCCTCTCACCAAGTCCACTACACTATGCAGCCTTCATTCTGGACTCCTGTCTTGACAATAATACCCAATCATATATCCCTTTTAAATAGTTCTCTCCCGGGGAGCTCTGGTGGCCTAGTGGCAAGAAGCTGCACTGCAATCCCAGAGGCACATGGTTTGAATCCACCAGATGCTCTGCCGGCAAAGGAGGGGCAATCTCCTCCTGTACCAGTCAGATCTGATTTGACGGTACACAGACACACAAAATAATAATAAAATTAAAAAAAATAAAAAAATAAAATAGTTCTCTCCCTCATCTGGTCCAATGCAATATACATCATTCCTCCCCTTCTTCTCTGTCTTTCCTCAACCCCAATGTCAGTCCCATTTTACAATAGTGACCTGATGCAACATTTGTCCTTTTGATTGCAGACTAATTTAAACAGTTATCTTGGTAATGGTTACATGATGTGATGAATGTTACCAGTGTGGCTGAATTGTACACGTGAAACTTTGAGCCGGAACAGGTTTTGCTACATGTACTTTCACCATAGTTGAAAAACTTAGAGTGAGTAATGTATATGAAATATCAATAGTGGGCCTTCTGGCAGTAGAGAATTATGAGCAAAGGTAGTGCTTCTCTAACAGCTCGAATCCACCAGCAGCTCCACAGCAGAAAGATGAGCTGTCACCTCCTGTGTGATTTACAGCCTCCAGAAACCTGCCGAATCACTTCCTACTGGAAGGTGATGAGTGAGTACGGCACCAATAGCAACTGATTTGGTTTGATAGTAGCCTTAGATGTTTAAAACCATTTCCATCTTTGGTTCTGTGCTTTTAATTTTTGGTATCATAGAAGAAAACTTATTTGTAAAACAACAGTACATTTCTTTATTATTCCTTTAATTTCTGTAGCAAAAACAAGGCTATAACAAAATTTGCATCTTAATTAACAAAACAAGAGTGAAATACATAGCCTCAACTAACACAATTATCTTTCGTTGTTCTATTATTATTCAATGTTTCTTAAGTTTTCTTTTTCTTAATTCTTGCAGTATAACCCTGATAATATGTATATTTATCCATGATTTACATACATATGAAATGCTCATTTTATTGCCTCTGTAGAAGTTTTTGGAAAGCAGGGAGAAATGTTAATTATTTTATCATCTTTTGTAGTAATCTCTCTTTTCTAAAACCTTTTCTGAAATTGATAGAGACATTTTCAAGACTTGCAAGTAATAATTATAGTATTGAAAAAAATGACAGCTTGTGTGTGCTAACTATGGCTGTATACTTCTACAGGAAACATGCAAATTAGGACTCATAGAGGGCTGAATACTAATAGCCTCTAATTATGTCATATCCCTTGGAAATTGTACCATATTTATATAGCCTGACACTAAGGGTGACACCATCAAGGATCCTTTGGTGACACACCTGTGGGACTTGACCACGTGGCAGGCTTGGGGAAGGCAGGAAACCACGGGGCATCCCGCTAACTGAGGGAGAAAGCGATATTTTTCATGTCAACATTTCCGAAAAGAAACATGTTAAAGGAGGTAATTTGAAGCACGTTAGAATTTGTTTGGAATCCAGACTTCTGCTTTTAGAGCTACTTACTGTGTACTTAAGGAATTCTCAGGCAATTGGAAGCAATTTGAGGGTTGCTGCATTTGCCTTTGCCTTACTGCCCTGTGGCAGGAACCTGTCAGGCTCTAACAGAATTGGAATGGGGTCCTTGCTTCATTTGATTTTCCAGGGAGTCTGACTGACTTAACTTTGCAGAGGAAACACAGTCATCCCTGCATTTGCTTAAACGTAAGTGTTGCCGTCAGCCCTGATTCTGACATCAGGAAGCCAGTGTTTTCTTCCCTTTGCTACAGCGTGGTTTAAGCATGCAGCTGCTACAAGTAATGTCTTTGGAAAGCAAGCACTGGTTAGGTGGGGAGGAATTTTTATCTGGACCAGACACAGGGCTTAAGAAGTCCTGGTGTCATACTACATAACATATTGGCTTGCTAACTAGGAGGCCGCAGTTCCTATCCACCAGCTTCAGGGGAAAAATAGTCACTTTCCTCCTGAAAGATTTATACCCTTGGAAACCTAGTAGAGGGTTGCCATGAGTTGGTACCAATTGAATTGCAGTGGGCCCATAAGACTTGGCATGTCATTTTATCTTGTCTGCTGCCTTCCCTTCAAGCATGATTAATAGTAGCCCTCTGAGCAACCAGTCTGAACCCTGTCCTATCCTGTGCTTTGCTCACAATCTCTGACACACTCAAGCCCACTGCCATAGTCACAGTGTCTACCTACCTGTCTGAGGGTCTTCCTCTATTTCACAGGCCCTCCACCTTCCCAAGCATGTTTTACCTCTCTAAGGAATCACCTCTCCTAGCAACAGGCCCAAAGTATGTGAGATGAAGCTTCAACATCTTTGCGTTCAAGGAGCACCCTGGCTGCACTTTCTCCAAGACATATCTATTTGGTTTTGTGACAAGACATAGCTATTTGGTTTTGTGACACTCCATGGGATTCAGTATTCTTCTTTAACAGCACACTTCAAAGACATCAATTCTTTTTCTCTCAGCTTTAGACACAGTCTAGTTCTCAGATGCATAACAAGTAACTGAAAAGAACCTGTCCTGAATCAGACACACCGTAACATGTCATAGACATACATTAAATAACACCACACGCACATATACACACACAACGTAATGACAGCAGCTTTGCTTTTATTAGCTCACCAGTGTCAACAGTTACAAATATGGTAAACTCATTCTGTGGAGTCATTTCGATCTCATAGTAATCATAAATTGTTATTGTTGTGCACATTCAGTTGGAACTGACCCAGCAGGTTTTCAGAGAAAATTAATTACCCATCTTTCTTCTGTGGAGCAGCTGGTGGGCGAGCGATATACCTTTGGGTGCCACTAGGCCACCAGAGCTCCGGATAGGACGGAGTAAAATGGACCCCTGGGTTTTCCAAGACTGTCATCATTACAGAAGCAAATTGTCTAACTTTTGTCTCACACATTAATTTGTGAGTTTAAACTAACAACCTTTCAGTTAGCAGTGCAGCACCTAACAACAGCATCGCCATGATGCAAAAGTGATCTTTGGTATGCGTGAATTCCTACCTGGCAGGTACAATCACTGGGAGTCTTGATGTACTTATTCCCACCCACCCCCAGGGAGTGAGAAAATAGAGAAAAATTGTTTCACCAAGACAGACTGAATCTTCTGGTAAAGACAGGAAGGTCAAAGCATACTTCCTCACTCTGCTGTTCAGTCCCATCTTTCCCTCTCATTCCATCTGACAGGATGCCTGCTTGGGCCAGTGCTATTTAGACACACGCTCTGCCAGGCCTGCTATTAATGGCTTGCAGTCTGAGTCTTAGAGGAGAGAATTGAACCTGCCACTGTTAGCTCTCGTCTAGTTGTTTTTGTTTCTTTATTAGCCTACGTAACAGAGGAGAATGGCTCCATAGCATTTTCTCAGCTATAATCTTCTTTAACAAAATTATTTGAAAAGTCTTACATGTTCATTCATGCATATTTTCCTCTTTCACCCTCCCTCTCCCACAATTCCTCTTATAAAATTATTAATTGACATATACAAGTGTCTAATTGTCCATTCCCTTCAGAAATTCCTTCCTTGCCCTCATTTCAGTACAGTGCTTATGATCAGCTGTAATCTTTATGGAACATCCCCACAAGTGTTTCTCTCATGGAGTTGCCAGGTGAGTACAAACCGTTCACTTAGCAGTTAAGTGCTGAGTAGTTGTGTGAACATTCATGCTGTTGTTGTTGTTCGGTGCCCCCTGGTTGGTCTCAAATGATAGCAACTGTCCATATAATAGAATGAAAGGCAGCCAGGTGCTGCCCAGGCCTTCAAGTCCATGCTGAGCTCATAGTTGCTGCTTCCATGTTGATGAGCTCATTGAACATCTTCCTTCTATTCACTGACTCTTCTTTACCCAGCATGAGGCCTTTCTCCAGGAACTCACCTCAAAATAGATGAGAGGAAGTCCTCCCATTTTCCTTGCTTAGGACCATGTTGGTGACCCTTCTTCTAAGACAGATTTGTTTGTTCTTTTGCATTCCATGGTACATTTCGTATTCTATTTTTATTATTAAATTTTATTAGTTTTAATGAACATTTACAGGGATTTTGGGTTTTCATTCATTCATTGTTGCACTGTTTTCTCCACCCTCATCCC